>NC_141220.1:19355000-19801375 GCF_054856515.1 Filicampus tigris | reverse complement strand
CAAACTAGGGTTAGGGTTTCCAGCTAGGGTTTTCAGTTAGGGTTTCAAACTAGGGTTAGGGTTTCCAGCTAGGGTTTCAAACTAGGGTTAGGGTTTCCAGCTAGGGTTTTCAGTTAGGGTTTCAAACTAGGGTTAGGGTTTCCAGCTAGGGTTTTCAGTTAGGGTTTCAAACTAGGGTTAGGGTTTCCAGGTAGGGTTTTCAGCTAGGGTTTCAAACTAGGGTTAGGGTTTCCAGCTAGGGTTTTCAGTTAGGGTTTCAAACTAGGGTTAGGGTTTCCAGCTAGGGTTTTCAGTTAGGGTTTCAAACTAGGGTTAGGGTTTCCAGCTAGGGTTTTCAGTTAGGGTTTCAAACTAGGGTTAGGGTTTCCAGTTAGGGTTTCAAACTAGGGTTAGGGTTTCCAGCTAGGGTTTTCAGTTAGGGTTTCAAACTAGGGTTAGGGTTTCCAGCTAGGGTTTTCAGTTAGGGTTTCAAACTAGGGTTAGGGTTTCCAGCTAGGGTTTTCAGTTAGGGTTTCAAACTAGGGTTAGGGTTTCCAGGTAGGGTTTTCAGCTAGGGTTAGGGTTTACAGCTAGGGTTTCAAACTAGGGTTAGGGTTTCCAGCTAGGGTTTCAAACTAGGGTTAGGGTTTCCAGCTAGGGTTTTCAGTTAGGGTTTCAAACTAGGGTTAGGGTTTCCAGCTAGGGTTTTCAGTTAGGGTTTCAAACTAGGGTTAGGGTTTCCAGCTAGGGTTTTCAGTTAGGGTTTCAAACTAGGGTTAGGGTTTCCAGCTAGGGTTTTCAGTTAGGGTTTCAAACTAGGGTTAGGGTTTCCAGTTAGGGTTTTCAGCTAGGGTTAGGGTTTCCAGTTAGGGTTTTCAGCTAGGGTTAGGGTTTCCAGCTAGGGTTTTCAGTTAGGGTTTCAAACTAGGGTTAGGGTTTCCAGTTAGGGTTTCAAACTAGGGTTAGGGTTTCCAGCTAGGGTTTTCAGTTAGGGTTTCAAACTAGGGTTAGGGTTTCCAGCTAGGGTTTTCAGTTAGGGTTTCAAACTAGGGTTAGGGTTTCCAGCTAGGGTTTTCAGTTAGGGTTTCAAACTAGGGTTAGGGTTTCCAGCTAGGGTTTTCAGTTAGGGTTTCAAACTAGGGTTAGGGTTTCCAGCTAGGGTTTTCAGTTAGGGTTTCAAACTAGGGTAAGGGTTTCCAGCTAGGGTTTTCAGTTAGGGTTTCAAACTAGGGTTAGGGTTTCCAGCTAGGGTTTTCAGTTAGGGTTTCAAACTAGGGTTAGGGTTTCCAGCTAGGGTTTTCAGTTAGGGTTTCAAACTAGGGTTAGGGTTTCCAGCTAGGGTTTTCAGTTAGGGTTTCAAACTAGGGTTAGGGTTTCCAGTTAGGGTTTCAAACTAGGGTTAGGGTTTCCAGCTAGGGTTTTCAGTTAGGGTTTCAAACTAGGGTTAGGGTTTCCAGCTAGGGTTTTCAGTTAGGGTTTCAAACTAGGGTTAGGGTTTCCAGCTAGGGTTTTCAGTTAGGGTTTCAAACTAGGGTTAGGGTTTCCAGCTAGGGTTTTCAGTTAGGGTTTCAAACTAGGGTTAGGGTTTCCAGCTAGGGTTTTCAGTTAGGGTTTCAAACTAGGGTTAGGGTTTCCAGCTAGGGTTTTCAGTTAGGGTTTCAAACTAGGGTTAGGGTTTCCAGCTAGGGTTTTCAGTTAGGGTTTCAAACTAGGGTTAGGGTTTCCAGCTAGGGTTTTCAGTTAGGGTTTCAAACTAGGGTTAGGGTTTCCAGCTAGGGTTTTCAGTTAGGGTTTCAAACTAGGGTTATGGTTTCCAGCTAGGGTTTTCAGTTAGGGTTTCAAACTAGGGTTAGGGTTTCCAGCTAGGGTTTTCAGTTAGGGTTTCAAACTAGGGTTAGGGTTTCCAGCTAGGGTTTTCAGTTAGGGTTTCAAACTAGGGTTATGGTTTCCAGCTAGGGTTTTCAGTTAGGGTTTAAAACTAGGGTTAGGGTTTACAGCTAGGGTTTTCAGTTAGGGTTTCAAACTAGGGTTAGGGTTTCCAGTTAGGGTTTCAAACTAGGGTTAGGGTTTCCAGCTAGGGTTTTCAGTTAGGGTTTCAAACTAGGTTTATGGTTTCCAGCTAGGGTTTTCAGTTAGGGTTTCAAACTAGGGTTAGGGTTTCCAGCTAGGGTTTTCAGTTAGGGTTTCAAACTAGGGTTAGGGTTTCCAGCTAGGGTTTTCAGTTAGGGTTTCAAACTAGGGTTAGGGTTTCCAGCTAGGGTTTTCAGTTAGGGTTTCAAACTAGGGTTAGGGTTTCCAGCTAGGGTTTTCAGTTAGGGTTTCGAACTAGGGTTAGGGTTTCCAGCTAGGGTTTTCAGTTAGGGTTTCAAACTAGGGTTAGGGTTTCCAGCTAGGGTTTTCAGCTAGGGTTAGGGTTTACAGCTAGGGTTTTCAGTTAGGGTTTCAAACTAGGGTTAGGGTTTCCAGCTAGGGTTTTCAGTTAGGGTTTCAAACTAGGGTTAGGGTTTCCAGCTAGGGTTTTCAGCTAGGGTTAGGGTTTACAGCTAGGGTTTTCAGTTAGGGTTTCAAACTAGGGTTAGGGTTTCCAGCTAGGGTTTTCAGTTAGGGTTTCAAACTAGGGTTAGGGTTTCCAGCTAGGGTTTTCAGTTAGGGTTTCAAACTAGGGTTAGGGTTTCCAGCTAGGGTTTTCAGTTAGGGTTTCAAACTAGGGTTAGGGTTTCCAGCTAGGGTTTTCAGTTAGGGTTTCAAACTAGGGTTAGGGTTTCCAGCTAGGGTTTTCAGTTAGGGTTTCAAACTAGGGTTAGGGTTGCCAGCTAGGGTTTTCAGTTAGGGTTTCAAACTAGGGTTAGGGTTTCCAGTTAGGGTTTCAAACTAGGGTTAGGGTTTCCAGCTAGGGTTTTCAGTTAGGGTTTCAAACTAGGGTTATGGTTTCCAGCTAGGGTTTTCAGTTAGGGTTTCAAACTAGGGTTAGGGTTTCCAGCTAGGGTTTTCAGTTAGGGTTTCAAACTAGGGTTAGGGTTTCCAGCTAGGGTTTTCAGTTAGGGTTTCAAACTAGGGTTAGGGTTGCCAGCTAGGGTTTTCAGTTAGGGTTTCAAACTAGGGTTAGGGTTTCCCGTTAGGGTTTCAAACTAGGGTTAGGGTTTCCAGCTAGGGTTTTCAGTTAGGGTTTCAAACTAGGGTTATGGTTTCCAGCTAGGGTTTTCAGTTAGGGTTTCAAACTAGGGTTAGGGTTTCCAGCTAGGGTTTTCAGTTAGGGTTTCAAACTAGGGTTAGGGTTTCCAGCTAGGGTTTTCAGTTAGGGTTTCAAACTAGGGTTAGGGTTGCCAGCTAGGGTTTTCAGTTAGGGTTTCAAACTAGGGTTAGGGTTTCCAGTTAGGGTTTCAAACTAGGGTTAGGGTTTCCAGCTAGGGTTTTCAGTTAGGGTTTCAAACTAGGGTTATGGTTTCCAGCTAGGGTTTTCAGTTAGGGTTTCAAACTAGGGTTAGGGTTTCCAGCTAGGGTTTTCAGTTAGGGTTTCAAACTAGGGTTAGGGTTTCCAGCTAGGGTTTTCAGTTAGGGTTTCAAACTAGGGTTAGGGTTTCCAGCTAGGGTTTTCAGTTAGGGTTTCAAACTAGGGTTAGGGTTTCCAGCTAGGGTTTTCAGTTAGGGTTTCAAACTAGGGTTAGGGTTGCCAGCTAGGGTTTTCAGTTAGGGTTTCAAACTAGGGTTAGGGTTTCCAGTTAGGGTTTCAAACTAGGGTTAGGCTTTCCAGCTAGGGTTTTCAGTTAGGGTTTCAAACTAGGGTTAGGGTTGCCAGCTAGGGTTTTCAGTTAGGGTTTCAAACTAGGGTTAGGGTTTCCAGTTAGGGTTTCAAACTAGGGTTAGGGTTTCCAGCTAGGGTTTTCAGTTAGGGTTTCAAACTAGGGTTAGGGTTTCCAGCTAGGGTTTTCAGTTAGGGTTTCAAACTAGGGTTAGGGTTTCCAGCTAGGGTTTTCAGTTAGGGTTTCCAGCTAGGGTTTTCAGTTAGGGTTTCAAACTAGGGTTAGGGTTTCCAGCTAGGGTTTTCAGCTAGGGTTAGGGTTTACAGCTAGGGTTTTCAGTTAGGGTTTAAAACTAGGGTTAGGGTTTCCAGCTAGGGTTTTCAGTTAGGGTTTCAAACTAGGGTTAGGGTTTCCAGCTAGGGTTTTCAGTTAGGGTTTCAAACTAGGGTTAGGGTTTCCAGCTAGGGTTTTCAGTTAGGGTTTCAAACTAGGGTTAGGGTTTCCAGCTAGGGTTTTCAGTTAGGGTTTCAAACTAGGGTTAGGGTTTCCAGCTAGGGTTTTCAGTTAGGGTTTCAAACTAGGGTTAGGGTTTCCAGCTAGGGTTTTCAGTTAGGGTTTCAAACTAGGGTTAGGGTTTCCAGCTAGGGTTTTCAGTTAGGGTTTCAAACTAGGGTTAGGGTTTCCAGTTAGGGTTTCAAACTAGGGTTATGGTTTCCAGCTAGGGTTTTCAGTTAGGGTTTCAAACTAGGGTTAGGGTTTCCAGCTAGGGTTTTCAGTTAGGGTTTCAAACTAGGGTTAGGGTTTCCAGCTAGGGTTTTCAGTTAGGGTTTCAAACTAGGGTTAGGGTTTCCAGCTAGGGTTTTCAGTTAGGGTTTCAAACTAGGGTTAGGGTTTCCAGCTAGGGTTTTCAGTTAGGGTTTCAAACTAGGGTTATGGTTTCCAGCTAGGGTTTTCAGTTAGGGTTTAAAACTAGGGTTAGGGTTTCCAGCTAGGGTTTTCATTTAGGGTTTCAAACTAGGGTTAGGGTTTCCAGCTAGGGTTTTCAGTTAGGGTTTCAAACTAGGGTTAGGGTTTCCAGCTAGGGTTTTCAGTTAGGGTTTCAAACTAGGGTTAGGGTTTTCAGTTAGGGTGTCAAACTAGGGTTAGGGTTTCCAGCTAGGGTTTTCAGTTAGGGTTTCAAACTAGGGTTAGGGTTTCCAGGTAGGGTTTTCAGCTAGGGTTTCAAACTAGGGTTAGGGTTTCCAGCTAGGGTTTTCAGTTAGGGTTTCAAACTAGGGTTAGGGTTTCCAGCTAGGGTTTTCAGTTAGGGTTTCAAACTAGGGTTAGGGTTTCCAGGTAGGGTTTTCAGCTAGGGTTAGGGTTTACAGCTAGGGTTTCAAACTAGGGTTAGGGTTTCCAGTTAGGGTTTCAAACTAGGGTTAGCGTTTCCAGCTAGGGTTTCAAACTAGGGTTAGGGTTTCCAGCTAGGGTTTTCAGTTAGGGTTTTAAACTAGGGTTAGGGTTTCCAGTTAGGGTTTCAAACTAGGGTTAGCGTTTCCAGCTAGGGTTTCAAACTAGGGTTAGGGTTTCCAGCTAGGAATTTCAGTTAGGGTTTCAAACTAGGGTTAGGGTTTCCAGCTAGGGTTTTCAGTTAGGGTTTCCAACTAGGGTTAGGGTTTCAAACTAGGGTTAGGTTTTCCAGCTCGGGTTTTCAGTTAGGGTTTCAAACTAGGGTTAGGGTTTCCAGCTAGGGTTTTCAGTTAGGGTTTCAAACTAGGGTTAGGGTTTCCAGCTAGGGTTTTCAGTTAGGGTTTCAAACTAGGGTTAGGGTTTCCAGCTAGGGTTTTCAGTTAGGGTTTCAAACTAGGGTTAGGGTTTCCAGCTAGGGTTTTCAGTTAGGGTTTCAAACTAGGGTTAGGGTTTCCAGCTAGGGTTTTCAGTTAGGGTTTCAAACTAGGGTTAGGGTTTCCAGCTAGGGTTTTCAGTTAGGGTTTCAAACTAGGGTTAGGGTTTCCAGCTAGGGTTTTCAGTTAGGGTTTCAAACTAGGGTTAGGGTTTCCAGCTAGGGTTTTCAGCTAGGGTTAGGGTTTACAGCTAGGGTTTTCAGTTAGGGTTTCAAACTAGGGTTAGGGTTTCCAGCTAGGGTTTTCAGTTAGGGTTTCAAACTAGGGTTAGGGTTTCCAGCTAGGGTTTTCAGTTAGGGTTTCAAACTAGGGTTAGGGTTTCCAGTTAGGGTTTCAAACTAGGGTTAGGGTTTCCAGCTAGGGTTTTCAGTTAGGGTTTCAAACTAGGGTTAGGGTTTCCAGCTAGGGTTTTCAGTTAGGGTTTCAAACTAGGGTTAGGGTTTCCAGCTAGGGTTTTCAGTTAGGGTTTCAAACTAGGGTTAGGGTTTCCAGTTAGGGTTTCAAACTAGGGTTAGGGTTTCCAGCTAGGGTTTTCAGTTAGGGTTTCAAACTAGGGTTATGGTTTCCAGCTAGGGTTTTCAGTTAGGGTTTCAAACTAGGGTTAGGGTTTCCAGCTAGGGTTTTCAGTTAGGGTTTCAAACTAGGGTTAGGGTTTCCAGCTAGGGTTTTCAGTTAGGGTTTCAAACTAGGGTTAGGGTTTCCAGCTAGGGTTTTCAGTTAGGGTTTCAAACTAGGGTTAGGGTTTCCAGCTAGGGTTTTCAGTTAGGGTTTCAAACTAGGGTTAGGGTTTCCAGCTAGGGTTTTCAGTTAGGGTTTCAAACTAGGGTTAGGGTTTCCAGTTAGGTTTTCAAACTAGGGTTAGGGTTTCCAGCTAGGGTTTTCAGTTAGGGTTTCAAACTAGGGTTAGGGTTTCCAGCCAGGGTTTTCAGTTAGGGTTTCAAACTAGGGTTAGGGTTTTTAGCTAGGGTTTTCAGTTAGGGTTTCAAACTAGGGTTAGGGTTTCCAGTTAGGGTTTCAAACTAGGGTGAGGGTTTACAGCTAGGGTTTCAAACTAGGGTTAGGTTTTCCAGCTAGGGTTTTCAGTTAGGGTTTCAAACTAGGGTTAGGGTTTCCAGCTAGGGTTTTCAGTTAGGGTTTCAAACTAGGGTTAGGGTTTCCAGGTAGGGTTTTCAGCTAGGGTTTCAAACTAGGGTTAGGGTTTCCAGCTAGGGTTTTCAGTTAGGGTTTCAAACTAGGGTTAGGGTTTCCAGCTAGGGTTTTCAGTTAGGGTTTCAAACTAGGGTTAGGGTTTCCAGGTAGGGTTTTCAGCTAGGGTTAGGGTTTACAGCTAGGGTTTCAAACTAGGGTTAGGGTTTCCAGTTAGGGTTTCAAACTAGGGTTAGCGTTTCCAGCTAGGGTTTCAAACTAGGGTTAGGGTTTCCAGCTAGGGTTTTCAGTTAGGGTTTCAAACTAGGGTTAGGGTTTCCAGTTAGGGTTTCAAACTAGGGTTAGCGTTTCCAGCTAGGGTTTCAAACTAGGGTTAGGGT
This sequence comes from Filicampus tigris, assembly GCF_054856515.1. Taxonomy (NCBI): domain Eukaryota; kingdom Metazoa; phylum Chordata; class Actinopteri; order Syngnathiformes; family Syngnathidae; genus Filicampus; species Filicampus tigris. The sequence continues at coordinate 19,794,247 of NC_141220.1, read as the reverse complement.
TTCCAGCTAGGGTTTTCAGTTAGGGTTTTCAACTAGGGTTAGGGTTTCAAACTAGGGTTAGGTTTTCCAGCTAGGGTTTTCAGTTAGGGTTTCAAACTAGGGTTAGGGTTTCCAGCTAGGGTTTTCAGTTAGGGTTTCAAACTAGGGTTAGGGTTTCCAGCTAGGGTTTTCAGTTAGGGTTTCAAACTAGGGTTAGGGTTTCCAGCTAGGGTTTTCAGTTAGGGTTTCAAACTAGGGTTAGGGTTTCCAGCTAGGGTTTTCAGTTAGGGTTTCAAACTAGGGTTAGGGTTTCCAGTTAGGTTTTCAAACTAGGGTTAGGGTTTCCAGCTAGGGTTTTCAGTTAGGGTTTCAAACTAGGGTTAGGGTTTCCAGCCAGGGTTTTCAGTTAGGGTTTCAAACTAGGGTTAGGGTTTTTAGCTAGGGTTTTCAGTTAGGGTTTCAAACTAGGGTTAGGGTTTCCAGTTAGGGTTTCAAACTAGGGTTCGGGTTTCAAGCTAGGGTTTTCAGTTAGGGTTTCAAACTAGGGTTATGGTTTCCAGCTAGGGTTTTCAGTTAGGGTTTCAAACTAGGGTTAGGGTTTCCAGCTAGGGTTTTCAGTTAGGGTTTCAAACTAGGGTTAGGGTTTCCAGCTAGGGTTTTCAGTTAGGGTTTCAAACTAGGGTTAGGGTTTCCAGCTAGGGTTTACAGCTAGGGTTTCAAACTAGGGTTAGGGTTTCCAGCTAGGGTTTTCAGTTAGGGTTTACAGCTAGGGTTTCAAACTAGGGTTAGGGTTTCCAGCTAGGGTTTTCAGTTAGGGTTTCAAACTAGGGTTAGGGTTTCCAGCTAGGGTTTTCAGTTAGGGTTTCAAACTAGGGTTAGGGTTTCCAGCTAGGGTTTTCAGTTAGGGTTTCAAACTAGGGTTAGGGTTTCCAGCTAGGGTTTTCAGTTAGGGTTTCAAACTAGGGTTAGGGTTTCCAGCTAGGGTTTTCAGTTAGGGTTTCAAACTAGGGTTAGGGTTTCCAGGTAGGGTTTTCAGCTAGGGTTTCAAACTAGGGTTAGGGTTTCCAGCTAGGGTTTTCAGTTAGGGTTTCAAACTAGGGTTAGGGTTTCCAGCTAGGGTTTTCAGTTAGGGTTTCAAACTAGGGTTAGGGTTTCCAGGTAGGGTTTTCAGCTAGGGTTAGGGTTTACAGCTAGGGTTTCAAACTAGGGTTAGGGTTTCCAGTTAGGGTTTCAAACTAGGGTTAGCGTTTCCAGCTAGGGTTTCAAACTAGGGTTAGGGTTTCCAGCTAGGGTTTTCAGTTAGGGTTTCAAACTAGGGTTAGGGTTTCCAGTTAGGGTTTCAAACTAGGGTTAGCGTTTCCAGCTAGGGTTTCAAACTAGGGTTAGGGTTTCCAGCTAGGAATTTCAGTTAGGGTTTCAAACTAGGGTTAGGGTTTCCAGCTAGGGTTTTCAGTTAGGGTTTCCAACTAGGGTTAGGGTTTCAAACTAGGGTTAGGTTTTCCAGCCAGGGTTTTCAGTTAGGGTTTCAAACTAGGGTTAGGGTTTTTAGCTAGGGTTTTCAGTTAGGGTTTCAAACTAGGGTTAGGGTTTCCAGTTAGGGTTTCAAACTAGGGTTCGGGTTTCAAGCTAGGGTTTTCAGTTAGGGTTTCAAACTAGGGTTATGGTTTCCAGCTAGGGTTTTCAGTTAGGGTTTCAAACTAGGGTTAGGGTTTCCAGCTAGGGTTTTCAGTTAGGGTTTCAAACTAGGGTTAGGGTTTCCAGCTAGGGTTTTCAGTTAGGGTTTCAAACTAGGGTTAGGGTTTCCAGTTAGGTTTTCAAACTAGGGTTAGGGTTTCCAGCTAGGGTTTTCAGTTAGGGTTTCAAACTAGGGTTAGGGTTTCCAGCCAGGGTTTTCAGTTAGGGTTTCAAACTAGGGTTAGGGTTTTTAGCTAGGGTTTTCAGTTAGGGTTTCAAACTAGGGTTAGGGTTTCCAGTTAGGGTTTCAAACTAGGGTTCGGGTTTCAAGCTAGGGTTTTCAGTTAGGGTTTCAAACTAGGGTTATGGTTTCCAGCTAGGGTTTTCAGTTAGGGTTTCAAACTAGGGTTAGGGTTTCCAGCTAGGGTTTTCAGTTAGGGTTTCAAACTAGGGTTAGGGTTTCCAGCTAGGGTTTTCAGTTAGGGTTTCAAACTAGGGTTAGGGTTTCCAGCTAGGGTTTACAGCTAGGGTTTCAAACTAGGGTTAGGGTTTCCAGCTAGGGTTTTCAGTTAGGGTTTACAGCTAGGGTTTCAAACTAGGGTTAGGGTTTCCAGCTAGGGTTTTCAGTTAGGGTTTCAAACTAGGGTTAGGGTTTCCAGCTAGGGTTTTCAGTTAGGGTTTCAAACTAGGGTTAGGGTTTCCAGCTAGGGTTTTCAGTTAGGGTTTCAAACTAGGGTTAGGGTTTCCAGCTAGGGTTTTCAGTTAGGGTTTCAAACTAGGGTTAGGGTTTCCAGCTAGGGTTTTCAGTTAGGGTTTCAAACTAGGGTTAGGGTTTCCAGGTAGGGTTTTCAGCTAGGGTTTCAAACTAGGGTTAGGGTTTCCAGCTAGGGTTTTCAGTTAGGGTTTCAAACTAGGGTTAGGGTTTCCAGCTAGGGTTTTCAGTTAGGGTTTCAAACTAGGGTTAGGGTTTCCAGGTAGGGTTTTCAGCTAGGGTTAGGGTTTACAGCTAGGGTTTCAAACTAGGGTTAGGGTTTCCAGTTAGGGTTTCAAACTAGGGTTAGCGTTTCCAGCTAGGGTTTCAAACTAGGGTTAGGGTTTCCAGCTAGGGTTTTCAGTTAGGGTTTCAAACTAGGGTTAGGGTTTCCAGTTAGGGTTTCAAACTAGGGTTAGCGTTTCCAGCTAGGGTTTCAAACTAGGGTTAGGGTTTCCAGCTAGGAATTTCAGTTAGGGTTTCAAACTAGGGTTAGGGTTTCCAGCTAGGGTTTTCAGTTAGGGTTTCCAACTAGGGTTAGGGTTTCAAACTAGGGTTAGGTTTTCCAGCCAGGGTTTTCAGTTAGGGTTTCAAACTAGGGTTAGGGTTTTTAGCTAGGGTTTTCAGTTAGGGTTTCAAACTAGGGTTAGGGTTTCCAGTTAGGGTTTCAAACTAGGGTTCGGGTTTCAAGCTAGGGTTTTCAGTTAGGGTTTCAAACTAGGGTTATGGTTTCCAGCTAGGGTTTTCAGTTAGGGTTTCAAACTAGGGTTAGGGTTTCCAGCTAGGGTTTTCAGTTAGGGTTTCAAACTAGGGTTAGGGTTTCCAGCTAGGGTTTTCAGTTAGGGTTTCAAACTAGGGTTAGGGTTTCCAGCTAGGGTTTACAGCTAGGGTTTCAAACTAGGGTTAGGTTTTCCAGCTAGGGTTTTCAGTTAGGGTTTACAGCTAGGGTTTCAAACTAGGGTTAGGGTTTCCAGCTAGGGTTTTCAGTTAGGGTTTCAAACTAGGGTTAGGGTTTCCAGCTAGGGTTTTCAGTTAGGGTTTCAAACTAGGGTTAGGGTTTCCAGCTAGGGTTTTCAGTTAGGGTTTCAAACTAGGGTTAGGGTTTCCAGCTAGGGTTTTCAGTTAGGGTTTCAAACTAGGGTTAGGGTTTCCAGCTAGGGTTTTCAGTTAGGGTTTCAAACTAGGGTTAGGGTTTCCAGCTAGGGTTTTCAGTTAGGGTTTCAAACTAGGGTTAGGGTTTCCAGTTAGGGTTTCAAACTAGGGTTCGGGTTTCCAGCTAGGGTTTTCAGTTAGGGTTTCAAACTAGGGTTAGGGTTTCCAGCTAGGGTTTTCAGTTAGGGTTTCAAACTAGGGTTAGGGTTTCCAGCTAGGGTTTTCAGTTAGGGTTTCAAACTAGGGTTAGGGTTTCCAGTTAGGGTTTCAAACTAGGGTCCGGGTTTCCAGCTAGGGTTTTCAGTTAGGGTTTCAAACTAGGGTTATGGTTTCCAGCTAGGGTTTTCAGTTAGGGTTTCAAACTAGGGTTAGGGTTTCCAGCTAGGGTTTTCAGTTAGGGTTTCAAACTAGGGTTAGGGTTTCCAGTTAGGGTTTCATACTAGGGTCCGGGTTTCCAGCTAGGGTTTTCAGTTAGGGTTTCAAACTAGGGTTATGGTTTCCAGCTAGGGTTTTCAGTTAGGGTTTCAAACTAGGGTTAGGGTTTCCAGCTAGGGTTTTCAGTTAGGGTTTCAAACTAGGGTTAGGGTTTCCAGCTAGGGTTTTCAGTTAGGGTTTCAAACTAGGGTTAGGGTTTCCAGGTAGGGTTTTCAGCTAGGGTTTCAAACTAGGGTTAGGGTTTCCAGCTAGGGTTTTCAGTTAGGGTTTAGAACTAGGGTTAGGGTTTCCAGCTAGGGTTTTCAGTTAGGGTTTCAAACTAGGGTTAGGGTTTCCAGCTAGGGTTTTCAGTTAGGGTTTCAAACTAGGGTTAGGGTTTCCAGTTAGGGTTTCAAACTAGGGTTAGCGTTTCCAGCTAGGGTTTCAAACTAGGGTTAGGGTTTCCAGCTAGGGTTTTCAGTTAGGGTTTCAAACTAGGGTTAGGGTTTCCAGTTAGGGTTTCAAACTAGGGTTAGGGTTTCCAGCTAGGGTTTTCAGTTAGGGTTTCAAACTAGGGTTAGGGTTTCCAGTTAGGGTTTCAAACTAGGGTTAGGGTTTCCAGCTAGGGTTTTCAGTTAGGGTTTACAGCTAGGGTTTCAAACTAGGGTTAGGGTTTCCAGCTAGGGTTTTCAGTTAGGGTTTAGAACTAGGGTTAGGGTTTCCAGCTAGGGTTTTCAGTTCGGTTTTCAAACTAGGGTTAGGGTTTCCAGGTAGGGTTTTCAGCTAGGGTTAGGGTTTACAGCTAGGGTTTCAAACTAGGGTTAGGGTTTCCAGCTAGGGTTTCAAACTAGGGTTAGGGTTTCCAGCTAGGGTTTTCAGTTAGGGTTTCAAACTAGGGTTAGGGTTTCCAGCTAGGGTTTTCAGTTAGGGTTTCAAACTAGGGTTAGGGTTTCCAGCTAGGGTTTTCAGTTAGGGTTTCAAACTAGGGTTAGGGTTTTCAGCTAGGGTTAGGGTTTACAGCTAGGGTTTTCAGTTAGGGTTTCAAACTAGGGTTAGGGTTTCCAGCTAGGGTTTTCAGTTAGGGTTTCAAACTAGGGTTAGGGTTTCCAGCTAGGGTTTTCAGTTAGGGTTTCAAACTAGGGTTAGGGTTTCCAGCTAGGGTTTTCAGTTAGGGTTTCAAACTAGGGTTAGGGTTTCCAGGTAGGGTTTTCAGCTAGGGTTTCAAACTAGGGTTAGGGTTTCCAGCTAGGGTTTTCAGTTAGGGTTTCAAACTAGGGTTAGGGTTTCCAGCTAGGGTTTTCAGTTAGGGTTTCAAACTAGGGTTAGGGTTTCCAGCTAGGGTTTTCAGCTAGGGTTAGGGTTTACAGCTAGGGTTTTCAGTTAGGGTTTCAAACTAGGGTTAGGGTTTCCAGCTAGGGTTTTCAGTTAGGGTTTCAAACTAGGGTTAGGGTTTCCAGCTAGGGTTTCAAACTAGGGTTAGGGTTTCCAGCTAGGGTTTTCAGTTAGGGTTTCAAACTAGGGTTAGGGTTTCCAGCTAGGGTTTTCAGTTAGGGTTTCAAACTATGGTTAGGGTTTCCAGCTAGGGTTTTCAGTTAGGGTTTCAAACTAGGGTTAGGGTTTCCAGCTAGGGTTTTCAGCTAGGGTTAGGGTTTACAGCTAGGGTTTTCAGTTAGGGTTTCAAACTAGGGTTAGGGTTTCCAGCTAGGGTTTACAGTTAGGGTTTCAAACTAGGGTTAGGGTTTCCAGCTAGGGTTTTCAGCTAGGGTTAGGGTTTCCAGCTAGGGTTTTCATTTAGGGTTTCAAACTAGGGTTAGGGTTTCCAGCTAGGGTTTTCAGTTAGGGTTTCAAACTAGGGTTAGGGTTTCCAGCTAGGGTTTTCAGTTAGGGTTTCAAACTAGGGTTAGGGTTTCCAGCTAGGATTTTCAGTTAGGGTTTCAAACTAGGGTTAGGGTTTCCAGCTAGGGTTTTCAGTTAGGGTTTCAAACTAGGGTTAGGGTTTCCAGCTAGGGTTTTCAGTTAGGGTTTCAAACTAGGGTTAGGGTTTCCAGCTAGGGTTTTCAGTTAGGGTTTCAAACTAGGTTTATGGTTTCCAGCTAGGGTTTTCAGTTAGGGTTTCAAACTAGGGTTAGGGTTTCCAGCTAGGGTTTTCAGTTAGGGTTTCAAACTAGGGTTAGGGTTTCCAGCTAGGGTTTTCAGTTAGGGTTTCAAACTAGGGTTAGGGTTTCCAGTTAGGGTTTCAAACTAGGGTTAGCGTTTCCAGCTAGGGTTTCAAACTAGGGTTAGGGTTTCCAGCTAGGGTTTTCAGTTAGGGTTTCAAACTAGGGTTAGGGTTTCCGGTTAGGGTTTCAAACTAGGGTTAGGGTTTCCAGCTAGGGTTTTCAGTTAGGGTTTCAAACTAGGGTTAGGGTTTCCAGTTAGGGTTTCAAACTAGGGTTAGGGTTTCCAGCTAGGGTTTTCAGTTAGGGTTTACAGCTAGGGTTTCAAACTAGGGTTAGGGTTTCCAGCTAGGGTTTTCAGTTAGGGTTTAGAACTAGGGTTAGGGTTTCCAGCTAGGGTTTTCAGTTCGGGTTTCAAACTAGGGTTAGGGTTTCCAGGTAGGGTTTTCAGCTAGGGTTAGGGTTTACAGCTAGGGTTTCAAACTAGGGTTAGGGTTTCCAGCTAGGGTTTCAAACTAGGGTTAGGGTTTCCAGCTAGGGTTTTCAGTTAGGGTTTCAAACTAGGGTTAGGGTTTCCAGCTAGGGTTTTCAGTTAGGGTTTCAAACTAGGGTTAGGGTTTCCAGCTAGGGTTTTCAGTTAGGGTTTCAAACTAGGGTTAGGGTTTCCAGCTAGGGTTTTCAGCTAGGGTTAGGGTTTACAGCTAGGGTTTTCAGTTAGGGTTTCAAACTAGGGTTAGGGTTTCCAGCTAGGGTTTTCAGTTAGGGTTTCAAACTAGGGTTAGGGTTTCCAGTTAGGGTTTCAAACTAGGGTTAGGGTTTCCAGCTAGGGTTTTCAGTTAGGGTTTTAAACTAGGGTTATGGTTTCCAGCTAGGGTTTTCAGTTAGGGTTTCAAACTAGGGTTAGGGTTTCCAGCTAGGGTTTTCAGTTAGGGTTTCAAACTAGGGTTAGGGTTTCCAGCTAGGGTTTTCAGTTAGGGTTTCAAACTAGGGTTAGGGTTTCCAGGTAGGGTTTTCAGCTAGGGTTTCAAACTAGGGTTAGGGTTTCCAGCTAGGGTTTTCAGTTAGGGTTTCAAACTAGGGTTAGGGTTTCCAGCTAGGGTTTTCAGTTAGGGTTTCAAACTAGGGTTAGGGTTTCCAGCTAGGGTTTTCAGCTAGGGTTAGGGTTTACAGCTAGGGTTTCACACTAGGGTTAGGGTTTCCAGCTAGGGTTTTCAGTTAGGGTTTCAAACCAGGGTTAGGGTTTCCAGCTAGGGTTTTCAGTTAGGGTTTCAAACTAGGGTTAGGGTTTCCAGCTAGGGTTTTCAGTTAGGGTTTCAAACTAGGGTTAGGGTTTCCAGTTAGGGTTTCAAACTAGGGTTAGGGTTTCCAGCTAGGGTTTTCAGTTAGGGTTTCAAACTAGGGTTAGGGTTTCCAGCTAGGGTTTTCAGTTAGGGTTTCAAACTAGGGTTAGGGTTTCCAGCTAGGGTTTTCAGTTAGGGTTTCAAACTAGGGTTAGGGTTTCCAGCTAGGGTTTTCAGTTAGGGTTTCAAACTAGGGTTAGGGTTTCCAGCTAGGGTTTTCAGTTAGGGTTTCAAACTAGGGTTAGGGTTTCCAGCTAGGGTTTTCAGTTAGGGTTTCAAACTAGGGTTAGGGTTTCCAGCTAGGGTTTTCAGTTAGGGTTTCAAACTAGGGTTAGGGTTTCCAGCTAGGGTTTTCAGTTAGGGTTTCAAACTAGGGTTAGGGTTTCCAGCTAGGGTTTTCAGTTAGGGTTTCAAACTAGGGTTATGGTTTCCAGCTAGGGTTTTCAGTTAGGGTTTCAAACTAGGGTTAGGGTTTCCAGCTAGGGTTTTCAGTTAGGGTTTCAAACTAGGGTTAGGGTTTCCAGCTAGGGTTTTCAGTTAGGGTTTCAAACTAGGGTTATGGTTTCCAGCTAGGGTTTTCAGTTAGGGTTTAAAACTAGGGTTAGGGTTTACAGCTAGGGTTTTCAGTTAGGGTTTCAAACTAGGGTTAGGGTTTCCAGTTAGGGTTTCAAACTAGGGTTAGGGTTTCCAGCTAGGGTTTTCAGTTAGGGTTTCAAACTAGGGTTAGGGTTTCCAGCTAGGGTTTTCAGTTAGGGTTTCAAACTAGGGTTAGGGTTTCCAGCTAGGGTTTTCAGTTAGGGTTTCAAACTAGGGTTAGGGTTTCCAGCTAGGGTTTTCAGTTAGGGTTTCAAACTAGGGTTATGGTTTCCAGCTAGGGTTTTCAGTTAGGGTTTCAAACTAGGGTTAGGGTTTCCAGCTAGGGTTTTCAGTTAGGGTTTCAAACTAGGGTTAGGGTTTCCAGCTAGGGTTTTCAGTTAGGGTTTCAAACTAGGGTTATGGTTTCCAGCTAGGGTTTTCAGTTAGGGTTTAAAACTAGGGTTAGGGTTTACAGCTAGGGTTTTCAGTTAGGGTTTCAAACTAGGGTTAGGGTTTCCAGTTAGGGTTTCAAACTAGGGTTAGGGTTTCCAGCTAGGGTTTTCAGTTAGGGTTTCAAACTAGGTTTATGGTTTCCAGCTAGGGTTTTCAGTTAGGGTTTCAAACTAGGGTTAGGGTTTCCAGCTAGGGTTTTCAGTTAGGGTTTCAAACTAGGGTTAGGGTTTCCAGCTAGGGTTTTCAGTTAGGGTTTCAAACTAGGGTTAGGGTTTCCAGCTAGGGTTTTCAGTTAGGGTTTCAAACTAGGGTTAGGGTTTCCAGCTAGGGTTTTCAGTTAGGGTTTCGAACTAGGGTTAGGGTTTCCAGCTAGGGTTTTCAGTTAGGGTTTCAAACTAGGGTTAGGGTTTCCAGCTAGGGTTTTCAGCTAGGGTTAGGGTTTACAGCTAGGGTTTTCAGTTAGGGTTTCAAACTAGGGTTAGGGTTTCCAGCTAGGGTTTTCAGTTAGGGTTTCAAACTAGGGTTAGGGTTTCCAGCTAGGGTTTTCAGCTAGGGTTAGGGTTTACAGCTAGGGTTTTCAGTTAGGGTTTCAAACTAGGGTTAGGGTTTCCAGCTAGGGTTTTCAGTTAGGGTTTCAAACTAGGGTTAGGGTTTCCAGCTAGGGTTTTCAGTTAGGGTTTCAAACTAGGGTTAGGGTTTCCAGCTAGGGTTTTCAGTTAGGGTTTCAAACTAGGGTTAGGGTTTCCAGCTAGGGTTTTCAGTTAGGGTTTCAAACTAGGGTTAGGGTTTCCAGCTAGGGTTTTCAGTTAGGGTTTCAAACTAGGGTTAGGGTTGCCAGCTAGGGTTTTCAGTTAGGGTTTCAAACTAGGGTTAGGGTTTCCAGTTAGGGTTTCAAACTAGGGTTAGGGTTTCCAGCTAGGGTTTTCAGTTAGGGTTTCAAACTAGGGTTATGGTTTCCAGCTAGGGTTTTCAGTTAGGGTTTCAAACTAGGGTTAGGGTTTCCAGCTAGGGTTTTCAGTTAGGGTTTCAAACTAGGGTTAGGGTTTCCAGCTAGGGTTTTCAGTTAGGGTTTCAAACTAGGGTTAGGGTTGCCAGCTAGGGTTTTCAGTTAGGGTTTCAAACTAGGGTTAGGGTTTCCCGTTAGGGTTTCAAACTAGGGTTAGGGTTTCCAGCTAGGGTTTTCAGTTAGGGTTTCAAACTAGGGTTATGGTTTCCAGCTAGGGTTTTCAGTTAGGGTTTCAAACTAGGGTTAGGGTTTCCAGCTAGGGTTTTCAGTTAGGGTTTCAAACTAGGGTTAGGGTTTCCAGCTAGGGTTTTCAGTTAGGGTTTCAAACTAGGGTTAGGGTTGCCAGCTAGGGTTTTCAGTTAGGGTTTCAAACTAGGGTTAGGGTTTCCAGTTAGGGTTTCAAACTAGGGTTAGGGTTTCCAGCTAGGGTTTTCAGTTAGGGTTTCAAACTAGGGTTATGGTTTCCAGCTAGGGTTTTCAGTTAGGGTTTCAAACTAGGGTTAGGGTTTCCAGCTAGGGTTTTCAGTTAGGGTTTCAAACTAGGGTTAGGGTTTCCAGCTAGGGTTTTCAGTTAGGGTTTCAAACTAGGGTTAGGGTTTCCAGCTAGGGTTTTCAGTTAGGGTTTCAAACTAGGGTTAGGGTTTCCAGCTAGGGTTTTCAGTTAGGGTTTCAAACTAGGGTTAGGGTTGCCAGCTAGGGTTTTCAGTTAGGGTTTCAAACTAGGGTTAGGGTTTCCAGTTAGGGTTTCAAACTAGGGTTAGGCTTTCCAGCTAGGGTTTTCAGTTAGGGTTTCAAACTAGGGTTAGGGTTGCCAGCTAGGGTTTTCAGTTAGGGTTTCAAACTAGGGTTAGGGTTTCCAGTTAGGGTTTCAAACTAGGGTTAGGGTTTCCAGCTAGGGTTTTCAGTTAGGGTTTCAAACTAGGGTTAGGGTTTCCAGCTAGGGTTTTCAGTTAGGGTTTCAAACTAGGGTTAGGGTTTCCAGCTAGGGTTTTCAGTTAGGGTTTCCAGCTAGGGTTTTCAGTTAGGGTTTCAAACTAGGGTTAGGGTTTCCAGCTAGGGTTTTCAGCTAGGGTTAGGGTTTACAGCTAGGGTTTTCAGTTAGGGTTTAAAACTAGGGTTAGGGTTTCCAGCTAGGGTTTTCAGTTAGGGTTTCAAACTAGGGTTAGGGTTTCCAGCTAGGGTTTTCAGTTAGGGTTTCAAACTAGGGTTAGGGTTTCCAGCTAGGGTTTTCAGTTAGGGTTTCAAACTAGGGTTAGGGTTTCCAGCTAGGGTTTTCAGTTAGGGTTTCAAACTAGGGTTAGGGTTTCCAGCTAGGGTTTTCAGTTAGGGTTTCAAACTAGGGTTAGGGTTTCCAGCTAGGGTTTTCAGTTAGGGTTTCAAACTAGGGTTAGGGTTTCCAGCTAGGGTTTTCAGTTAGGGTTTCAAACTAGGGTTAGGGTTTCCAGTTAGGGTTTCAAACTAGGGTTATGGTTTCCAGCTAGGGTTTTCAGTTAGGGTTTCAAACTAGGGTTAGGGTTTCCAGCTAGGGTTTTCAGTTAGGGTTTCAAACTAGGGTTAGGGTTTCCAGCTAGGGTTTTCAGTTAGGGTTTCAAACTAGGGTTAGGGTTTCCAGCTAGGGTTTTCAGTTAGGGTTTCAAACTAGGGTTAGGGTTTCCAGCTAGGGTTTTCAGTTAGGGTTTCAAACTAGGGTTATGGTTTCCAGCTAGGGTTTTCAGTTAGGGTTTAAAACTAGGGTTAGGGTTTCCAGCTAGGGTTTTCAGTTAGGGTTTCAAACTAGGGTTAGGGTTTCCAGCTAGGGTTTTCAGTTAGGGTTTCAAACTAGGGTTAGGGTTTCCAGCTAGGGTTTTCAGTTAGGGTTTCAAACTAGGGTTAGGGTTTTCAGTTAGGGTGTCAAACTAGGGTTAGGGTTTCCAGCTAGGGTTTTCAGTTAGGGTTTCAAACTAGGGTTAGGGTTTCCAGGTAGGGTTTTCAGCTAGGGTTTCAAACTAGGGTTAGGGTTTCCAGCTAGGGTTTTCAGTTAGGGTTTCAAACTAGGGTTAGGGTTTCCAGCTAGGGTTTTCAGTTAGGGTTTCAAACTAGGGTTAGGGTTTCCAGGTAGGGTTTTCAGCTAGGGTTAGGGTTTACAGCTAGGGTTTCAAACTAGGGTTAGGGTTTCCAGTTAGGGTTTCAAACTAGGGTTAGCGTTTCCAGCTAGGGTTTCAAACTAGGGTTAGGGTTTCCAGCTAGGGTTTTCAGTTAGGGTTTCAAACTAGGGTTAGGGTTTCCAGTTAGGGTTTCAAACTAGGGTTAGCGTTTCCAGCTAGGGTTTCAAACTAGGGTTAGGGTTTCCAGCTAGGAATTTCAGTTAGGGTTTCAAACTAGGGTTAGGGTTTCCAGCTAGGGTTTTCAGTTAGGGTTTCCAACTAGGGTTAGGGTTTCAAACTAGGGTTAGGTTTTCCAGCTCGGGTTTTCAGTTAGGGTTTCAAACTAGGGTTAGGGTTTCCAGCTAGGGTTTTCAGTTAGGGTTTCAAACTAGGGTTAGGGTTTCCAGCTAGGGTTTTCAGTTAGGGTTTCAAACTAGGGTTAGGGTTTCCAGCTAGGGTTTTCAGTTAGGGTTTCAAACTAGGGTTAGGGTTTCCAGCTAGGGTTTTCAGTTAGGGTTTCAAACTAGGGTTAGGGTTTCCAGCTAGGGTTTTCAGTTAGGGTTTCAAACTAGGGTTAGGGTTTCCAGCTAGGGTTTTCAGTTAGGGTTTCAAACTAGGGTTAGGGTTTCCAGCTAGGGTTTTCAGTTAGGGTTTCAAACTAGGGTTAGGGTTTCCAGCTAGGGTTTTCAGCTAGGGTTAGGGTTTACAGCTAGGGTTTTCAGTTAGGGTTTCAAACTAGGGTTAGGGTTTCCAGCTAGGGTTTTCAGTTAGGGTTTCAAACTAGGGTTAGGGTTTCCAGCTAGGGTTTTCAGTTAGGGTTTCAAACTAGGGTTAGGGTTTCCAGTTAGGGTTTCAAACTAGGGTTAGGGTTTCCAGCTAGGGTTTTCAGTTAGGGTTTCAAACTAGGGTTAGGGTTTCCAGCTAGGGTTTTCAGTTAGGGTTTCAAACTAGGGTTAGGGTTTCCAGCTAGGGTTTTCAGTTAGGGTTTCAAACTAGGGTTAGGGTTTCCAGTTAGGGTTTCAAACTAGGGTTAGGGTTTCCAGCTAGGGTTTTCAGTTAGGGTTTCAAACTAGGGTTATGGTTTCCAGCTAGGGTTTTCAGTTAGGGTTTCAAACTAGGGTTAGGGTTTCCAGCTAGGGTTTTCAGTTAGGGTTTCAAACTAGGGTTAGGGTTTCCAGCTAGGGTTTTCAGTTAGGGTTTCAAACTAGGGTTAGGGTTTCCAGCTAGGGTTTTCAGTTAGGGTTTCAAACTAGGGTTAGGGTTTCCAGCTAGGGTTTTCAGTTAGGGTTTCAAACTAGGGTTAGGGTTTCCAGCTAGGGTTTTCAGTTAGGGTTTCAAACTAGGGTTAGGGTTTCCAGTTAGGTTTTCAAACTAGGGTTAGGGTTTCCAGCTAGGGTTTTCAGTTAGGGTTTTAAACTAGGGTTGTGGTTTCCAGCTAGGGTTTTCAGTTAGGGTTTCAAACTAGGGTTAGGGTTTCCAGCTAGGGTTTTCAGTTAGGGTTTCAAACTAGGGTTAGGGTTTCCAGCTAGGGTTTTCAGTTAGGGTTTCAAACTAGGGTTAGGGTTTCCAGCTAGGGTTTTCAGTTAGGGTTTCAAACTAGGGTTAGGGTTTCCAGCTAGGGTTTTCAGTTAGGGTTTCAAACTAGGGTTAGGGTTTCCAGCTAGGGTTTTCAGTTAGGGTTTCAAACTAGGGTTAGGGTTTCCAGCTAGGGTTTTCAGTTAGGGTTTCAAACTAGGGTTAGGGTTTCCAGCTAGGGTTTTCAGTTAGGGTTTCAAACTAGGGTTAGGGTTTCCAGTTAGGTTTTCAAACTAGGGTTAGGGTTTCCAGCTAGGGTTTTCAGTTAGGGTTTCAAACTAGGGTTAGGGTTTCCAGCCAGGGTTTTCAGTTAGGGTTTCAAACTAGGGTTAGGGTTTTTAGCTAGGGTTTTCAGTTAGGGTTTCAAACTAGGGTTAGGGTTTCCAGTTAGGGTTTCAAACTAGGGTTAGGGTTTACAGCTAGGGTTTCAAACTAGGGTTAGGTTTTCCAGCTAGGGTTTTCAGTTAGGGTTTCAAACTAGGGTTAGGGTTTCCAGCTAGGGTTTTCAGTTAGGGTTTCAAACTAGGGTTAGGGTTTCCAGGTAGGGTTTTCAGCTAGGGTTTCAAACTAGGGTTAGGGTTTCCAGCTAGGGTTTTCAGTTAGGGTTTCAAACTAGGGTTAGGGTTTCCAGCTAGGGTTTTCAGTTAGGGTTTCAAACTAGGGTTAGGGTTTCCAGGTAGGGTTTTCAGCTAGGGTTAGGGTTTACAGCTAGGGTTTCAAACTAGGGTTAGGGTTTCCAGTTAGGGTTTCAAACTAGGGTTAGCGTTTCCAGCTAGGGTTTCAAACTAGGGTTAGGGTTTCCAGCTAGGGTTTTCAGTTAGGGTTTCAAACTAGGGTTAGGGTTTCCAGTTAGGGTTTCAAACTAGGGTTAGCGTTTCCAGCTAGGGTTTCAAACTAGGGTTAGGGTTTCCAGCTAGGGTTTTCAGTTAGGGTTTTCAACTAGGGTTAGGGTTTCAAACTAGGGTTAGGTTTTCCAGCTAGGGTTTTCAGTTAGGGTTTCAAACTAGGGTTAGGGTTTCCAGCTAGGGTTTTCAGTTAGGGTTTCAAACTAGGGTTAGGGTTTCCAGCTAGGGTTTTCAGTTAGGGTTTCAAACTAGGGTTAGGGTTTCCAGCTAGGGTTTTCAGTTAGGGTTTCAAACTAGGGTTAGGGTTTCCAGCTAGGGTTTTCAGTTAGGGTTTCAAACTAGGGTTAGGGTTTCCAGTTAGGTTTTCAAACTAGGGTTAGGGTTTCCAGCTAGGGTTTTCAGTTAGGGTTTCAAACTAGGGTTAGGGTTTCCAGCCAGGGTTTTCAGTTAGGGTTTCAAACTAGGGTTAGGGTTTTTAGCTAGGGTTTTCAGTTAGGGTTTCAAACTAGGGTTAGGGTTTCCAGTTAGGGTTTCAAACTAGGGTTCGGGTTTCAAGCTAGGGTTTTCAGTTAGGGTTTCAAACTAGGGTTATGGTTTCCAGCTAGGGTTTTCAGTTAGGGTTTCAAACTAGGGTTAGGGTTTCCAGCTAGGGTTTTCAGTTAGGGTTTCAAACTAGGGTTAGGGTTTCCAGCTAGGGTTTTCAGTTAGGGTTTCAAACTAGGGTTAGGGTTTCCAGCTAGGGTTTACAGCTAGGGTTTCAAACTAGGGTTAGGGTTTCCAGCTAGGGTTTTCAGTTAGGGTTTACAGCTAGGGTTTCAAACTAGGGTTAGGGTTTCCAGCTAGGGTTTTCAGTTAGGGTTTCAAACTAGGGTTAGGGTTTCCAGCTAGGGTTTTCAGTTAGGGTTTCAAACTAGGGTTAGGGTTTCCAGCTAGGGTTTTCAGTTAGGGTTTCAAACTAGGGTT
Source organism: Filicampus tigris (assembly GCF_054856515.1). Lineage (NCBI taxonomy): Eukaryota > Metazoa > Chordata > Actinopteri > Syngnathiformes > Syngnathidae > Filicampus > Filicampus tigris. Next base: position 19,779,240 of record NC_141220.1, on the reverse strand, counting down.
AGGGTTTCCAGCTAGGGTTTTCAGTTAGGGTTTCAAACTAGGGTTAGGGTTTCCAGCTAGGGTTTTCAGTTAGGGTTTCAAACTAGGGTTAGGGTTTCCAGGTAGGGTTTTCAGCTAGGGTTTCAAACTAGGGTTAGGGTTTCCAGCTAGGGTTTTCAGTTAGGGTTTCAAACTAGGGTTAGGGTTTCCAGCTAGGGTTTTCAGTTAGGGTTTCAAACTAGGGTTAGGGTTTCCAGGTAGGGTTTTCAGCTAGGGTTAGGGTTTACAGCTAGGGTTTCAAACTAGGGTTAGGGTTTCCAGTTAGGGTTTCAAACTAGGGTTAGCGTTTCCAGCTAGGGTTTCAAACTAGGGTTAGGGTTTCCAGCTAGGGTTTTCAGTTAGGGTTTCAAACTAGGGTTAGGGTTTCCAGTTAGGGTTTCAAACTAGGGTTAGCGTTTCCAGCTAGGGTTTCAAACTAGGGTTAGGGTTTCCAGCTAGGAATTTCAGTTAGGGTTTCAAACTAGGGTTAGGGTTTCCAGCTAGGGTTTTCAGTTAGGGTTTCCAACTAGGGTTAGGGTTTCAAACTAGGGTTAGGTTTTCCAGCCAGGGTTTTCAGTTAGGGTTTCAAACTAGGGTTAGGGTTTTTAGCTAGGGTTTTCAGTTAGGGTTTCAAACTAGGGTTAGGGTTTCCAGTTAGGGTTTCAAACTAGGGTTCGGGTTTCAAGCTAGGGTTTTCAGTTAGGGTTTCAAACTAGGGTTATGGTTTCCAGCTAGGGTTTTCAGTTAGGGTTTCAAACTAGGGTTAGGGTTTCCAGCTAGGGTTTTCAGTTAGGGTTTCAAACTAGGGTTAGGGTTTCCAGCTAGGGTTTTCAGTTAGGGTTTCAAACTAGGGTTAGGGTTTCCAGCTAGGGTTTACAGCTAGGGTTTCAAACTAGGGTTAGGTTTTCCAGCTAGGGTTTTCAGTTAGGGTTTACAGCTAGGGTTTCAAACTAGGGTTAGGGTTTCCAGCTAGGGTTTTCAGTTAGGGTTTCAAACTAGGGTTAGGGTTTCCAGCTAGGGTTTTCAGTTAGGGTTTCAAACTAGGGTTAGGGTTTCCAGCTAGGGTTTTCAGTTAGGGTTTCAAACTAGGGTTAGGGTTTCCAGCTAGGGTTTTCAGTTAGGGTTTCAAACTAGGGTTAGGGTTTCCAGCTAGGGTTTTCAGTTAGGGTTTCAAACTAGGGTTAGGGTTTCCAGCTAGGGTTTTCAGTTAGGGTTTCAAACTAGGGTTAGGGTTTCCAGTTAGGGTTTCAAACTAGGGTTCGGGTTTCCAGCTAGGGTTTTCAGTTAGGGTTTCAAACTAGGGTTAGGGTTTCCAGCTAGGGTTTTCAGTTAGGGTTTCAAACTAGGGTTAGGGTTTCCAGCTAGGGTTTTCAGTTAGGGTTTCAAACTAGGGTTAGGGTTTCCAGTTAGGGTTTCAAACTAGGGTCCGGGTTTCCAGCTAGGGTTTTCAGTTAGGGTTTCAAACTAGGGTTATGGTTTCCAGCTAGGGTTTTCAGTTAGGGTTTCAAACTAGGGTTAGGGTTTCCAGCTAGGGTTTTCAGTTAGGGTTTCAAACTAGGGTTAGGGTTTCCAGTTAGGGTTTCATACTAGGGTCCGGGTTTCCAGCTAGGGTTTTCAGTTAGGGTTTCAAACTAGGGTTATGGTTTCCAGCTAGGGTTTTCAGTTAGGGTTTCAAACTAGGGTTAGGGTTTCCAGCTAGGGTTTTCAGTTAGGGTTTCAAACTAGGGTTAGGGTTTCCAGCTAGGGTTTTCAGTTAGGGTTTCAAACTAGGGTTAGGGTTTCCAGGTAGGGTTTTCAGCTAGGGTTTCAAACTAGGGTTAGGGTTTCCAGCTAGGGTTTTCAGTTAGGGTTTAGAACTAGGGTTAGGGTTTCCAGCTAGGGTTTTCAGTTAGGGTTTCAAACTAGGGTTAGGGTTTCCAGCTAGGGTTTTCAGTTAGGGTTTCAAACTAGGGTTAGGGTTTCCAGTTAGGGTTTCAAACTAGGGTTAGCGTTTCCAGCTAGGGTTTCAAACTAGGGTTAGGGTTTCCAGCTAGGGTTTTCAGTTAGGGTTTCAAACTAGGGTTAGGGTTTCCAGTTAGGGTTTCAAACTAGGGTTAGGGTTTCCAGCTAGGGTTTTCAGTTAGGGTTTCAAACTAGGGTTAGGGTTTCCAGTTAGGGTTTCAAACTAGGGTTAGGGTTTCCAGCTAGGGTTTTCAGTTAGGGTTTACAGCTAGGGTTTCAAACTAGGGTTAGGGTTTCCAGCTAGGGTTTTCAGTTAGGGTTTAGAACTAGGGTTAGGGTTTCCAGCTAGGGTTTTCAGTTCGGTTTTCAAACTAGGGTTAGGGTTTCCAGGTAGGGTTTTCAGCTAGGGTTAGGGTTTACAGCTAGGGTTTCAAACTAGGGTTAGGGTTTCCAGCTAGGGTTTCAAACTAGGGTTAGGGTTTCCAGCTAGGGTTTTCAGTTAGGGTTTCAAACTAGGGTTAGGGTTTCCAGCTAGGGTTTTCAGTTAGGGTTTCAAACTAGGGTTAGGGTTTCCAGCTAGGGTTTTCAGTTAGGGTTTCAAACTAGGGTTAGGGTTTTCAGCTAGGGTTAGGGTTTACAGCTAGGGTTTTCAGTTAGGGTTTCAAACTAGGGTTAGGGTTTCCAGCTAGGGTTTTCAGTTAGGGTTTCAAACTAGGGTTAGGGTTTCCAGCTAGGGTTTTCAGTTAGGGTTTCAAACTAGGGTTAGGGTTTCCAGCTAGGGTTTTCAGTTAGGGTTTCAAACTAGGGTTAGGGTTTCCAGGTAGGGTTTTCAGCTAGGGTTTCAAACTAGGGTTAGGGTTTCCAGCTAGGGTTTTCAGTTAGGGTTTCAAACTAGGGTTAGGGTTTCCAGCTAGGGTTTTCAGTTAGGGTTTCAAACTAGGGTTAGGGTTTCCAGCTAGGGTTTTCAGCTAGGGTTAGGGTTTACAGCTAGGGTTTTCAGTTAGGGTTTCAAACTAGGGTTAGGGTTTCCAGCTAGGGTTTTCAGTTAGGGTTTCAAACTAGGGTTAGGGTTTCCAGCTAGGGTTTCAAACTAGGGTTAGGGTTTCCAGCTAGGGTTTTCAGTTAGGGTTTCAAACTAGGGTTAGGGTTTCCAGCTAGGGTTTTCAGTTAGGGTTTCAAACTATGGTTAGGGTTTCCAGCTAGGGTTTTCAGTTAGGGTTTCAAACTAGGGTTAGGGTTTCCAGCTAGGGTTTTCAGCTAGGGTTAGGGTTTACAGCTAGGGTTTTCAGTTAGGGTTTCAAACTAGGGTTAGGGTTTCCAGCTAGGGTTTACAGTTAGGGTTTCAAACTAGGGTTAGGGTTTCCAGCTAGGGTTTTCAGCTAGGGTTAGGGTTTCCAGCTAGGGTTTTCATTTAGGGTTTCAAACTAGGGTTAGGGTTTCCAGCTAGGGTTTTCAGTTAGGGTTTCAAACTAGGGTTAGGGTTTCCAGCTAGGGTTTTCAGTTAGGGTTTCAAACTAGGGTTAGGGTTTCCAGCTAGGATTTTCAGTTAGGGTTTCAAACTAGGGTTAGGGTTTCCAGCTAGGGTTTTCAGTTAGGGTTTCAAACTAGGGTTAGGGTTTCCAGCTAGGGTTTTCAGTTAGGGTTTCAAACTAGGGTTAGGGTTTCCAGCTAGGGTTTTCAGTTAGGGTTTCAAACTAGGTTTATGGTTTCCAGCTAGGGTTTTCAGTTAGGGTTTCAAACTAGGGTTAGGGTTTCCAGCTAGGGTTTTCAGTTAGGGTTTCAAACTAGGGTTAGGGTTTCCAGCTAGGGTTTTCAGTTAGGGTTTCAAACTAGGGTTAGGGTTTCCAGTTAGGGTTTCAAACTAGGGTTAGCGTTTCCAGCTAGGGTTTCAAACTAGGGTTAGGGTTTCCAGCTAGGGTTTTCAGTTAGGGTTTCAAACTAGGGTTAGGGTTTCCGGTTAGGGTTTCAAACTAGGGTTAGGGTTTCCAGCTAGGGTTTTCAGTTAGGGTTTCAAACTAGGGTTAGGGTTTCCAGTTAGGGTTTCAAACTAGGGTTAGGGTTTCCAGCTAGGGTTTTCAGTTAGGGTTTACAGCTAGGGTTTCAAACTAGGGTTAGGGTTTCCAGCTAGGGTTTTCAGTTAGGGTTTAGAACTAGGGTTAGGGTTTCCAGCTAGGGTTTTCAGTTCGGGTTTCAAACTAGGGTTAGGGTTTCCAGGTAGGGTTTTCAGCTAGGGTTAGGGTTTACAGCTAGGGTTTCAAACTAGGGTTAGGGTTTCCAGCTAGGGTTTCAAACTAGGGTTAGGGTTTCCAGCTAGGGTTTTCAGTTAGGGTTTCAAACTAGGGTTAGGGTTTCCAGCTAGGGTTTTCAGTTAGGGTTTCAAACTAGGGTTAGGGTTTCCAGCTAGGGTTTTCAGTTAGGGTTTCAAACTAGGGTTAGGGTTTCCAGCTAGGGTTTTCAGCTAGGGTTAGGGTTTACAGCTAGGGTTTTCAGTTAGGGTTTCAAACTAGGGTTAGGGTTTCCAGCTAGGGTTTTCAGTTAGGGTTTCAAACTAGGGTTAGGGTTTCCAGTTAGGGTTTCAAACTAGGGTTAGGGTTTCCAGCTAGGGTTTTCAGTTAGGGTTTTAAACTAGGGTTATGGTTTCCAGCTAGGGTTTTCAGTTAGGGTTTCAAACTAGGGTTAGGGTTTCCAGCTAGGGTTTTCAGTTAGGGTTTCAAACTAGGGTTAGGGTTTCCAGCTAGGGTTTTCAGTTAGGGTTTCAAACTAGGGTTAGGGTTTCCAGGTAGGGTTTTCAGCTAGGGTTTCAAACTAGGGTTAGGGTTTCCAGCTAGGGTTTTCAGTTAGGGTTTCAAACTAGGGTTAGGGTTTCCAGCTAGGGTTTTCAGTTAGGGTTTCAAACTAGGGTTAGGGTTTCCAGCTAGGGTTTTCAGCTAGGGTTAGGGTTTACAGCTAGGGTTTCACACTAGGGTTAGGGTTTCCAGCTAGGGTTTTCAGTTAGGGTTTCAAACCAGGGTTAGGGTTTCCAGCTAGGGTTTTCAGTTAGGGTTTCAAACTAGGGTTAGGGTTTCCAGCTAGGGTTTTCAGTTAGGGTTTCAAACTAGGGTTAGGGTTTCCAGCTAGGGTTTTCAGTTAGGGTTTCAAACTAGGGTTAGGGTTTCCAGCTAGGGTTTTCAGTTAGGGTTTCAAACTAGGGTTAGGGTTTCCAGCTAGGGTTTTCAGTTAGGGTTTCAAACTAGGGTTAGGGTTTCCAGCTAGGGTTTTCAGTTAGGGTTTCAAACTAGGGTTAGGGTTTCCAGCTAGGGTTTTCAGTTAGGGTTTCAAACTAGGGTTAGGGTTTCCAGCTAGGGTTTTCAGTTAGGGTTTCAAACTAGGGTTAGGGTTTCCAGCTAGGGTTTTCAGTTAGGGTTTCAAACTAGGGTTAGGGTTTCCAGCTAGGGTTTTCAGTTAGGGTTAGGGTTTACAGCTAGGGTTTTCAGTTAGGGTTTCAAACTAGGGTTAGGGTTTCCAGCTAGGGTTTTCAGTTAGGGTTTCAAACTAGGGTTAGGGTTTCCAGCTAGGGTTTTCAGCTAGGGTTAGGGTTTCCAGCTAGGGTTTTCAGTTAGGGTTTCAAACTAGGGTTAGGGTTTCCAGCTAGGGTTTTCAGTTAGGGTTTCAAACTAGGGTTAGGGTTTCCAGCTAGGGTTTTCAGTTAGGGTTTCAAACTAGGGTTAGGGTTTCCAGCTAGGGTTTTCAGTTAGGGTTTCAAACTAGGGTTAGGGTTTCCAGCTAGGGTTTTCAGTTAGGGTTTCAAACTAGGGTTAGGGTTTACAGCTAGGGTTTTCAGTTAGGGTTTCAAACTAGGGTTAGGGTTTCCAGCTAGGGTTTTCAGTTAGGGTTTCAAACTAGGGTTAGGGTTTCCAGCTAGGGTTTTCAGTTAGGGTTTCAAACTAGGGTTAGGGTTTCCAGCTAGGGTTTTCAGTTAGGGTTTCAAACTAGGGTTAGGGTTTACAGCTAGGGTTTTCAGTTAGGGTTTCAAACTAGGGTTAGGGTTTCCAGCTAGGGTTTTCAGTTAGGGTTTCAAACTAGGGTTAGGGTTTCCAGCTAGGGTTTTCAGTTAGGGTTTCAAACTAGGGTTAGGGTTTCCAGCTAGGGTTTTCAGTTAGGGTTTCAAACTAGGGTTAGGGTTTCCAGCTAGGGTTTTCAGTTAGGGTTTCAAACTAGGGTTAGGGTTTCCAGCTAGGGTTTTCAGCTAGGGTTAGGGTTTACAGCTAGGGTTTTCAGTTAGGGTTTCAAACTAGGGTTAGGGTTTCCAGCTAGGGTTTTCAGTTAGGGTTTCCAGCTAGGGTTTTCAGTTAGGGTTTCAAACTAGGGTTAGGGTTTCCAGCTAGGGTTTTCAGTTAGGGTTTCAAACTAGGGTTAGGGTTTCCAGCTAGGGTTTTCAGTTAGGGTTTCAAACTAGGGTTAGGGTTTCCAGCTAGGGTTTTCAGTTAGGGTTTCAAACTAGGGTTAGGGTTTCCAGCTAGGGTTTTCAGTTAGGGTTTCAAACTAGGGTTAGGGTTTCCAGCTAGGGTTTTCAGTTAGGGTTTCAAACTAGGGTTAGGGTTTCCAGCTAGGGTTTTCAGCTAGGGTTAGGGTTTACAGCTAGGGTTTTCAGTTAGGGTTTCAAACTAGGGTTAGGGTTTCCAGCTAGGGTTTTCAGTTAGGGTTTCAAACTAGGGTTAGGGTTTCCAGCTAGGGTTTTCAGTTAGGGTTTCAAACTAGGGTTAGGGTTTCCAGCTAGGGTTTTCAGTTAGGGTTTTCAGTTAGGGTTTCAAACTAGGGTTAGGGTTTCCAGCTAGGGTTTTCAGTTAGGGTTTCAAACTAGGGTTAGGGTTTCCAGTTAGGGTTTCAAACTAGGGTTAGGGTTTCCAGCTAGGGTTTTCAGTTAGGGTTTCAAACTAGGGTTAGGGTTTTCAGTTAGGGTTTCAAACTAGGGTTAGGGTTTCCAGCTAGGGTTTTCAGTTAGGGTTTCAAACTAGGGTTAGGGTTTCCAGCTAGGGTTTTCAGTTAGGGTTTCAAACTAGGGTTAGGGTTTCCAGCTAGGGTTTTCAGTTAGGGTTTCAAACTAGGGTTAGGGTTTCCAGCTAGGGTTTTCAGTTAGGGTTTCAAACTAGGGTTAGGGTTTCCAGTTAGGGTTTCAAACTAGGGTTAGCGTTTCCAGCTAGGGTTTCAAACTAGGGTTAGGGTTTCCAGCTAGGGTTTTCAGTTAGGGTTTACAGCTAGGGTTTCAAACTAGGGTTAGGGTTTCCAGCTAGGGTTTTCAGTTAGGGTTTCAAACTAGGGTTAGGGTTTCCAGCTAGGGTTTTCAGTTAGGGTTTCAAACTAGGGTTAGGGTTTCCAGGTAGGGTATTCAGCTAGGGTTAGGGTTTACAGCTAGGGTTTCAAACTAGGGTTAGGGTTTCCAGCTAGGGTTTTCAGTTAGGGTTTCAAACTAGGGTTAGGGTTTCCAGCTAGGGTTTTCAGTTAGGGTTTCAAACTAGGGTTAGGGTTTCCAGCTAGGGTTTTCAGTTAGGGTTTCAAACTAGGGTTAGGGTTTCCAGCTAGGGTTTTCAGTTAGGGTTTCAAACTAGGGTTAGGGTTTCCAGCTAGGGTTTTCAGTTAGGGTTTCAAACTAGGGTTAGGGTTTCCAGCTAGGGTTTTCAGTTAGGGTTTCAAACTAGGGTTAGGATTTCCAGCTAGGGTTTTCAGTTAGGGTTTCAAACTAGGGTTAGGGTTTCCAGTTAGGGTTTCAAACTAGGGTTAGCGTTTCCAGCTAGGGTTTCAAACTAGGGTTAGGGTTTCCAGCTAGGGTTTTCAGTTAGGGTTTACAGCTAGGGTTTCAAACTAGGGTTAGGGTTTCCAGCTAGGGTTTTCAGTTAGGGTTTCAAACTAGGGTTAGGGTTTCCAGCTAGGGTTTTCAGTTAGGGTTTCAAACTAGGGTTAGCGTTTCCAGCTAGGGTTTCAAACTAGGGTTAGGGTTTCCAGCTAGGGTTTTCAGTTAGGGTTTCAAACTAGGGTTAGGGTTTCCAGCTAGGGTTTTCAGCTAGGGTTTCAAACTAGGGTTAGGGTTTCCAGCTAGGGTTTTCAGTAAGGGTTTCAAACTAGGGTTAGGGTTTCCAGCTAGGGTTTTCAGTTAGGGTTTCAAACTAGGGTTAGGGTTTCCAGCTAGGGTTTTCAGTTAGGGTTTTCAGTTAGGGTTTCAAACTAGGGTTAGGGTTTCCAGCTAGGGTTTTCAGTTAGGGTTTCAAACTAGGGTTAGGGTTTCCAGTTAGGGTTTCAAACTAGGGTTAGGGTTTCCAGCTAGGGTTTTCAGTTAGGGTTTCAAACTAGGGTTAGGGTTTTCAGTTAGGGTTTCAAACTAGGGTTAGGGTTTCCAGCTAGGGTTTTCAGTTAGGGTTTCAAACTAGGGTTAGGGTTTCCAGCTAGGGTTTTCAGTTAGGGTTTCAAACTAGGGTTAGGGTTTCCAGCTAGGGTTTTCAGTTAGGGTTTCAAACTAGGGTTAGGGTTTCCAGGTAGGGTTTTCAGCTAGGGTTAGGGTTTACAGCTAGGGTTTCAAACTAGGGTTAGGGTTTCCAGCTAGGGTTTCAAACTAGGGTTAGGGTTTCCAGCTAGGGTTTTCAGTTAGGGTTTCAAACTAGGGTTAGGGTTTCCAGCTAGGGTTTTCAGTTAGGGTTTCAAACTAGGGTTAGGGTTTCCAGCTAGGGTTTTCAGTTAGGGTTTCAAACTAGGGTTAGGGTTTCCAGTTAGGGTTTCAAACTAGGGTTAGCGTTTCCAGCTAGGGTTTCAAACTAGGGTTAGGGTTTCCAGCTAGGGTTTTCAGTTAGGGTTTACAGCTAGGGTTTCAAACTAGGGTTAGGGTTTCCAGCTAGGGTTTTCAGTTAGGGTTTCAAACTAGGGTTAGGGTTTCCAGCTAGGGTTTTCAGTTAGGGTTTCAAACTAGGGTTAGGGTTTCCAGGTAGGGTATTCAGCTAGGGTTAGGGTTTACAGCTAGGGTTTCAAACTAGGGTTAGGGTTTCCAGCTAGGGTTTTCAGTTAGGGTTTCAAACTAGGGTTAGGGTTTCCAGCTAGGGTTTTCAGTTAGGGTTTCAAACTAGGGTTAGGGTTTCCAGCTAGGGTTTTCAGTTAGGGTTTCAAACTAGGGTTAGGGTTTCCAGTTAGGGTTTCAAACTAGGGTTAGGGTTTCCAGCTAGGGTTTTCAGTTAGGGTTTCAAACTAGGGTTAGGGTTTCCAGCTAGGGTTTTCAGTTAGGGTTTCAAACTAGGGTTAGGGTTTCCAGCTAGGGTTTTCAGTTAGGGTTTCAAACTAGGGTTAGGGTTTCCAGCTAGGGTTTTCAGTTAGGGTTTCAAACTAGGGTTAGGGTTTCCAGCTAGGGTTTTCAGTTAGGGTTTCAAACTAGGGTTAGGGTTTCCAGCTAGGGTTTTCAGTTAGGGTTTCAAACTAGGGTTAGGGTTTCCAGTTAGGGTTTCAAACTAGGGTTAGCGTTTCCAGCTAGGGTTTTCAGTTAGGGTTTCAAACTAGGGTTAGGGTTTCCAGCTAGGGTTTTCAGTTAGGGTTTCAAACTAGGGTTAGGGTTTCCAGGTAGGGTTTTCAGTTAGGGTTTCAAACTAGGGTTAGGGTTTCCAGCTAGGGTTTTCAGTTAGGGTTTCAAACTAGGGTTAGGGTTTCCAGCTAGGGTTTTCAGTTAGGGTTTCAAACTAGGGTTAGGGTTTCCAGCTAGGGTTTTCAGTTAGGGTTTCAAACTAGGGTTAGGGTTTCCAGCTAGGGTTTTCAGTTAGGGTTTCAAACTAGGGTTAGGGTATCCAGCTAGGGTTTTCAGTTAGGGTTTCAAACTAGGGTTAGGGTTTCCAGCTAGGGTTTTCAGTTAGGGTTTCAAACTAGGGTTAGGGTTTCCAGCTAGGGTTTTCAGTTAGGGTTTCAAACTAGGGTTAGGGTTTCCAGTTAGGGTTTCAAACTAGGGTTAGGGTTTCCAGCTAGGGTTTTTAGTTAGGGTTTCAAACTAGGGTTAGGGTTTCCAGCTAGGGTTTTCAGTTAGGGTTTCAAACTAGGGTTAGGGTTTACAGCTAGGGTTTCAAACTAGGGTTAGGGTTTCCAGCTAGGGTTTTCAGTTAGGGTTTCAAACTAGGGTTAGGGTTTCCAGCTAGGGTTTTCAGTTAGGGTTTCAAACTAGGGTTAGGGTTTCCAGCTAGGGTTTTCAGTTAGGGTTTCAAACTAGGGTTAGGGTTTCCAGCTAGGGTTTTCAGTTAGGGTTTCAAACTAGGGTTAGGGTTTCCAGCTAGGGTTTTCAGTTAGGGTTTCAAACTAGGGTTAGGGTTTCCAGCTAGGGTTTTCAGTTAGGGTTTCAAACTAGGGTTAGGGTTTCCAGTTAGGGTTTCAAACTAGGGTTAGGGTTTCCAGCTAGGGTTTTCAGTTAGGGTTTCAAACTAGGGTTAGGGTTTCCAGCTAGGGTTTTCAGTTAGGGTTTCAAACTAGGGTTAGGGTTTCCAGCTAGGGTTTTCAGTTAGGGTTTCAAACTAGGGTTAGGGTTTCCAGCTAGGGTTTTCAGTTAGGGTTTCAAACTAGGGTTAGGGTTTCCAGCTAGGGTTTTCAGTTAGGGTTTCAAACTAGGGTTAGGGTTTCCAGCTAGGGTTTCAAACTAGGGTTAGGGTTTCCAGCTAGGGTTTTCAGTTAGGGTTTCAAACTAGGGTTAGGGTTTCCAGCTAGGGTTTTCAGTTAGGGTTTCAAACTAGGGTTAGGGTTTCCAGCTAGGGTTTTCAGTTAGGGTTTCAAACTAGGGTTAGGGTTTCCAGTTAGGGTTTCAAACTAGGGTTAGGGTTTCCAGCTAGGGTTTTCAGTTAGGGTTTCAAACTAGGGTTAGGGTTTCCAGCTAGGGTTTTCAGTTAGGGTTTCAAACTAGGGTTAGGGTTTCCAGCTAGGGTTTTCAGTTAGGGTTTCAAACTAGGGTTAGGGTTTCCAGCTAGGGTTTTCAGTTAGGGTTTCAAACTAGGGTTAGGGTTTCCAGCTAGGGTTTTCAGTTAGGGTTTCAAACTAGGGTTAGGGTTTCCAGCTAGGGTTTTCAGTTAGGGTTTCAAACTAGGGTTAGGGTTTCCAGCTAGGGTTTTCAGTTAGGGTTTCAAACTAGGGTTAGGGTTTCCAGCTAGGGTTTTCAGTTAGGGTTTCAAACTAGGGTTACGGTTTCCAGTTAGGGTTTCAAACTAGGGTTAGCGTTTCCAGCTAGGGTTTCAAACTAGGGTTAGGGTTTCCAGCTAGGGTTTTCAGTTAGGTTTTCAAACTAGGGTTATGGTTTCCAGCTAGGGTTTTCAGTTAGGGTTTCAAACTAGGGTTAGGGTTTCCAGCTAGGGTTTTCAGTTAGGGTTTCAAACTAGGGTTAGGGTTTCCAGCTAGGGTTTTCAGTTAGGGTTTCAAACTAGGGTTAGGGTTTCCAGCTAGGGTTTTCAGTTAGGGTTTCAAACTAGGGTTAGGGTTTCCAGCTAGGGTTTTCAGTTAGGGTTTCAAACTAGGGTTAGGGTTTCCAGCTAGGGTTTTCAGTTAGGGTTTCAAACTAGGGTTAGGGTTTCCAGTTAGGGTTTCAAACTAGGGTTCGGGTTTCCAGCTAGGGTTTTCAGTTAGGGTTTCAAACTAGGGTTAGGGTTTCCAACTAGGGTTTTCAGTTAGGGTTTCAAACTAGGGTTAGGGTTTCCAGCTAGGGTTTTCAGTTAGGGTTTCAAATTAGGGTTAGGGTTTCCAGTTAGGGTTTCAAACTAGGGTTAGCGTTTCCAGCTAGGGTTTCAAACTAGGGTTAGGGTTTCCAGCTAGGGTTTTCAGTTAGGGTTTGAAACTAGGGTTAGGGTTTCCAGCTAGGGTTTTCAGTTAGGGTTTCAAACTAGGGTTAGGGTTTCCAGCTAGGGTTTTCAGTTAGGGTTTCAAACTAGGGTTAGGGTTTCCAGCTAGGGTTTTCAGTTAGGGTTTCAAACTAGGGTTAGGGTTTCCAGCTAGGGTTTCAAACTAGGGTTAGGGTTTCCAGCTAGGGTTTTCAGTTAGGGTTTGAAACTAGGGTTAGGGTTTCCAGCTAGGGTTTTCAGTTAGGGTTTCAAACTAGGGTTAGGGTTTCCAGCTAGGGTTTTCAGTTAGGGTTTCAAACTAGGGTTAGGGTTTCCAGCTAGGGTTTTCAGTTAGGGTTTCAAACTAGGGTTAGGGTTTCCAGCTAGGGTTTTCAGTTAGGGTTTCAAACTAGGGTTAGGGTTTCCAGCTAGGGTTTTCAGTTAGGGTTTCAAACTAGGGTTAGGGTTTCCAGTTAGGGTTTCAAACTAGGGTTAGCGTTTCCAGCTAGGGTTTCAAACTAGGGTTAGGGTTTCCAGCTAGGGTTTTCAGTTAGGGTTTACAGCTAGGGTTTCAAACTAGGGTTAGGGTTTCCAGCTAGGGTTTTCAGTTAGGGTTTCAAACTAGGGTTAGGGTTTCCAGCTAGGGTTTTCAGTTAGGGTTTCAAACTAGGGTTATGGTTTCCAGCTAGGGTTTTCAGTTAGGGTTTGAAACTAGGGTTAGGGTTTCCAGCTAGGGTTTTCAGTTAGGGTTTCAAACTAGGGTTAGGGTTTCCAGTTAGGGTTTCAAACTAGGGTTAGGGTTTCCAGCTAGGGTTTTCAGCTAGGGTTTCAAACTGGGGTTATGGTTTCCAGCTAGGGTTTTCAGTTAGGGTTTGAAACTAGGGTTAGGGTTTCCAGCTAGGGTTTTCAGTTAGGGTTTCAAACTAGGGTTAGGGTTTCCAGCTAGGGTTTTCAGTTAGGGTTTCAAACTAGGGTTAGGGTTTCCAGCTAGGGTTTTCAGTTAGGGTTTCAAACTAGGGTTAGGGTTTCCAGCTAGGGTTTTCAGTTAGGGTTTCAAACTAGGGTTAGGGTTTCCAGCTAGGGTTTTCAGTTAGGGTTTCAAACTAGGGTTAGGGTTTCCAGCTAGGGTTTTCAGTTAGGGTTTCAAACTAGGGTTAGGGTTTCCAGCTAGGGTTTTCAGTTAGGGTTTCAAACTAGGGTTAGGGTTTCCAGCTAGGGTTTTCAGTTAGGGTTTCAAACTAGGGTTAGGGTTTCCAGCTAGGGTTTTCAGTTAGGGTTTCAAACTAGGGTTAGGGTTTCCAGCTAGGGTTTTCAGTTAGGGTTTCAAACTAGGGTTAAGGTTTCCAGTTAGGGTTTCAAACTAGGGTTAGCGTTTCCAGCTAGGGTTTCAAACTAGGGTTAGGGTTTCCAGCTAGGGTTTTCAGTTAGGTTTTCAAACTAGGGTTATGGTTTCCAGCTAGGGTTTTCAGTTAGGGTTTCAAACTAGGGTTAGGGTTTCCAGCTAGGGTTTTCAGTTAGGGTTTCAAACTAGGGTTAGGGTTTCCAGCTAGGGTTTTCAGTTAGGGTTTCAAACTAGGGTTAGGGTTTCCAGCTAGGGTTTTCAGTTAGGGTTTCAAACTAGGGTTAGGGTTTCCAGCTAGGGTTTTCAGTTAGGGTTTCAAACTAGGGTTAGGGTTTCCAGCTAGGGTTTTCAGTTAGGGTTTCAAACTAGGGTTAGGGTTTCCAGTTAGGGTTTCAAACTAGGGTTCGGGTTTCCAGCTAGGGTTTTCAGTTAGGGTTTCAAACTAGGGTTAGGGTTTCCAACTAGGGTTTTCAGTTAGGGTTTCAAACTAGGGTTAGGGTTTCCAGCTAGGGTTTTCAGTTAGGGTTTCAAATTAGGGTTAGGGTTTCCAGTTAGGGTTTCAAACTAGGGTTAGCGTTTCCAGCTAGGGTTTCAAACTAGGGTTAGGGTTTCCAGCTAGGGTTTTCAGTTAGGGTTTGAAACTAGGGTTAGGGTTTCCAGCTAGGGTTTTCAGTTAGGGTTTCAAACTAGGGTTAGGGTTTCCAGCTAGGGTTTTCAGTTAGGGTTTCAAACTAGGGTTAGGGTTTCCAGCTAGGGTTTTCAGTTAGGGTTTCAAACTAGGGTTAGGGTTTCCAGCTAGGGTTTCAAACTAGGGTTAGGGTTTCCAGCTAGGGTTTTCAGTTAGGGTTTGAAACTAGGGTTAGGGTTTCCAGCTAGGGTTTTCAGTTAGGGTTTCAAACTAGGGTTAGGGTTTCCAGCTAGGGTTTTCAGTTAGGGTTTCAAACTAGGGTTAGGGTTTCCAGCTAGGGTTTTCAGTTAGGGTTTCAAACTAGGGTTAGGGTTTCCAGCTAGGGTTTTCAGTTAGGGTTTCAAACTAGGGTTAGGGTTTCCAGCTAGGGTTTTCAGTTAGGGTTTCAAACTAGGGTTAGGGTTTCCAGTTAGGGTTTCAAACTAGGGTTAGCGTTTCCAGCTAGGGTTTCAAACTAGGGTTAGGGTTTCCAGCTAGGGTTTTCAGTTAGGGTTTACAGCTAGGGTTTCAAACTAGGGTTAGGGTTTCCAGCTAGGGTTTTCAGTTAGGGTTTCAAACTAGGGTTAGGGTTTCCAGCTAGGGTTTTCAGTTAGGGTTTCAAACTAGGGTTATGGTTTCCAGCTAGGGTTTTCAGTTAGGGTTTGAAACTAGGGTTAGGGTTTCCAGCTAGGGTTTTCAGTTAGGGTTTCAAACTAGGGTTAGGGTTTCCAGTTAGGGTTTCAAACTAGGGTTAGGGTTTCCAGCTAGGGTTTTCAGCTAGGGTTTCAAACTGGGGTTATGGTTTCCAGCTAGGGTTTTCAGTTAGGGTTTGAAACTAGGGTTAGGGTTTCCAGCTAGGGTTTTCAGTTAGGGTTTCAAACTAGGGTTAGGGTTTCCAGCTAGGGTTTTCAGTTAGGGTTTCAAACTAGGGTTAGGGTTTCCAGCTAGGGTTTTCAGTTAGGGTTTCAAACTAGGGTTAGGGTTTCCAGCTAGGGTTTTCAGTTAGGGTTTCAAACTAGGGTTAGGGTTTCCAGCTAGGGTTTTCAGTTAGGGTTTCAAACTAGGGTTAGGGTTTCCAGCTAGGGTTTTCAGTTAGGGTTTCAAACTAGGGTTAGGGTTTCCAGTTAGGGTTTCAAACTAGGGTTAGCGTTTCCAGCTAGGGTTTCAAACTAGGGTTAGGGTTTCCAGCTAGGGTTTTCAGTTAGGGTTTACAGCTAGGGTTTCAAACTAGGGTTAGGGTTTCCAGCTAGGGTTTTCAGTTAGGGTTTCAAACTAGGGTTAGGGTTTCCAGCTAGGGTTTTCAGTTAGGGTTTCAAACTAGGGTTAGGGTTTCCAGTTAGGGTTTCAAACTAGGGTTAGCGTTTCCAGCTAGGGTTTCAAACTAGGGTTAGGGTTTCCAGCTAGGGTTTTCAGTTAGGGTTTACAGCTAGGGTTTCAAACTAGGGTTAGGGTTTCCAGCTAGGGTTTTCAGTTAGGGTTTCAAACTAGGGTTAGGGTTTCCAGCTAGGGTTTTCAGTTAGGGTTTCAAACTAGGGTTAGGGTTTCCAGTTAGGGTTTCAAACTAGGGTTAGCGTTTCCAGCTAGGGTTTCAAACTAGGGTTAGGGTTTCCAGCTAGGGTTTTCAGTTAGGGTTTACAGCTAGGGTTTCAAACTAGGGTTAGGGTTTCCAGCTAGGGTTTTCAGTTAGGGTTTCAAACTAGGGTTAGGGTTTCCAGCTAGGGTTTTCAGTTAGGGTTTCAAACTAGGGTTATGGTTTCCAGCTAGGGTTTTCAGTTAGGGTTTGAAACTAGGGTTAGGGTTTCCAGCTAGGGTTTTCAGTTAGGGTTTCAAACTAGGGTTAGGGTTTCCAGTTAGGGTTTCAAACTAGGGTTAGGGTTTCCAGCTATGGTTTTCAGTTAGGGTTTCAAACTGGGGTTATGGTTTCCAGCTAGGGTTTTCAGTTAGGGTTTGAAACTAGGGTTAGGGTTTCCAGCTAGGGTTTTCAGTTAGGGTTTCAAACTAGGGTTAGGGTTTCCAGCTAGGGTTTTCAGTTAGGGTTTCAAACTAGGTTTAGGGTTTCCAGCTAGGGTTTTCAGTTAGGGTTTCAAACTAGGGTTAGGGTTTCCAGCTAGGGTTTTCAGTTAGGGTTTCAAACTAGGGTTAGGGTTTCCAGCTAGGGTTTTCAGTTAGGGTTTCAAACTAGGGTTAGGGTTTCCAGCTAGGGTTTTCAGTTAGGGTTTCAAACTAGGGTTAGGGTTTCCAGTTAGGGTTTCAAACTAGGGTTAGCGTTTCCAGCTAGGGTTTCAAACTAGGGTTAGGGTTTCCAGCTAGGGTTTTCAGTTAGGGGTTACAGCTAGGGTTTCAAACTAGGGTTAGGGTTTCCAGCTAGGGTTTTCAGTTAGGGTTTCAAACTAGGGTTAGGGTTTCCAGCTAGGGTTTTCAGTTAGGGTTTCAAACTAGGGTTAGGGTTTCCAGCTAGGGTTTTCAGTTAGGGTTTCTAACTAGGGTTAGGGTTTCCAGCTAGGGTTTTCAGTTAGGGTTTCAAACTAGGGTTAGGGTTTCCAGCTAGGGTTTTCAGTTAGGGTTTCAAACTAGGGTTAGGGTTTCCAGCTAGGGTTTCAAACTAGGGTTAGGGTTTCCAGCTAGGGTTTTCAGTTAGGGTTTACAGCTAGGGTTTCAAACTAGGGTTAGGGTTTCCAGCTAGGGTTTTCAGTTAGGGTTTCAAACTAGGGTTAGGGTTTCCAGCTAGGGTTTTCAGTTAGGGTTTCAAACTAGGGTTAGGGTTTCCAGGTAGGGTTTTCAGCTAGGGTTAGGGTTTACAGCTAGGGTTTCAAACTAGGGTTAGGGTTTCCAGCTAGGGTTTCAAACTAGGGTTAGGGTTTCCAGCTAGGGTTTTCAGTTAGGGTTTCAAACTAGGGTTAGGGTTTCCAGCTAGGGTTTTCAGTTAGGGTTTCAAACTAGGGTTAGGGTTTCCAGGTAGGGTTTTCAGCTAGGGTTTCAAACTAGGGTTAGGGTTTCCAGCTAGGGTTTTCAGTTAGGGTTTCAAACTAGGGTTAGGGTTTCCAGCTAGGGTTTACAGCTAGGGTTTCAAACTAGGGTTAGGGTTTCCAGCTAGGGTTTTCAGTTAGGGTTTCAAACTAGGGTTAGGGTTTCCAGTTAGGGTTTCAAACTAGGGTTAGGGTTTCCAGCTAGGGTTTTCAGTTAGGGTTTCAAACTAGGTTTATGGTTTCCAGCTAGGGTTTTCAGTTAGGGTTTCAAACTAGGGTTAGGGTTTCCAGCTAGGGTTTTCAGTTAGGGTTTCAAACTAGGGTTAGGGTTTCCAGCTAGGGTTTTCAGTTAGGGTTTCAAACTAGGGTTAGGGTTTCCAGCTAGGGTTTTCAGTTAGGGTTTCAAACTAGGGTTAGGGTTTCCAGCTAGGGTTTTCAGTTAGGGTTTCAAACTAGGGTTAGGGTTTCCAGCTAGGGTTTTCAGTTAGGGTTTCAAACTAGGGTTAGGGTTTCCAGCTAGGGTTTTCATTTAGGGTTTCAAACTAGGGTTAGGGTTTCCAGCTAGGGTTTTCAGCTAGGGTTAGGGTTTACAGCTAGGGTTTTCAGTTAGGGTTTCAAACTAGGGTTAGGGTTTCCAGTTAGGGTTTCAAACTAGGGTTAGGGTTTCCAGCTAGGGTTTTCAGTTAGGGTTTCAAACTAGGGTTAGGGTTTCCAGCTAGGGTTTTCAGTTAGGGTTTCAAACTAGGGTTAGGGTTTCCAGCTAGGGTTTTCAGTTAGGGTTTCAAACTAGGGTTAGGGTTTCCAGCTAGGGTTTTCAGTTAGGGTTTCAAACTAGGGTTAGGGTTTCCAGTTAGGGTTTCAAACTAGGGTTAGGGTTTCCAGCTATGGTTTTCAGTTAGGGTTTCAAACTAGGGTTATGGTTTCCAGCTAGGGTTTTCAGTTAGGGTTTCAAACTAGGGTTAGGGTTTCCAGCTAGGGTTTTCAGTTAGGGTTTCAAACTAGGGTTAGGGTTTCCAGCTAGGGTTTTCAGTTAGGGTTTCAAACTAGGGTTAGGGTTTCCAGCTAGGGTTTTCAGTTAGGGTTTCAAACTAGGGTTAGGGTTTCCAGCTAGGGTTTTCAGTTAGGGTTTCAAACTAGGGTTAGGGTTTCCAGCTAGGGTTTTCAGTTAGGGTTTCAAACTAGGGTTAGGGTTTCCAGCTAGGGTTTTCAGTTAGGGTTTCAAACTAGGGTTAGGGTTTTCAGTTAGGGTTTCAAACTAGGGTTAGGGTTTCCAGCTAGGGTTTTCAGTTAGGATTTCAAACTAGGGTTAGGGTTTCCAGTTAGGGTTTCAAACTAGGGTTATGGTTTCCAGCTAGGGTTTTCAGTTAGGGTTTCAAACTAGGGTTAGGGTTTCCAGCTAGGGTTTTCAGTTAGGGTTTCAAACTAGGGTTAGGGTTTCCAGTTAGGGTTTCAAACTAGGGTTAGGGTTTCCAGCTATGGTTTTCAGTTAGGGTTTCAAACTAGGGTTATGGTTTCCAGCTAGGGTTTTCAGTTAGGGTTTCAAACTAGGGTTAGGGTTTCCAGCTAGGGTTTTCAGTTAGGGTTTCAAACTAGGGTTAGGGTTTCCAGCTAGGGTTTTCAGTTAGGGTTTCAAACTAGGGTTAGGGTTTCCAGCTAGGGTTTTCAGTTAGGGTTTCAAACTAGGGTTAGGGTTTCCAGCTAGGGTTTTCAGTTAGGGTTTCAAACTAGGGTTAGGGTTTCCAGCTAGGGTTTTCAGTTAGGGTTTCAAACTAGGGTTAGGGTTTCCAGCTAGGGTTTTCAGTTAGGGTTTCAAACTAGGGTTAGGGTTTTCAGTTAGGGTTTCAAACTAGGGTTAGGGTTTCCAGCTAGGGTTTTCAGTTAGGATTTCAAACTAGGGTTAGGGTTTCCAGTTAGGGTTTCAAACTAGGGTTATGGTTTCCAGCTAGGGTTTTCAGTTAGGGTTTCAAACTAGGGTTAGGGTTTCCAGCTAGGGTTTTCAGTTAGGGTTTCAAACTAGGGTTAGGGTTTCCAGCTAGGGTTTTCAGTTAAGGTTTCAAACTAGGGTTAGGGTTTCCAGCTAGGGTTTTCAGTTAGGGTTTCAAACTAGGGTTAGGGTTTCCAGTTAGGGTTTCAAACTAGGGTTAGCGTTTCCAGCTAGGGTTTCAAACTAGGGTTAGGGTTTCCAGCTAGGGTTTTCAGTTAGGGTTTACAGCTAGGGTTTCAAACTAGGGTTAGGGTTTCCAGCTAGGGTTTTCAGTTAGGGTTTCAAACTAGGGTTACGGTTTCCAGCTAGGGTTTACAGCTAGGGTTTCAAACTAGGGTTAGGGTTTCCAGCTAGGGTTTTCAGTTAGGGTTTCAAACTAGGGTTAGGGTTTCCAGTTAGGGTTTCAAACTAGGGTTAGGGTTTCCAGCTAGGGTTTTCAGTTAGGGTTTCAAACTAGGTTTATGGTTTCCAGCTAGGGTTTTCAGTTAGGGTTTCAAACTAGGGTTAGGGTTTCCAGCTAGGGTTTTCAGTTAGGGTTTCAAACTAGGGTTAGGGTTTCCAGCTAGGGTTTTCAGTTAGGGTTTCAAACTAGGGTTAGGGTTTCCAGCTAGGGTTTTCAGTTAGGGTTTCAAACTAGGGTTAGGGTTTCCAGCTAGGGTTTTCAGTTAGGGTTTCAAACTAGGGTTAGGGTTTCCAGCTAGGGTTTTCAGTTAGGGTTTCAAACTAGGGTTAGGGTTTCCAGCTAGGGTTTTCAGTTAGGGTTTCAAACTAGGGTTAGGGTTTCCAGCTAGGGTTTTCAGTTAGGGTTTCAAACTAGGGTTAGGGTTTCCAGCTAGGGTTTTCAGTTAGGGTTTCAAACTAGGGTTAGGGTTTTCAGTTAGGGTTTCAAACTAGGGTTAGGGTTTCCAGCTAGGGTTTTCAGTTAGGATTTCAAACTAGGGTTAGGGTTTCCAGTTAGGGTTTCAAACTAGGGTTATGGTTTCCAGCTAGGGTTTTCAGTTAGGGTTTCAAACTAGGGTTAGGGCTTCCAGCTAGGGTTTTCAGTTAAGGTTTCAAACTAGGGTTAGGGTTTCCAGCTAGGGTTTTCAGTTAGGGTTTCAAACTAGGGTTAGGGTTTCCAGTTAGGGTTTCAAACTAGGGTTAGCGTTTCCAGCTAGGGTTTCAAACTAGGGTTAGGGTTTCCAGCTAGGGTTTTCAGTTAGGGTTTACAGCTAGGGTTTCAAACTAGGGTTAGGGTTTCCAGCTAGGGTTTTCAGTTAGGGTTTCAAACTAGGGTTAGGGTTTCCAGCTAGGGTTTACAGCTAGGGTTTCAAACTAGGGTTAGGGTTTCCAGCTAGGGTTTTCAGTTAGGGTTTCAAACTAGGGTTAGGGTTTCCAGTTAGGGTTTCAAACTAGGGTTAGGGTTTCCAGCTAGGGTTTTCAGTTAGGGTTTCAAACTAGGTTTATGGTTTCCAGCTAGGGTTTTCAGTTAGGGTTTCAAACTAGGGTTAGGGTTTCCAGCTAGGGTTTTCAGTTAGGGTTTCAAACTAGGGTTAGGGTTTCCAGCTAGGGTTTTCAGTTAGGGTTTCAAACTAGGGTTAGGGTTTCCAGCTAGGGTTTTCAGTTAGGGTTTCAAACTAGGGTTAGGGTTTCCAGCTAGGGTTTTCAGTTAGGGTTTCAAACTAGGGTTAGGGTTTCCAGCTAGGGTTTTCAGTTAGGGTTTCAAACTAGGGTTAGGGTTTCCAGCTAGGGTTTTCAGTTAGGGTTTCAAACTAGGGTTAGGGTTTCCAGTTAGGGTTTCAAACTAGGGTTAGGGTTTCCAGCTAGGGTTTTCAGTTAGGGTTTCAAACTAGGTTTATGGTTTCCAGCTAGGGTTTTCAGTTAGGGTTTCAAACTAGGGTTAGGGTTTCCAGCTAGGGTTTTCAGTTAGGGTTTCAAACTAGGGTTAGGGTTTCCAGCTAGGGTTTTCAGTTAGGGTTTCAAACTAGGGTTAGGGTTTCCAGCTAGGGTTTTCAGTTAGGTTTTCAAACTAGGGTTAGGGTTTCCAGCTAGGGTTTTCAGTTAGGGTTTCAAACTAGGGTTAGGGTTTCCAGCTAGGGTTTTCAGTTAGGGTTTCAAACTAGGGTTAGGGTTTCCAGCTAGGGTTTTCATTTAGGGTTTCAAACTAGGGTTAGGGTTTCCAGCTAGGGTTTTCAGCTAGGGTTAGGGTTTACAGCTAGGGTTTTCAGTTAGGGTTTCAAACTAGGGTTAGGGTTTCCAGTTAGGGTTTCAAACTAGGGTTAGGGTTTCCAGCTAGGGTTTTCAGTTAGGGTTTCAAACTAGGGTTAGGGTTTCCAGCTAGGGTTTTCAGTTAGGGTTTCAAACTAGGGTTAGGGTTTCCAGCTAGGGTTTTCAGTTAGGGTTTCAAACTAGGGTTAGGGTTTCCAGCTAGGGTTTTCAGTTAGGGTTTCAAACTAGGGTTAGGGTTTCCAGTTAGGGTTTCAAACTAGGGTTATGGTTTCCAGCTAGGGTTTTCAGTTAGGGTTTCAAACTAGGGTTAGGGTTTCCAGCTAGGGTTTTCAGTTAGGGTTTCAAACTAGGGTTAGGGTTTCCAGCTAGGGTTTTCAGTTAGGGTTTCAAACTAGGGTTAGGGTTTCCAGCTAGGGTTTTCAGTTAGGGTTTCAAACTAGGGTTAGGGTTTCCAGCTAGGGTTTTCAGTTAGGGTTTCAAACTAGGGTTAGGGTTTCCAGCTAGGGTTTTCAGTTAGGGTTTCAAACTAGGGTTAGGGTTTCCAGCTAGGGTTTTCAGTTAGGGTTTCAAACTAGGGTTAGGGTTTCCAGCTAGGGTTTTCAGTTAGGGTTTCAAACTAGGGTTAGGGTTTCCAGCTAGGGTTTTCAGTTAGGGTTTCAAACTAGGGTTAGGGTTTCCAGCTAGGGTTTTCAGTTAGGGTTTCAAACTAGGGTTAGGGTTTTCAGTTAGGGTTTCAAACTAGGGTTAGGGTTTCCAGCTAGGGTTTTCAGTTAGGATTTCAAACTAGGGTTAGGGTTTCCAGTTAGGGTTTCAAACTAGGGTTATGGTTTCCAGCTAGGGTTTTCAGTTAGGGTTTCAAACTAGGGTTAGGGTTTCCAGCTAGGGTTTTCAGTTAAGGTTTCAAACTAGGGTTAGGGTTTCCAGCTAGGGTTTTCAGTTAGGGTTTCAAACTAGGGTTAGGGTTTCCAGTTAGGGTTTCAAACTAGGGTTAGCGTTTCCAGCTAGGGTTTCAAACTAGGGTTAGGGTTTCCAGCTAGGGTTTTCAGTTAGGGTTTACAGCTAGGGTTTCAAACTAGGGTTAGGGTTTCCAGCTAGGGTTTTCAGTTAGGGTTTCAAACTAGGGTTAGGGTTTCCAGCTAGGGTTTACAGCTAGGGTTTCAAACTAGGGTTAGGGTTTCCAGCTAGGGTTTTCAGTTAGGGTTTCAAACTAGGGTTAGGGTTTCCAGTTAGGGTTTCAAACTAGGGTTAGGGTTTCCAGCTAGGGTTTTCAGTTAGGGTTTCAAACTAGGTTTATGGTTTCCAGCTAGGGTTTTCAGTTAGGGTTTCAAACTAGGGTTAGGGTTTCCAGCTAGGGTTTTCAGTTAGGGTTTCAAACTAGGGTTAGGGTTTCCAGCTAGGGTTTTCAGTTAGGGTTTCAAACTAGGGTTAGGGTTTCCAGCTAGGGTTTTCAGTTAGGGTTTCAAACTAGGGTTAGGGTTTCCAGCTAGGGTTTTCAGTTAGGGTTTCAAACTAGGGTTAGGGTTTCCAGCTAGGGTTTTCAGTTAGGGTTTCAAACTAGGGTTAGGGTTTCCAGCTAGGGTTTTCAGTTAGGGTTTCAAACTAGGGTTAGGGTTTCCAGCTAGGGTTTTCAGTTAGGGTTTCAAACTAGGGTTAGGGTTTCCAGCTAGGGTTTTCAGTTAGGGTTTCAAACTAGGGTTAGGGTTTTCAGTTAGGGTTTCAAACTAGGGTTAGGGTTTCCAGCTAGGGTTTTCAGTTAGGATTTCAAACTAGGGTTAGGGTTTCCAGTTAGGGTTTCAAACTAGGGTTATGGTTTCCAGCTAGGGTTTTCAGTTAGGGTTTCAAACTAGGGTTAGGGTTTCCAGCTAGGGTTTTCAGTTAAGGTTTCAAACTAGGGTTAGGGTTTCCAGCTAGGGTTTTCAGTTAGGGTTTCAAACTAGGGTTAGGGTTTCCAGTTAGGGTTTCAAACTAGGGTTAGCGTTTCCAGCTAGGGTTTCAAACTAGGGTTAGGGTTTCCAGCTAGGGTTTTCAGTTAGGGTTTACAGCTAGGGTTTCAAACTAGGGTTAGGGTTTCCAGCTAGGGTTTTCAGTTAGGGTTTCAAACTAGGGTTAGGGTTTCCAGCTAGGGTTTACAGCTAGGGTTTCAAACTAGGGTTAGGGTTTCCAGCTAGGGTTTTCAGTTAGGGTTTCAAACTAGGGTTAGGGTTTCCAGTTAGGGTTTCAAACTAGGGTTAGGGTTTCCAGCTAGGGTTTTCAGTTAGGGTTTCAAACTAGGTTTATGGTTTCCAGCTAGGGTTTTCAGTTAGGGTTTCAAACTAGGGTTAGGGTTTCCAGCTAGGGTTTTCAGTTAGGGTTTCAAACTAGGGTTAGGGTTTCCAGCTAGGGTTTTCAGTTAGGGTTTCAAACTAGGGTTAGGGTTTCCAGCTAGGGTTTTCAGTTAGGGTTTCAAACTAGGGTTAGGGTTTCCAGCTAGGGTTTTCAGTTAGGGTTTCAAACTAGGGTTAGGGTTTCCAGCTAGGGTTTTCAGTTAGGGTTTCAAACTAGGGTTAGTGTTTCCAGCTAGGGTTTTCAGTTAGGGTTTCAAACTAGGGTTAGGGTTTCCAGCTAGGGTTTTCAGTTAGGGTTTCAAACTAGGGTTAGGGTTTCCAGCTAGGGTTTTCAGTTAGGGTTTCAAACTAGGGTTAGGGTTTCCAGCTAGGGTTTTCAGTTAGGGTTTCAAACTAGGGTTAGGGTTTCCAGCTAGGGTTTTCAGTTAGGGTTTACAGCTAGGGTTTCAAACTAGGGTTAGGGTTTCCAGCTAGGGTTTTCAGTTAGGGTTTCAAACTAGGGTTAGGGTTTCCAGCTAGGGTTTTCAGTTAGGGTTTCAAACTAGGGTTATGGTTTCCAGCTAGGGTTTTCAGTTAAGGTTTCAAACTAGGGTTAGGGTTTCCAGCTAGGGTTTTCAGTTAGGATTTCAAACTAGGGTTAGGGTTTCCAGTTAGGGTTTCAAACTAGGGTTATGGTTTCCAGCTAGGGTTTTCAGTTAGGGTTTCAAACTAGGGTTAGGGTTTCCAGCTAGGGTTTTCAGTTAAGGTTTCAAACTAGGGTTAGGGTTTCCAGCTAGGGTTTTCAGTTAGGGTTTCAAACTAGGTTTAGGGTTTCCAGTTAGGGTTTCAAACTAGGGTTAGCGTTTCCAGCTAGGGTTTCAAACTAGGGTTAGGGTTTCCAGCTAGGGTTTTCAGTTAGGGTTTACAGCTAGGGTTTCAAACTAGGGTTAGGGTTTCCAGCTAGGGTTTTCAGTTAGGGTTTCAAACTAGGGTTAGGGTTTCCAGCTAGGGTTTACAGCTAGGGTTTCAAACTAGGGTTAGGGTTTCCAGCTAGGGTTTTCAGTTAGGGTTTCAAACTAGGGTTAGGGTTTCCAGTTAGGGTTTCAAACTAGGGTTAGGGTTTCCAGCTAGGGTTTTCAGTTAGGGTTTCAAACTAGGTTTATGGTTTCCAGCTAGGGTTTTCAGTTAGGGTTTCAAACTAGGGTTAGGGTTTCCAGCTAGGGTTTTCAGTTAGGGTTTCAAACTAGGGTTAGGGTTTCCAGCTAGGGTTTTCAGTTAGGGTTTCAAACTAGGGTTAGGGTTTCCAGCTAGGGTTTTCAGTTAGGGTTTCAAACTAGGGTTAGGGTTTCCAGCTAGGGTTTTCAGTTAGGGTTTCAAACTAGGGTTAGGGTTTCCAGCTAGGGTTTTCAGTTAGGGTTTCAAACTAGGGTTAGGGTTTCCAGCTAGGGTTTTCAGTTAGGGTTTCAAACTAGGGTTAGGGTTTCCAGCTAGGGTTTTCAGTTAGGGTTTCAAACTAGGGTTAGGGTTTTCAGTTAGGGTTTCAAACTAGGGTTAGGGTTTCCAGCTAGGGTTTTCAGTTAGGATTTCAAACTAGGGTTAGGGTTTCCAGTTAGGGTTTCAAACTAGGGTTATGGTTTCCAGCTAGGGTTTTCAGTTAGGGTTTCAAACTAGGGTTAGGGTTTCCAGCTAGGGTTTTCAGTTAAGGTTTCAAACTAGGGTTAGGGTTTCCAGCTAGGGTTTTCAGTTAGGGTTTCAAACTAGGGTTAGGGTTTCCAGTTAGGGTTTCAAACTAGGGTTAGCGTTTCCAGCTAGGGTTTCAAACTAGGGTTAGGGTTTCCAGCTAGGGTTTTCAGTTAGGGTTTACAGCTAGGGTTTCAAACTAGGGTTAGGGTTTCCAGCTAGGGTTTTCAGTTAGGGTTTCAAACTAGGGTTAGGGTTTCCAGCTAGGGTTTACAGCTAGGGTTTCAAACTAGGGTTAGGGTTTCCAGCTAGGGTTTTCAGTTAGGGTTTCAAACTAGGGTTAGGCTTTCCAGCTAGGGTTTACAGCTAGGGTTTCAAACTAGGGTTAGGGTTTCCAGCTAGGGTTTTCAGTTAGGGTTTCAAACTAGGGTTAGGGTTTCCAGTTAGGGTTTCAAACTAGGGTTAGGGTTTCCAGCTAGGGTTTTCAGTTAGGGTTTCAAACTAGGTTTATGGTTTCCAGCTAGGGTTTTCAGTTAGGGTTTCAAACTAGGGTTAGGGTTTCCAGCTAGGGTTTTCAGTTAGGGTTTCAAACTAGGGTTAGGGTTTCCAGCTAGGGTTTTCAGTTAGGGTTTCAAACTAGGGTTAGGGTTTCCAGCTAGGGTTTTCAGTTAGGGTTTCAAACTAGGGTTAGGGTTTCCAGCTAGGGTTTTCAGTTAGGGTTTCAAACTAGGGTTAGGGTTTCCAGCTAGGGTTTTCAGTTAGGGTTTCAAACTAGGGTTAGGGTTTCCAGCTAGGGTTTTCAGTTAGGGTTTCAAACTAGGGTTAGGGTTTCCAGCTAGGGTTTTCAGTTAGGGTTTCAAACTAGGGTTAGGGTTTCCAGCTAGGGTTTTCAGTTAGGGTTTCAAACAAGGGTTAGGGTTTCCAGCTAGGGTTTTCAGTTAGGGTTTCAAACTAGGGTTAGGGTTTCCAGCTAGGGTTTTCAGTTAGGGTTTCAAACTAGGGTTAGGGTTTCCAGCTAGGGTTTTCAGTTAGGGTTTCAAACTAGGGTTAGGGTTTCCAGCTAGGGTTTTCAGTTAGGGTTTCAAACTAGGGTTAGGGTTTCCAGCTAGGGTTTTCAGTTAGGGTTTACAGCTAGGGTTTCAAACTAGGGTTAGGGTTTCCAGCTAGGGTTTTCAGTTAGGGTTTCAAACTAGGGTTAGGGTTTCCAGCTAGGGTTTTCAGTTAGGGTTTCAAACTAGGGTTAGGGTTTCCAGCTAGGGTTTTCAGTTAGGGTTTCAAACTAGGGTTAGGGTTTCCAGTTAGGGTTTCAAACTAGGGTTAGGGTTTCCAGCTATGGTTTTCAGTTAGGGTTTCAAACTGGGGTTATGGTTTCCAGCTAGGGTTTTCAGTTAGGGTTTGAAACTAGGGTTAGGGTTTCCAGCTAGGGTTTTCAGTTAGGGTTTCAAACTAGGGTTAGGGTTTCCAGCTAGGGTTTTCAGTTAGGGTTTCAAACTAGGGTTAGGGTTTCCAGCTAGGGTTTTCAGTTAGGGTTTCAAACTAGGGTTAGGGTTTCCAGCTAGGGTTTTCAGTTAGGGTTTCAAACTAGGGTTAGGGTTTCCAGCTAGGGTTTTCAGTTAGGGTTTCAAACTAGGGTTAGGGTTTCCAGCTAGGGTTTTCAGTTAGGGTTTCAAACTAGGGTTAGGGTTTCCAGTTAGGGTTTCAAACTAGGGTTAGCGTTTCCAGCTAGGGTTTCAAACTAGGGTTAGGGTTTCCAGCTAGGGTTTTCAGTTAGGGTTTACAGCTAGGGTTTCAAACTAGGGTTAGGGTTTCCAGCTAGGGTTTTCAGTTAGGGTTTCAAACTAGGGTTAGGGTTTCCAGCTAGGGTTTTCAGTTAGGGTTTCAAACTAGGGTTAGGGTTTCCAGTTAGGGTTTCAAACTAGGGTTAGCGTTTCCAGCTAGGGTTTCAAACTAGGGTTAGGGTTTCCAGCTAGGGTTTTCAGTTAGGGTTTACAGCTAGGGTTTCAAACTAGGGTTAGGGTTTCCAGCTAGGGTTTTCAGTTAGGGTTTCAAACTAGGGTTAGGGTTTCCAGCTAGGGTTTTCAGTTAGGGTTTCAAACTAGGGTTAGGGTTTCCAGTTAGGGTTTCAAACTAGGGTTAGCGTTTCCAGCTAGGGTTTCAAACTAGGGTTAGGGTTTCCAGCTAGGGTTTTCAGTTAGGGTTTACAGCTAGGGTTTCAAACTAGGGTTAGGGTTTCCAGCTAGGGTTTTCAGTTAGGGTTTCAAACTAGGGTTAGGGTTTCCAGCTAGGGTTTTCAGTTAGGGTTTCAAACTAGGGTTATGGTTTCCAGCTAGGGTTTTCAGTTAGGGTTTGAAACTAGGGTTAGGGTTTCCAGCTAGGGTTTTCAGTTAGGGTTTCAAAATAGGGTTAGGGTTTCCAGTTAGGGTTTCAAACTAGGGTTAGGGTTTCCAGCTATGGTTTTCAGTTAGGGTTTCAAACTGGGGTTATGGTTTCCAGCTAGGGTTTTCAGTTAGGGTTTGAAACTAGGGTTAGGGTTTCCAGCTAGGGTTTTCAGTTAGGGTTTCAAACTAGGGTTAGGGTTTCCAGCTAGGGTTTTCAGTTAGGGTTTCAAACTAGGGTTAGGGTTTCCAGCTAGGGTTTTCAGTTAGGGTTTCAAACTAGGGTTAGGGTTTCCAGCTAGGGTTTTCAGTTAGGGTTTCAAACTAGGGTTAGGGTTTCCAGCTAGGGTTTTCAGTTAGGGTTTCAAACTAGGGTTAGGGTTTCCAGCTAGGGTTTTCAGTTAGGGTTTCAAACTAGGGTTAGGGTTTCCAGTTAGGGTTTCAAACTAGGGTTAGCGTTTCCAGCTAGGGTTTCAAACTAGGGTTAGGGTTTCCAGCTAGGGTTTTCAGTTAGGGTTTACAGCTAGGGTTTCAAACTAGGGTTAGGGTTTCCAGCTAGGGTTTTCAGTTAGGGTTTCAAACTAGGGTTAGGGTTTCCAGCTAGGGTTTTCAGTTAGGGTTTCAAACTAGGGTTAGGGTTTCCAGCTAGGGTTTTCAGTTAGGGTTTCAAACTAGGGTTAGGGTTTCCAGCTAGGGTTTTCAGTTAGGGTTTCAAACTAGGGTTAGGGTTTCCAGCTAGGGTTTTCAGTTAGGGTTTCAAACTAGGGTTAGGGTTTCCAGCTAGGGTTTTCAGTTAGGGTTTCAAACTAGGGTTAGGGTTTCCAGCTAGGGTTTTCAGTTAGGGTTTCAAACTAGGGTTAGGGTTTCCAGCTAGGGTTTTCAGCTAGGGTTAGGGTTTACAGCTAGGGTTTTCAGTTAGGGTTTCAAACTAGGGTTAGGGTTTCCAGTTAGGGTTTCAAACTAGGGTTAGGGTTTCCAGCTAGGGTTTTCAGTTAGGGTTTCAAACTAGGGTTAGGGTTTCCAGCTAGGGTTTTCAGTTAGGGTTTCAAACTAGGGTTAGGGTTTCCAGCTAGGGTTTTCAGTTAGGGTTTCAAACTAGGGTTAGGGTTTCCAGCTAGGGTTTTCAGTTAGGGTTTCAAACTAGGGTTAGGGTTTCCAGCTAGGGTTTTCAGTTAGGGTTTCAAACTAGGGTTAGGGTTTCCAGCTAGGGTTTTCAGCTAGGGTTAGGGTTTACAGCTAGGGTTTTCAGTTAGGGTTTCAAACTAGGGTTAGGGTTTCCAGCTAGGGTTTTCAGTTAGGGTTTCAAACTAGGGTTAGGGTTTCCAGCTAGGGTTTTCAGTTAGGGTTTCAAACTAGGGTTAGGGTTTCCAGCTAGGGTTTTCAGTTAGGGTTTCAAACTAGGGTTAGGGTTTCCAGCTAGGGTTTTCAGTTAGGGTTTCAAACTAGGGTTAGGGTTTCCAGCTAGGGTTTTCAGTTAGGGTTTCAAACTAGGGTTAGGGTTTCCAGCTAGGGTTTTCATTTAGGGTTTCAAACTAGGGTTAGGGTTTCCAGCTAGGGTTTTCAGCTAGGGTTAGGGTTTACAGCTAGGGTTTTCAGTTAGGGTTTCAAACTAGGGTTAGGGTTTCCAGTTAGGGTTTCAAACTAGGGTTAGGGTTTCCAGCTAGGGTTTTCAGTTAGGGTTTCAAACTAGGGTTAGGGTTTCCAGCTAGGGTTTTCAGTTAGGGTTTCAAACTAGGGTTAGGGTTTCCAGCTAGGGTTTTCAGTTAGGGTTTCAAACTAGGGTTAGGGTTTCCAGCTAGGGTTTTCAGTTAGGGTTTCAAACTAGGGTTAGGGTTTCCAGTTAGGGTTTCAAACTAGGGTTAGGGTTTCCAGCTATGGTTTTCAGTTAGGGTTTCAAACTAGGGTTATGGTTTCCAGCTAGGGTTTTCAGTTAGGGTTTCAAACTAGGGTTAGGGTTTCCAGCTAGGGTTTTCAGTTAGGGTTTCAAACTAGGGTTAGGGTTTCCAGCTAGGGTTTTCATTTAGGGTTTCAAACTAGGGTTAGGGTTTCCAGCTAGGGTTTTCAGCTAGGGTTAGGGTTTACAGCTAGGGTTTTCAGTTAGGGTTTCAAACTAGGGTTAGGGTTTCCAGTTAGGGTTTCAAACTAGGGTTAGGGTTTCCAGCTAGGGTTTTCAGTTAGGGTTTCAAACTAGGGTTAGGGTTTCCAGCTAGGGTTTTCAGTTAGGGTTTCAAACTAGGGTTAGGGTTTCCAGTTAGGGTTTCAAACTAGGGTTAGCGTTTCCAGCTAGGGTTTCAAACTAGGGTTAGGGTTTCCAGCTAGGGTTTTCAGTTAGGGTTTACAGCTAGGGTTTCAAACTAGGGTTAGGGTTTCCAGCTAGGGTTTTCAGTTAGGGTTTCAAACTAGGGTTAGGGTTTCCAGCTAGGGTTTTCAGTTAGGGTTTCAAACTAGGGTTAGGGTTTCCAGCTAGGGTTTTCAGTTAGGGTTTCAAACTAGGGTTAGGGTTTCCAGCTAGGGTTTTCAGTTAGGGTTTCAAACTAGGGTTAGGGTTTCCAGCTAGGGTTTTCAGTTAGGGTTTCAAACTAGGGTTAGGGTTTCCAGCTAGGGTTTTCAGTTAGGGTTTCAAACTAGGGTTAGGGTTTCCAGCTAGGGTTTTCAGTTAGGGTTTCAAACTAGGGTTAGGGTTTCCAGTTAGGGTTTCAAACTAGGGTTAGGGTTTCCAGCTAGGGTTTTCAGTTAGGGTTTTCAGTTAGGGTTTCAAACTAGGGTTAGGGTTTCCAGGTAGGGTTTTCAGTTAGGGTTTCAAACTAGGGTTAGGGTTTCCAGTTAGGGTTTCAAACTAGGGTTAGGGTTTCCAGCTAGGGTTTTCAGTTAGGGTTTCAAACTAGGGTTAGGGTTTCCAGCTAGGGTTTTCAGTTAGGGTTTCAAACTAGGGTTAGGGTTTCCAGCTAGGGTTTTCAGTTAGGGTTTCAAACTAGGGTTAGGGTTTCCAGTTAGGGTTTCAAACTAGGGTTAGGGTTTCCAGCTAGGGTTTTCAGTTAGGGTTTCAAACTAGGGTTAGGGTTTCCAGCTAGGGTTTTCAGTTAGGGTTTCAAACTAGGGTTAGGGTTTCCAGCTAGGGTTTTCAGTTAGGGTTTCAAACTAGGGTTAGGGTTTCCAGCTAGGGTTTTCAGTTAGGGTTTCAAACTAGGGTTAGGGTTTCCAGCTAGGGTTTCAAACTAGGGTTAGGGTTTCCAGCTATGGTTTTCAGTTAGGGTTTCAAACTAGGGTTATGGTTTCCAGCTAGGGTTTTCAGTTAGGGTTTCAAACTAGGGTTAGGGTTTTCAGTTAGGGTTTCAAACTAGGGTTAGGGTTTTCAGCTAGGGTTTTCAGTTAGGGTTTCAAACTAGGGTTAGGGTTTCCAGCTAGGGTTTTCAGTTAGGGTTTCAAACTAGGGTTAGGGTTTCCAGTTAGGGTTTCAAACTAGGGTTAGGGTTTCCAGCTAGGGTTTTCAGTTAGGGTTTCAAACTAGGGTTAGGGTTTCCAGCTAGGGTTTTCAGTTAGGGTTTCAAACTAGGGTTAGGGTTTCCAGCTAGGGTTTTCAGTTAGGGTTTCAAACTAGGGTTAGGGTTTCCAGCTAGGGTTTTCAGTTAGGGTTTCAAACTAGGGTTAGGGTTTCCAGCTAGGGTTTTCAGTTAGGGTTTCAAACTAGGGTTAGGGTTTCCAGCTAGGGTTTTCAGTTAGGGTTTCAAACTAGGGTTAGGGTTTCCAGCTAGGGTTTTCAGTTAGGGTTTCAAACTAGGGTTAGGGTTTCTAGCTAGGGTTTTCAGTTAGGGTTTCAAACTAGGGTTAGGGTTTCCAGCTAGGGTTTTCAGTTAGGGTTTCAAACTAGGGTTAGGGTTTCCAGTTAGGGTTTCAAACTAGGGTTAGCGTTTCCAGCTAGGGTTTCAAACTAGGGTTAGGGTTTCCAGCTAGGGTTTTCAGTTAGGGTTTACAGCTAGGGTTTCAAACTAGGGTTAGGGTTTCCAGCTAGGGTTTTCAGTTAGGGTTTCAAACTAGGGTTAGGGTTTCCAGCTAGGGTTTTCAGTTAGGGTTTCAAACTAGGGTTAGGGTTTCCAGCTAGGGTTTTCAGTTAGGGTTTCAAACTAGGGTTAGGGTTTCCAGCTAGGGTTTTCAGTTAGGGTTTCAAACTAGGGTTAGGGTTTCAAACTAGGGTTAGGTTTTCCAGCTAGGGTTTTCAGTTAGGGTTTCAAACTAGGGTTAGGGTTTCCAGCTAGGGTTTTCAGTTAGGGTTTCAAACTAGGGTTAGGGTTTCCAGCTAGGGTTTCAAACTAGGGTTAGGGTTTCCAGCTAGGCTTTACAGCTAGGGTTTCAAACTAGGGTTAGGGTTTCCAGCTAGGGTTTTCAGTTAGGGTTTCAAACTAGGGTTAGGGTTTCCAGCTAGGGTTTTCAGTTAGGGTTTCAAACTAGGGTTAGGGTTTCAAACTAGGGTTAGGTTTTCCAGCTAGGGTTTTCAGTTAGGGTTTCAAACTAGGGTTAGGGTTTCCAGCTAGGGTTTTCAGTTAGGGTTTCAAACTAGGGTTAGGGTTTCCAGCTAGGGTTTCAAACTAGGGTTAGGGTTTCCAGCTAGGCTTTACAGCTAGGGTTTCAAACTAGGGTTAGGGTTTCCAGCTAGGGTTTTCAGTTAGGGTTTCAAACTAGGGTTAGGGTTTCCAGCTAGGGTTTTCAGTTAGGGTTTCAAACTAGGGTTAGGGTTTCCAGTTAGGGTTTCAAACTAGGGTTAGGGTTTCCAGCTAGGGTTTTCAGTTAGGGTTTCAAACTAGGGTTATGGTTTCCAGCTAGGGTTTTCAGTTAGGGTTTCAAACTAGGGTTAGGGTTTCCAGCTAGGGTTTTCAGTTAGGGTTTCAAACTAGGGTTAGGGTTTCCAGCTAGGGTTTTCAGTTAGGGTTTCAAACTAGGGTTAGGGTTTCCAGCTAGGGTTTTCAGTTAGGGTTTCAAACTAGGGTTAGGGTTTCCAGTTAGGGTTTCAAACTAGGGTTAGGGTTTCCAGCTAGGGTTTTCAGTTAGGGTTTCAAACTAGGGTTATGGTTTCCAGCTAGGGTTTTCAGTTAGGGTTTCAAACTAGGGTTAGGGTTTCCAGCTAGGGTTTTCAGTTAGGGTTTCAAACTAGGGTTAGGGTTTCCAGCTAGGGTTTTCAGTTAGGGTTTCAAACTAGGGTTAGGGTTTCCAGCTAGGGTTTTCAGTTAGGGTTTCAAACTAGGGTTAGGGTTTCCAGCTAGGGTTTTCAGTTAGGGTTTCAAACTAGGGTTAGGGTTTCCAGTTAGGGTTTCAAACTAGGGTTAGCGTTTCCAGCTAGGGTTTCAAACTAGAGTTAGGGTTTCCAGCTAGGGTTTTCAGTTAGGGTTTACAGCTAGGGTTTCAAACTAGGGTTAGGGTTTCCAGCTAGGGTTTTCAGTTAGGGTTTCAAACTAGGGTTAGGGTTTCCAGCTAGGGTTTTCAGTTAGGGTTTCAAACTAGGGTTAGGGTTTCCAGGTAGGGTTTTCAGCTAGGGTTAGGGTTTACAGCTAGGGTTTCAAACTAGGGTTAGGGTTTCCAGCTAGGGTTTCAAACTAGGGTTAGGGTTTCCAGCTAGGGTTTTCAGTTAGGGTTTCAAACTAGGGTTAGGGTTTCCAGCTAGGGTTTTCAGTTAGGGTTTCAAACTAGGGTTAGGGTTTCCAGCTAGGGTTTTCAGTTAGGGTTTCAAACTAGGGTTAGGGTTTCCAGCTAGGGTTTTCAGTTAGGGTTTCAAACTAGGGTTAGGGTTTCCAGCTAGGGTTTTCAGTTAGGGTTTCAAACTAGGGTTAGGGTTTCCAGTTAGGGTTTCAAACTAGGGTTAGGGTTTCCAGCTAGGGTTTTCAGTTAGGGTTTCAAACTAGGGTTAGGGTTTCCAGCTAGGGTTTTCAGTTAGGGTTTCAAACTAGGGTTAGGGTTTCCAGCTAGGGTTTTCAGTTAGGGTTTCAAACTAGGGTTAGGGTTTCCAGCTAGGGTTTTCAGTTAGGGTTTCAAACTAGGGTTAGGGTTTCCAGCTAGGGTTTTCAGTTAGGGTTTCAAACTAGGGTTAGGGTTTCCAGCTAGGGTTTTCAGTTAGGGTTTCAAACTAGGGTTAGGGTTTCCAGCTAGGGTTTTCAGTTAGGGTTTCAAACTAGGGTTAGGGTTTCCAGCTAGGGTTTTCAGTTAGGGTTTCAAACTAGGGTTAGGGTTTCCAGTTAGGGTTTCAAACTAGGGTTAGGGTTTCCAGCTAGGGTTTTCAGTTAGGGTTTCAAACTAGGGTTAGGGTTTCCAGCTAGGGTTTTCAGTTAGGGTTTCAAACTAGGGTTAGGGTTTCCAGCTAGGGTTTTCAGTTAGGGTTTCAAACTAGGGTTATGGTTTCCAGCTAGGGTTTTCAGTTAGGGTTTAAAACTAGGGTTAGGGTTTCCAGCTAGGGTTTTCAGTTAGGGTTTCAAACTAGGGTTAGGGTTTCCAGCTAGGGTTTACAGTTAGGGTTTCAAACTAGGGTTAGGGTTTCCAGCTAGGGTTTTCAGTTAGGGTTTCAAACTAGGGTTAGGGTTTCCAGCTAGGGTTTCCAGTTAGGGTTTCAAACTAGGGTTAGGGTTTCCAGCTAGGGTTTTCAGTTAGGGTTTCAAACTAGGGTTAGGGTTTCCAGCTAGGGTTTTCAGTTAGGGTTTCAAACTAGGGTTAGGGTTTCCAGCTAGGGTTTTCAGTTAGGGTTTCAAACTAGGGTTAGGGTTTCCAGTTAGGGTTTCAAACTAGGGTTAGGGTTTCCAGCTAGGGTTTTCAGTTAGGGTTTCAAACTAGGGTTAGGGTTTCCAGCTAGGGTTTTCAGTTAGGGTTCAAACTAGGGTTATGGTTTCCAGCTAGGGTTTTCAGTTAGGGTTTCAAACTAGGGTTAGGGTTTCCAGCTAGGGTTTTCAGTTAGGTTTTCAAACTAGGGTTAGGGTTTCCAGCTAGGGTTTTCAGTTAGGGTTTCAAACTAGGGTTAGGGTTTCCAGTTAGGGTTTCAAACTAGGGTTAGGGTTTCCAGCTAGGATTTTCAGTTAGGGTTTCAAACTAGGGTTAGGGTTTCCAGCTAGGGTTTTCAGTTAGGGTTTCAAACTAGGGTTATGGTTTCCAGCTAGGGTTTTCAGTTAGGGTTTCAAACTAGGGTTAGGGTTTCCAGCTAGGGTTTACAGTTAGGGTTTCAAACTAGGGTTAGGGTTTCCAGCTAGGGTTTTCAGTTAGGGTTTCAAACTAGGGTTAGGGTTTCCAGCTAGGGTTTCCAGTTAGGGTTTCAAACTAGGGTTAGGGTTTCCAGCTAGGGTTTTCAGTTAGGGTTTCAAACTAGGGTTAGGGTTTCCAGCTAGGGTTTTCAGTTAGGGTTTCAAACTAGGGTTAGGGTTTCCAGCTAGGGTTTTCAGTTAGGGTTTCAAACTAGGGTTAGGGTTTCCAGTTAGGGTTTCAAACTAGGGTTAGGGTTTCCAGCTAGGGTTTTCAGTTAGGGTTTCAAACTAGGGTTAGGGTTTCCAGCTAGGGTTTTCAGTTAGGGTTTCAAACTAGGGTTATGGTTTCCAGCTAGGGTTTTCAGTTAGGGTTTCAAACTAGGGTTAGGGTTTCCAGCTAGGGTTTTCAGTTAGGGTTTCAAACTAGGGTTAGGGTTTCCAGCTAGGGTTTTCAGTTAGGGTTTCAAACTAGGGTTAGGGTTTCCAGCTAGGGTTTTCAGTTAGGGTTTCAAACTAGGGTTAGGGTTTCCAGCTAGGGTTTTCAGTTAGGGTTTCAAACTAGGGTTAGGGTTTCCAGCTAGGGTTTTCAGTTAGGGTTTCAAACTAGGGTTAGGGTTTCCAGCTAGGGTTTTCAGTTAGGGTTTCAAACTAGGGTTAGGGTTTCCAGCTAGGGTTTTCAGTTAGGGTTTCAAACTAGGGTTAGGGTTTCCAGCTAGGGTTTTCAGTTAGGGTTTCAAACTAGGGTTAGGGTTTCCAGCTAGGGTTTTCAGTTAGGGTTTCAAACTAGGGTTAGGGTTTCCAGTTAGGGTTTCAAACTAGGGTTAGGGTTTCCAGCTAGGGTTTTCAGTTAGGGTTTCAAACTAGGGTTAGGGTTTCCAGCTAGGGTTTTCAGTTAGGGTTTAAACTAGGGTTAGGGTTTCCAGCTAGGGTTTTCAGTTAGGGTTTCAAACTAGGGTTAGGGTTTCCAGCTAGGGTTTTCAGTTAGGGTTTCAAACTAGGGTTAGGGTTTCCAGCTAGGGTTTTCAGTTAGGGTTTCAAACTAGGGTTAGGGTTTCCAGCTAGGGTTTTCAGTTAGGGTTTCAAACTAGGGTTAGGGTTTCCAGCTAGGGTTTTCAGTTAGGGTTTCAAACTAGGGTTAGGGTTTCCAGTTAGGGTTTCAAACTAGGGTTAGGGTTTCCAGCTAGGGTTTTCAGTTAGGGTTTCAAACTAGGGTTAGGGTTTCCAGCTAGGGTTTCAAACTAGGGTTAGGGTTTCCAGCTAGGGTTTTCAGTTAGGGTTTCAAACTAGGGTTAGGGTTTCCAGCTAGGGTTTTCAGTTAGGGTTTCAAACTAGGGTTAGGGTTTCCAGCTAGGGTTTTCAGTTAGGGTTTCAAACTAGGGTTAGGGTTTCCAGTTAGGGTTTCAAACTAGGGTTAGGGTTTCCAGCTAGGGTTTTCAGTTAGGGTTTCAAACTAGGGTTAGGGTTTCCAGCTAGGGTTTTCAGTTAGGGTTTCAAACTAGGGTTAGGGTTTCCAGCTAGGGTTTTCAGTTAGGGTTTCAAACTAGGGTTAGGGTTTCCAGCTAGGGTTTTCAGTTAGGGTTTCAAACTAGGGTTAGGGTTTCCAGCTAGGGTTTTCAGTTAGGGTTTCAAACTAGGGTTAGGGTTTCCAGCTAGGGTTTTCAGTTAGGGTTTCAAACTAGGGTTAGGGTTTCCAGCTAGGGTTTTCAGTTAGGGTTTCAAACTAGGGTTAGGGTTTCCAGTTAGGGTTTCAAACTAGGGTTAGGGTTTCCAGCTAGGGTTTTCAGTTAGGGTTTCAAACTAGGGTTAGGGTTTCCAGCTAGGGTTTTCAGTAAGGGTTTCAAACTAGGGTTAGGGTTTCCAGCTAGGGTTTTCAGTTAGGGTTTCAAACTAGGGTTAGGGTTTCCAGCTAGGGTTTTCAGTTAGGGTTTCAAACTAGGGTTAGGGTTGCCAGCTAGGGTTTTCAGTTAGGGTTTCAAACTAGGGTTAGGGTTTCCAGTTAGGGTTTCAAACTAGGGTTAGGGTTTCCAGCTAGGGTTTTCAGTTAGGGTTTCAAACTAGGGTTATGGTTTCCAGCTAGGGTTTTCAGTTAGGGTTTCAAACTAGGGTTAGGGTTTCCAGCTAGGGTTTTCAGTTAGGGTTTCAAACTAGGGTTAGGGTTTCCAGCTAGGGTTTTCAGTTAGGGTTTCAAACTAGGGTTAGGGTTTCCAGCTAGGGTTTTCAGTTAGGGTTTCAAACTAGGGTTAGGGTTTCCAGCTAGGGTTTTCAGTTAGGGTTTCAAACTAGGGTTAGGGTTTCCAGCTAGGGTTTTCAGTTAGGGTTTCAAACTAGGGTTAGGGTTGCCAGCTAGGGTTTTCAGTTAGGGTTTCAAACTAGGGTTAGGGTTTCCAGTTAGGGTTTCAAACTAGGGTTAGGGTTTCCAGCTAGGGTTTTCAGTTAGGTTTCAAACTAGGGTTATGGTTTCCAGCTAGGGTTTCAGTTAGGGTTTCAAACTAGGGTTAGGGTTTCCAGCTAGGGTTTTCAGTTAGGGTTTCAAACTAGGGTTAGGGTTGCCAGCTAGGGTTTTCAGTTAGGGTTTCAAACTAGGGTTAGGGTTTCCAGTAAGGGTTTCAAACTAGGGTTAGGGTTTCCAGCTAGGGTTTTCAGTTAGGGTTTCAAACTAGGTTTATGGTTTCCAGCTAGGGTTTTCAGTTAGGGTTTCAAACTAGGGTTAGGGTTTCCAGCTAGGGTTTTCAGTTAGGGTTTCAAACTAGGGTTAGGGTTTCCAGCTAGGGTTTTCAGTTAGGGTTTCCAGCTAGGGTTTTCAGTTAGGGTTTCAAACTAGGGTTAGGGTTTCCAGCTAGGGTTTTCAGCTAGGGTTAGGGTTTACAGCTAGGGTTTTCAGTTAGGGTTTCAAACTAGGGTTAGGGTTTCCAGCTAGGGTTTTCAGTTAGGGTTTCAAACTAGGGTTAGGGTTTCCAGCTAGGGTTTTCAGTTAGGGTTTCAAACTAGGGTTAGGGTTTCCAGCTAGGGTTTTCAGTTAGGGTTTCAAACTAGGGTTAGGGTTTCAACTAGGGTTAGGTTTTCCAGCTAGGGTTTTCAGTTAGGGTTTCAAACTAGGGTTAGGGTTTCCAGCTAGGGTTTTCAGTTAGGGTTTCAAACTAGGGTTAGGGTTTCCAGCTAGGGTTTCAAACTAGGGTTAGGGTTTCCAGCTAGGGTTTTCAGCTAGGGTTAGGGTTTACAGCTAGGGTTTTCAGTTAGGGTTTCAAACTAGGGTTAGGGTTTCCAGCTAGGGTTTTCAGTTAGGGTTTCAAACTAGGGTTAGGGTTTCCAGCTAGGGTTTTCAGTTAGGGTTTCAAACTAGGGTTAGGGTTTCCAGCTAGGGTTTTCAGTTAGGGTTTCAAACTAGGGTTAGGGTTTCAAACTAGGGTTAGGTTTTCCAGCTAGGGTTTTCAGTTAGGGTTTCAAACTAGGGTTAGGGTTTCCAGCTAGGGTTTTCAGTTAGGGTTTCAAACTAGGGTTAGGGTTTCCAGCTAGGGTTTCAAACTAGGGTTAGGGTTTCCAGCTAGGCTTTACAGCTAGGGTTTCAAACTAGGGTTAGGGTTTCCAGCTAGGGTTTTCAGTTAGGGTTTCAAACTAGGGTTAGGGTTTCCAGCTAGGGTTTTCAGTTAGGGTTTCAAACTAGGGTTAGGGTTTCCAGCTAGGGTTTTCAGTTAGGGTTTCAAACTAGGGTTAGGGTTTCCAGCTAGGGTTTTCAGTTAGGGTTTCAAACTAGGGTTAGGGTTTCCAGCTAGGGTTTTCAGTTAGGGTTTCAAACTAGGGTTAGGGTTTCCAGCTAGGGTTTTCAGTTAGGGTTTCAAACTAGGGTTAGGGTTTCCAGCTAGGGTTTTCAGTTAGGGTTTCAAACTAGGGTTAGGGTTTCCAGCTAGGGTTTTCAGTTAGGGTTTCAAACTAGGGTTAGGGTTTCCAGCTAGGGTTTTCAGTTAGGGTTTCAAACTAGGGTTAGGGTTTCCAGTTAGGGTTTCAAACTAGGGTTAGCGTTTCCAGCTAGGGTTTCAAACTAGAGTTAGGGTTTCCAGCTAGGGTTTTCAGTTAGGGTTTACAGCTAGGGTTTCAAACTAGGGTTAGGGTTTCCAGCTAGGGTTTTCAGTTAGGGTTTCAAACTAGGGTTAGGGTTTCCAGCTAGGGTTTTCAGTTAGGGTTTCAAACTAGGGTTAGGGTTTCCAGGTAGGGTTTTCAGCTAGGGTTAGGGTTTACAGCTAGGGTTTCAAACTAGGGTTAGGGTTTCCAGCTAGGGTTTCAAACTAGGGTTAGGGTTTCCAGCTAGGGTTTTCAGTTAGGGTTTCAAACTAGGGTTAGGGTTTCCAGCTAGGGTTTTCAGTTAGGGTTTCAAACTAGGGTTAGGGTTTCCAGTTAGGGTTTCAAACTAGGGTTAGGGTTTCCAGCTAGGGTTTTCAGTTAGGGTTTCAAACTAGGGTTAGGGTTTCCAGCTAGGGTTTTCAGTTAGGGTTTCAAACTAGGGTTAGGGTTTCCAGCTAGGGTTTTCAGTTAGGGTTTCAAACTAGGGTTAGGGTTTCCAGCTAGGGTTTTCAGTTAGGGTTTCAAACTAGGGTTAGGGTTTCCAGCTAGGGTTTTCAGTTAGGGTTTCAAACTAGGGTTAGGGTTTCCAGCTAGGGTTTTCAGTTAGGGTTTCAAACTAGGGTTAGGGTTTCCAGCTAGGGTTTTCAGTTAGGGTTTCAAACTAGGGTTAGGGTTTCCAGCTAGGGTTTTCAGTTAGGGTTTCAAAGTAGGGTTAGGGTTTCCAGTTAGGGTTTCAAACTAGGGTTAGGGTTTCCAGCTAGGGTTTTCAGTTAGGGTTTCAAACTAGGGTTAGGGTTTCCAGCTAGGGTTTTCAGTTAGGGTTTCAAACTAGGGTTAGGGTTTCCAGCTAGGGTTTTCAGTTAGGGTTTCAAACTAGGGTTATGGTTTCCAGCTAGGGTTTTCAGTTAGGGTTTAAAACTAGGGTTAGGGTTTCCAGCTAGGGTTTTCAGTTAGGGTTTCAAACTAGGGTTAGGGTTTCCAGCTAGGGTTTACAGTTAGGGTTTCAAACTAGGGTTAGGGTTTCCAGCTAGGGTTTTCAGTTAGGGTTTCAAACTAGGGTTAGGGTTTCCAGCTAGGGTTTCCAGTTAGGGTTTCAAACTAGGGTTAGGGTTTCCAGCTAGGGTTTTCAGTTAGGGTTTCAAACTAGGGTTAGGGTTTCCAGCTAGGGTTTTCAGTTAGGGTTTCAAACTAGGGTTAGGGTTTCCAGCTAGGGTTTTCAGTTAGGGTTTCAAACTAGGGTTAGGGTTTCCAGTTAGGGTTTCAAACTAGGGTTAGGGTTTCCAGCTAGGGTTTTCAGTTAGGGTTTCAAACTAGGGTTAGGGTTTCCAGCTAGGGTTTTCAGTTAGGGTTTCAAACTAGGGTTATGGTTTCCAGCTAGGGTTTTCAGTTAGGGTTTCAAACTAGGGTTAGGGTTTCCAGCTAGGGTTTTCAGTTAGGGTTTCAAACTAGGGTTAGGGTTTCCAGCTAGGGTTTTCAGTTAGGGTTTCAAACTAGGGTTAGGGTTTCCAGTTAGGGTTTCAAACTAGGGTTAGGGTTTCCAGCTAGGGTTTTCAGTTAGGGTTTCAAACTAGGGTTAGGGTTTCCAGCTAGGGTTTTCAGTTAGGGTTTCAAACTAGGGTTATGGTTTCCAGCTAGGGTTTTCAGTTAGGGTTTCAAACTAGGGTTAGGGTTTCCAGCTAGGGTTTACAGTTAGGGTTTCAAACTAGGGTTAGGGTTTCCAGCTAGGGTTTTCAGTTAGGGTTTCAAACTAGGGTTAGGGTTTCCAGCTAGGGTTTCCAGTTAGGGTTTCAAACTAGGGTTAGGGTTTCCAGCTAGGGTTTTCAGTTAGGGTTTCAAACTAGGGTTAGGGTTTCCAGCTAGGGTTTTCAGTTAGGGTTTCAAACTAGGGTTAGGGTTTCCAGCTAGGGTTTTCAGTTAGGGTTTCAAACTAGGGTTAGGGTTTCCAGTTAGGGTTTCAAACTAGGGTTAGGGTTTCCAGCTAGGGTTTTCAGTTAGGGTTTCAAACTAGGGTTAGGGTTTCCAGCTAGGGTTTTCAGTTAGGGTTTCAAACTAGGGTTATGGTTTCCAGCTAGGGTTTTCAGTTAGGGTTTCAAACTAGGGTTAGGGTTTCCAGCTAGGGTTTTCAGTTAGGGTTTCAAACTAGGGTTAGGGTTTCCAGCTAGGGTTTTCAGTTAGGGTTTCAAACTAGGGTTAGGGTTTCCAGCTAGGGTTTTCAGTTAGGGTTTCAAACTAGGGTTAGGGTTTCCAGCTAGGGTTTTCAGTTAGGGTTTCAAACTAGGGTTAGGGTTTCCAGCTAGGGTTTTCAGTTAGGGTTTCAAACTAGGGTTAGGGTTGCCAGCTAGGGTTTTCAGTTAGGGTTTCAAACTAGGGTTAGGGTTTCCAGTAAGGGTTTCAAACTAGGGTTAGGGTTTCCAGCTAGGGTTTTCAGTTAGGGTTTCAAACTAGGTTTATGGTTTCCAGCTAGGGTTTTCAGTTAGGGTTTCAAACTAGGGTTAGGGTTTCCAGCTAGGGTTTTCAGTTAGGGTTTCAAACTAGGGTTAGGGTTTCCAGCTAGGGTTTTCAGTTAGGGTTTCCAGCTAGGGTTTTCAGTTAGGGTTTCAAACTAGGGTTAGGGTTTCCAGCTAGGGTTTTCAGCTAGGGTTAGGGTTTACAGCTAGGGTTTTCAGTTAGGGTTTCAAACTAGGGTTAGGGTTTCCAGCTAGGGTTTTCAGTTAGGGTTTCAAACTAGGGTTAGGGTTTCCAGCTAGGGTTTTCAGTTAGGGTTTCAAACTAGGGTTAGGGTTTCCAGCTAGGGTTTTCAGTTAGGGTTTCAAACTAGGGTTATGGTTTCCAGCTAGGGTTTTCAGTTAGGGTTTCAAACTAGGGTTAGGGTTTCCAGCTAGGGTTTTCAGTTAGGGTTTCAAACTAGGGTTAGGGTTTCCAGCTAGGGTTTTCAGTTAGGGTTTCAAACTAGGGTTAGGGTTTCCAGTTAGGGTTTCAAACTAGGGTTAGGGTTTCCAGCTAGGGTTTTCAGTTAGGGTTTCAAACTAGGGTTAGGGTTTCCAGCTAGGGTTTTCAGTTAGGGTTTCAAACTAGGGTTATGGTTTCCAGCTAGGGTTTTCAGTTAGGGTTTCAAACTAGGGTTAGGGTTTCCAGCTAGGGTTTACAGTTAGGGTTTCAAACTAGGGTTAGGGTTTCCAGCTAGGGTTTTCAGTTAGGGTTTCAAACTAGGGTTAGGGTTTCCAGCTAGGGTTTCCAGTTAGGGTTTCAAACTAGGGTTAGGGTTTCCAGCTAGGGTTTTCAGTTAGGGTTTCAAACTAGGGTTAGGGTTTCCAGCTAGGGTTTTCAGTTAGGGTTTCAAACTAGGGTTAGGGTTTCCAGCTAGGGTTTTCAGCTAGGGTTAGGGTTTACAGCTAGGGTTTTCAGTTAGGGTTTCAAACTAGGGTTAGGGTTTCCAGCTAGGGTTTTCAGTTAGGGTTTCAAACTAGGGTTAGGGTTTCCAGCTAGGGTTTTCAGTTAGGGTTTCAAACTAGGGTTAGGGTTTCCAGCTAGGGTTTTCAGTTAGGGTTTCAAACTAGGGTTAGGGTTTCAAACTAGGGTTAGGTTTTCCAGCTAGGGTTTTCAGTTAGGGTTTCAAACTAGGGTTAGGGTTTCCAGCTAGGGTTTTCAGTTAGGGTTTCAAACTAGGGTTAGGGTTTCCAGCTAGGGTTTCAAACTAGGGTTAGGGTTTCCAGCTAGGCTTTACAGCTAGGGTTTCAAACTAGGTTTATGGTTTCCAGCTAGGGTTTTCAGTTAGGGTTTCAAACTAGGGTTAGGGTTTCCAGCTAGGGTTTTCAGTTAGGGTTTCAAACTAGGGTTAGGGTTTCCAGCTAGGGTTTTCAGTTAGGGTTTCCAGCTAGGGTTTTCAGTTAGGGTTTCAAACTAGGGTTAGGGTTTCCAGCTAGGGTTTTCAGCTAGGGTTAGGGTTTACAGCTAGGGTTTTCAGTTAGGGTTTCAAACTAGGGTTAGGGTTTCCAGCTAGGGTTTTCAGTTAGGGTTTCAAACTAGGGTTAGGGTTTCCAGCTAGGGTTTTCAGTTAGGGTTTCAAACTAGGGTTAGGGTTTCCAGCTAGGGTTTTCAGTTAGGGTTTCAAACTAGGGTTAGGGTTTCAAACTAGGGTTAGGTTTTCCAGCTAGGGTTTTCAGTTAGGGTTTCAAACTAGGGTTAGGGTTTCCAGCTAGGGTTTTCAGTTAGGGTTTCAAACTAGGGTTAGGGTTTCCAGCTAGGGTTTCAAACTAGGGTTAGGGTTTCCAGCTAGGCTTTACAGCTAGGGTTTCAAACTAGGGTTAGGGTTTCCAGCTAGGGTTTTCAGTTAGGGTTTCAAACTAGGGTTAGGGTTTCCAGCTAGGGTTTTCAGTTAGGGTTTCAAACTAGGGTTAGGGTTTCCAGCTAGGGTTTTCAGTTAGGGTTTCAAACTAGGGTTAGGGTTTCCAGCTAGGGTTTTCAGTTAGGGTTTCAAACTAGGGTTAGGGTTTCCAGCTAGGGTTTTCAGTTAGGGTTTCAAACTAGGGTTAGGGTTTCCATCTAGGGTTTTCAGTTAGGGTTTCAAACTAGGGTTAGGGTTTCCAGTTAGGGTTTCAAACTAGGGTTAGGGTTTCCAGCTAGGGTTTTCAGTTAGGGTTTCAAACTAGGGTTATGGTTTACAGCTAGGGTTTTCAGTTAGGGTTTCAAACTAGGGTTAGGGTTTCCAGCTAGGGTTTTCAGTTAGGGTTTCAAACTAGGGTTAGGGTTTCCAGCTAGGGTTTTCAGTTAGGGTTTCAAACTAGGGTTAGGGTTTCCAGCTAGGGTTTTCAGTTAGGGTTTCAAACTAGGGTTAGGGTTTCCAGCTAGGGTTTTCAGTTAGGGTTTCAAACTAGGGTTAGGGTTTCCAGCTAGGGTTTTCAGTTAGGGTTTCAAACTAGGGTTAGGGTTTCCAGTTAGGGTTTCAAACTAGGGTTAGCGTTTCCAGCTAGGGTTTCAAACTAGAGTTAGGGTTTCCAGCTAGGGTTTTCAGTTAGGGTTTACAGCTAGGGTTTCAAACTAGGGTTAGGGTTTCCAGCTAGGGTTTTCAGTTAGGGTTTCAAACTAGGGTTAGGGTTTCCAGCTAGGGTTTTCAGTTAGGGTTTCAAACTAGGGT
Source organism: Filicampus tigris (assembly GCF_054856515.1). NCBI lineage: Eukaryota > Metazoa > Chordata > Actinopteri > Syngnathiformes > Syngnathidae > Filicampus > Filicampus tigris. The sequence continues at coordinate 19,735,564 of NC_141220.1, read as the reverse complement.
TAGGGTTTCCAGGTAGGGTTTTCAGCTAGGGTTAGGGTTTACAGCTAGGGTTTCAAACTAGGGTTAGGGTTTCCAGCTAGGGTTTTCAGTTAGGGTTTCAAACTAGGGTTAGGGTTTCCAGCTAGGGTTTCAAACTAGGGTTAGGGTTTCCAGCTAGGGTTTTCAGTTAAAGTTTCAAACTAGGGTTAGGGTTTCCAGCTAGGGTTTTCAGTTAGGGTTTCAAACTAGGGTTAGGGTTTCCAGCTAGGGTTTTCAGTTAGGGTTTCAAACTAGGGTTAGGGTTTCCAGCTAGGGTTTTCAGTTAGGGTTTCAAACTAGGGTTAGGGTTTCCAGTTAGGGTTTCAAACTAGGGTTAGGGTTTCCAGCTAGGGTTTTCAGTTAAAGTTTCAAACTAGGGTTAGGGTTTCCAGCTAGGGTTTTCAGTTAGGGTTTCAAACTAGGGTTAGGGTTTCCAGCTAGGGTTTTCAGTTAGGGTTTCAAACTAGGGTTATGGTTTCCAGCTAGGGTTTTCAGTTAGGGTTTAAAACTAGGGTTAGGGTTTCCAGCTAGGGTTTTCAGTTAGGGTTTCAAACTAGGGTTAGGGTTTCCAGCTAGGGTTTACAGTTAGGGTTTCAAACTAGGGTTAGGGTTTCCAGCTAGGGTTTTCAGTTAGGGTTTCAAACTAGGGTTAGGGTTTCCAGCTAGGGTTTCCAGTTAGGGTTTCAAACTAGGGTTAGGGTTTCCAGCTAGGGTTTTCAGTTAGGGTTTCAAACTAGGGTTAGGGTTTCCAGCTAGGGTTTTCAGTTAGGGTTTCAAACTAGGGTTAGGGTTTCCAGCTAGGGTTTTCAGTTAGGGTTTCAAACTAGGGTTAGGGTTTCCAGCTAGGGTTTTCAGTTAGGGTTTCAAACTAGGGTTAGGGTTTCCAGCTAGGGTTTTCAGTTAGGGTTTCAAACTAGGGTTAGGGTTGCCAGCTAGGGTTTTCAGTTAGGGTTTCAAACTAGGGTTAGGGTTTCCAGTTAGGGTTTCAAACTAGGGTTAGGGTTTCCAGCTAGGGTTTTCAGTTAGGGTTTCAAACTAGGGTTATGGTTTCCAGCTAGGGTTTTCAGTTAGGGTTTCAAACTAGGGTTAGGGTTTCCAGCTAGGGTTTTCAGTTAGGGTTTCAAACTAGGGTTAGGGTTGCCAGCTAGGGTTTTCAGTTAGGGTTTCAAACTAGGGTTAGGGTTTCCAGTTAGGGTTTCAAACTAGGGTTAGGGTTTCCAGCTAGGGTTTTCAGTTAGGGTTTCAAACTAGGGTTATGGTTTCCAGCTAGGGTTTTCAGTTAGGGTTTCAAACTAGGGTTAGGGTTTCCAGCTAGGGTTTTCAGTTAGGGTTTCAAACTAGGGTTAGGGTTTCCAGCTAGGGTTTTCAGTTAGGGTTTCAAACTAGGGTTAGGGTTTCCAGCTAGGGTTTTCAGTTAGGGTTTCAAACTAGGGTTATGGTTTCCAGCTAGGGTTTTCAGTTAGGGTTTCAAACTAGGGTTAGGGTTTCCAGCTAGGGTTTTCAGTTAGGGTTTCAAACTAGGGTTAGGGTTTCCAGCTAGGGTTTTCAGTTAGGGTTTCAAACTAGGGTTAGGGTTTCCAGCTAGGGTTTTCAGTTAGGGTTTCAAACTAGGGTTAGGGTTTCCAGCTAGGGTTTTCAGTTAGGGTTTCAAACTAGGGTTATGGTTTCCAGCTAGGGTTTTCAGTTAGGGTTTCAAACTAGGGTTAGGGTTTCCAGCTAGGGTTTTCAGTTAGGGTTTCAAACTAGGGTTAGGGTTTCCAGCTAGGGTTTTCAGTTAGGGTTTCAAACTAGGGTTAGGGTTTCCAGCTAGGGTTTTCAGTTAGGGTTTCAAACTAGGGTTAGGGTTGCCAGCTAGGGTTTTCAGTTAGGGTTTCAAACTAGGGTTAGGGTTTCCAGTAAGGGTTTCAAACTAGGGTTAGGGTTTCCAGCTAGGGTTTTCAGTTAGGGTTTCAAACTAGGTTTATGGTTTCCAGCTAGGGTTTTCAGTTAGGGTTTCAAACTAGGGTTAGGGTTTCCAGCTAGGGTTTTCAGTTAGGGTTAGGGTTTACAGCTAGGGTTTTCAGTTAGGGTTTCAAACTAGGGTTAGGGTTTCCAGCTAGGGTTTTCAGTTAGGGTTTCAAACTAGGGTTAGGGTTTCAAACTAGGGTTAGGTTTTCCAGCTAGGGTTTTCAGTTAGGGTTTCAAACTAGGGTTAGGGTTTCCAGCTAGGGTTTTCAGTTAGGGTTTTCAGTTAGGGTTTCAAACTAGGGTTAGGGTTTCCAGCTAGGGTTTCAAACTAGGGTTAGGGTTTCCAGCTAGGCTTTACAGCTAGGGTTTCAAACTAGGGTTAGGGTTTCCAGCTAGGGTTTTCAGTTAGGGTTTCAAACTAGGGTTAGGGTTTCCAGCTAGGGTTTTCAGTTAGGGTTTCAAACTAGGGTTAGGGTTTCCAGCTAGGGTTTTCAGTTCGGGTTTCAAACTAGGGTTAGGGTTTCCAGCTAGGGTTTTCAGCTAGGGTTTCAAACTAGGGTTAGGGTTTCCAGCTAGGGTTTTCAGTTAGGGTTTCAAACTAGGGTTAGGGTTTCCAGTTAGGGTTTCAAACTAGGGTTAGGGTTTCCAGCTAGGGTTTTCAGTTAGGGTTTCAAACTAGGGTTATGGTTTCCAGCTAGGGTTTTCAGTTAGGGTTTCAAACTAGGGTTAGGGTTTCCAGCTAGGGTTTTCAGTTAGGGTTTCAAACTAGGGTTAGGGTTTCCAGCTAGGGTTTTCAGTTAGGGTTTCAAACTAGGGTTAGGGTTTCCAGCTAGGGTTTTCAGTTAGGGTTTCAAACTAGGGTTAGGGTTTCTAGCTAGGGTTTTCAGTTAGGGTTTCAAACTAGGGTTAGGGTTTCCAGGTAGGGTTTTCAGCTAGGGTTAGGGTTTACAGCTAGGGTTTCAAACTAGGGTTAGGGTTTCCAGCTAGGGTTTCAAACTAGGGTTAGGGTTTCCAGCTAGGGTTTTCAGTTAGGGTTTCAAACTAGGGTTAGGGTTTCCAGTTAGGGTTTCAAACTAGGGTTAGCGTTTCCAGCTAGGGTTTCAAACTAGGGTAAGGGTTTCCAGCTAGGGTTTTCCGTTAGGGTTTCAAACTAGGGTTAGGTTTTCCAGCTAGGGTTTTCAGTTAGGGTTTCAAACTAGGGTTAGGGTTTCCAGCTAGGGTTTTCAGTTAGGGTTTCAAACTAGGGTTAGGGTTTCCAGCTAGGGTTTTCAGCTAGGGTTAGGGTTTACAGCTAGGGTTTCAAACTAGGGTTAGGGTTTCCAGCTAGGGTTTTCAGTAAGGGTTTCAAACTAGGGTTAGGGTTTCCAGTTAGGGTTTCAAACTAGGGTTAGCGTTTCCAGCTAGGGTTTCCATATAGGGTTTCAAACTAGGGTTAGGGTTTCCAGCTAGGGTTTCAAACTAGGGTTAGGGTTTCCAGTTAGGGTTTCAAACTAGGGTTAGCGTTTCCAGCTAGGGTTTCAAACTAGGGTTAGGGTTTCCAGCTAGGGTTTTCAGTTAGGGTTTACAGCTAGGGTTTCAAACTAGGGTTAGGGTTTCCAGCTAGGGTTTTCAGTTAGGGTTTCAAACTAGGGTTATGGTTTCCAGCTAGGGTTTTCAGTTAGGGTTTCAAACTAGGGTTAGGGTTTCCAGCTAGGGTTTTCAGTTAGGGTTTCAAACTAGGGTTAGGGTTTCCAGCTAGGGTTTTCAGTTAGGGTTTCCAACTAGGGTTAGGGTTTCCAGCTAGGGTTTTCAGTTAGGGTTTCAAACTAGGGTTAGGGTTTCCAGCTAGGGTTTTCAGTTAGGGTTTCAAACTAGGGATAGGGTTTCCAGCTAGGGTTTTCAGTTAGGGTTTCAAACTAGGGTTAGGGTTTCCAGCTAGGGTTTTCAGTTAGGGTTTCAAACTAGGGTTAGGGTTTCCAGCTAGGGTTTTCAGTTAGGGTTTCAAACTAGGGTTAGGGTTTCCAGCTAGGGTTTTCAGTTAGGGTTTCAAACTAGGGTTAGGGTTTCCAGCTAGGGTTTTCAGTTAGGGTTTCAAACTAGGGTTAGGGTTTCCAGCTAGGGTTTTCAGTTAGGGTTTCAAACTAGGGTTAGGGTTTCCAGCTAGGGTTTTCAGTTAGGGTTTCCAACTAGGGTTAGGGTTTCCAGCTAGGGTTTTCAGTTAGGGTTTCAAACTAGGGTTAGGGTTTCCAGCTAGGGTTTTCAGTTAGGGTTTCAAACTAGGGATAGGGTTTCCAGCTAGGGTTTTCAGTTAGGGTTTCAAACTAGGGTTAGGGTTTCCAGCTAGGGTTTTCAGTTAGGGTTTCAAACTAGGGTTAGGGTTTCCAGCTAGGGTTTTCAGTTAGGGTTTCAAACTAGGGTTAGGGTTTCCAGCTAGGGTTTTCAGTTAGGGTTTCAAACTAGGGTTAGGGTTTCCAGCTAGGGTTTTCAGTTAGGGTTTCAAACTAGGGTTAGGGTTTCCAGTTAGGGTTTCAAACTAGGGTTAGGGTTTCCAGCTAGGGTTTTCAGTTAGGGTTTCAAACTAGGGTTAGGGTTTCCAGCTAGGGTTTTCAGTTAGGGTTTACAGCTAGGGTTAGGGTTTCCAGCTAGGGTTTTCAGTTAGGGTTTCAAACTAGGGTTAGGGTTTCCAGCTAGGGTTTTCAGTTAGGGTTTCAAACTAGGGTTAGGGTTTCCAGCTAGGGTTTTCAGTTAGGGTTTCAAACTAGGGTTAGGGTTTCCAGCTAGGGTTTTCAGTTAGGGTTTCAAACTAGGGTTAGGGTTTCCAGCTAGGGTTTTCAGTTAGGGTTTCAAACTAGGGTTAGGGTTTCCAGTTAGGGTTTCAAACTAGGGTTAGGGTTTCCAGCTAGGGTTTTCAGTTAGGGTTTCAAACTAGGGTTAGGGTTTCCAGTTAGGGTTTCAAACTAGGGTTAGGGTTTCCAGCTAGGGTTTTCAGTTAGGGTTTCAAACTAGGGTTAGGGTTTCCAGCTAGGGTTTTCAGTTAGGGTTTCAAACTAGGGTTAGGGTTTCCAGCTAGGGTTTTCAGTTAGGGTTTCAAACTAGGGTTAGGGTTTCCAGCTAGGGTTTTCAGTTAGGGTTTCAAACTAGGGTTAGGGTTTCCAGCTAGGGTTTTCAGTTAGGGTTTCAAACTAGGGTTAGGGTTTCCAGCTAGGGTTTTCAGTTAGGGTTTCAAACTAGGGTTAGGGTTTCCAGCTAGGGTTTCAAACTAGGGTTAGGGTTTCCAGCTAGGGTTTTCAGTTAGGGTTTCAAACTAGGGTTAGGGTTTCCAGTTAGGGTTTCAAACTAGGGTTAGGGGTTCCAGCTAGGGTTTTCAGTTAGGGTTTCAAACTAGGGTTAGGGTTTCCAGCTAGGGTTTTCAGTTAGGGTTTCAAACTAGGGTTAGGGTTTCCAGCTAGGGTTTTCAGTTAGGGTTTCAAACTAGGGTTAGGGTTTCCAGCTAGGGTTTTCAGTTAGGGTTTCAAACTAGGGTTAGGGTTTCCAGCTAGGGTTTTCAGTTAGGGTTTCAAACTAGGGTTAGGGTTTCCAGCTAGGGTTTTCAGTTAGGGTTTCAAACTAGGGTTAGGGTTTCCAGCTAGGGTTTCAAACTAGGGTTAGGGTTTCCAGCTAGGGTTTTCAGTTAGGGTTTCAAACTAGGGTTAGGGTTTCCAGCTAGGGTTTTCAGTTAGGGTTTCAAACTAGGGTTAGGGTTTCCAGGTAGGGTTTTCAGCTAGGGTTAGGGTTTACAGCTAGGGTTTCAAACTAGGGTTAGGGTTTCCAGCTAGGGTTTCAAACTAGGGTTAGGGTTTCCAGCTAGGGTTTTCAGTTAGGGTTTCAAACTAGGGTTAGGGTTTCCAGTTAGGGTTTCAAACTAGGGTTAGCGTTTCCAGCTAGGGTTTCAAACTAGGGTAAGGGTTTCCAGCTAGGGTTTTCCGTTAGGGTTTCAAACTAGGGTTAGGTTTTCCAGCTAGGGTTTTCAGTTAGGGTTTCAAACTAGGGTTAGGGTTTCCAGCTAGGGTTTTCAGTTAGGGTTTCAAACTAGGGTTAGGGTTTCCAGCTAGGGTTTTCAGCTAGGGTTAGGGTTTACAGCTAGGGTTTCAAACTAGGGTTAGGGTTTCCAGCTAGGGTTTTCAGTAAGGGTTTCAAACTAGGGTTAGGGTTTCCAGTTAGGGTTTCAAACTAGGGTTAGCGTTTCCAGCTAGGGTTTCCATATAGGGTTTCAAACTAGGGTTAGGGTTTCCAGCTAGGGTTTCAAACTAGGGTTAGGGTTTCCAGTTAGGGTTTCAAACTAGGGTTAGCGTTTCCAGCTAGGGTTTCAAACTAGGGTTAGGGTTTCCAGCTAGGGTTTTCAGTTAGGGTTTACAGCTAGGGTTTCAAACTAGGGTTAGGGTTTCCAGCTAGGGTTTTCAGTTAGGGTTTCAAACTAGGGTTATGGTTTCCAGCTAGGGTTTTCAGTTAGGGTTTCAAACTAGGGTTAGGGTTTCCAGCTAGGGTTTTCAGTTAGGGTTTCAAACTAGGGTTAGGGTTTCCAGCTAGGGTTTTCAGTTAGGGTTTCCAACTAGGGTTAGGGTTTCCAGCTAGGGTTTTCAGTTAGGGTTTCAAACTAGGGTTAGGGTTTCCAGCTAGGGTTTTCAGTTAGGGTTTCAAACTAGGGTTAGGGTTTCCAGCTAGGGTTTTCAGTTAGGGTTTCAAACTAGGGTTAGGGTTTCCAGCTAGGGTTTTCAGTTAGGGTTTCAAACTAGGGTTAGGGTTTCCAGGTAGGGTTTTCAGCTAGGGTTAGGGTTTACAGCTAGGGTTTCAAACTAGGGTTAGGGTTTCCAGTTAGGGTTTCAAACTAGGGTTAGCGTTTCCAGCTAGGGTTTCAAACTAGGGTTAGGGTTTCCAGCTAGGGTTTTCAGTTAGGGTTTCAAACTAGGGTTAGGGTTTCCAGTTAGGGTTTCAAACTAGGGTTAGCGTTTCCAGCCAGGGTTTCAAACTAGGGTTAGGGTTTCCAGCTAGGAATTTCAGTTAGGGTTTCAAACTAGGGTTAGGGTTTCCAGCTAGGGTTTTCAGTTAGGGTTTCCAACTAGGGTTAGGGTTTCAAACTAGGGTTAGGTTTTCCAGCTAGGGTTTTCAGTTAGGGTTTCAAACTAGGGTTAGGGTTTCCAGCTAGGGTTTTCAGTTAGGGTTTCAAACTAGGGTTAGGGTTTTCAGCTAGGGTTTTCAGTTAGGGTTTCAAACTAGGGTTAGGGTTTCCAGCTAGGGTTTTCAGTTAGGGTTTCAAACTAGGGTTAGGGTTTCCAGCTAGGGTTTTCAGTTAGGGTTTAAAGCTAGGGTTTCAAACTAGGGTTAGGGTTTCCAGCTAGGGTTTTCAGTTAGGGTTTACAGCTAGGGTTTCAAACTTGGGTTAGGGTTTCCAGCTAGGGTTTTCAGTTAGGGTTTCAAACTAGGGTTATGGTTTCCAGCTAGGGTTTTCAGTTAGGGTTTCAAACTAGGGTTAGGGTTTCCAGCTAGGGTTTTCAGTTAGGGTTTCAAACTAGGGTTAGGGTTTCCAGCTAGGGTTTTCAGTTAGGGTTTCAAACTAGGGTTATGGTTTCCAGCTAGGGTTTTCAGTTAGGGTTTCAAACTAGGGTTAGGGTTTCCAGCTAGGGTTTTCAGTTAGGGTTTCAAACTAGGGTTAGGGTTTCCAGCTAGGGTTTTCAGTTAGGGTTTCAAACTAGGGTTAGGGTTTCCAGCTAGGGTTTACAGCTAGGGTTTCAAACTAGGGTTAGGGTTTACAGCTAGGGTTTTCAGTTAGGGTTTACAGCTAGGGTTTCAAACTAGGGTTAGGGTTTCCAGTTAGGGTTTTCAGTTAGGGTTTCAAACTAGGGTTCGGGTTTCAAGCTAGGGTTTTCAGTTAGGGTTTCAAACTAGGGTTAGGGTTTCCAGCTAGGGTTTTCAGTTAGGGTTTACAGCTAGGGTTTCAAACTAGGGTTAGGGTTTCCAGCTAGGGTTTTCAGTTAGGGTTTCAAACTAGGGTTAGGGTTTCCAGCTAGGGTTTTCAGTTAGGGCCTCAAACTAGGGTTAGGGTTTCCAGCTAGGGTTTTCAGTTAGGGTTTCAAACTAGGGTTAGGGTTTCCAGCTAGGGTTTACAGCTAGGGTTTCAAACTAGGGTTAGGGTTTCCAGCTAGGGTTTTCAGTTAGGGTTTACAGCTAGGGTTTCAAACTAGGGTTAGGGTTTCCAGCTAGGGTTTTCAGTTAGGGTTTCAAACTAGGGTTAGGGTTTCCAGTTAGGGTTTCAAACTAGGGTTAGCGTTTCCAGCTAGGGTTTCAAACTAGGGTTAGGGTTTCCAGCTAGGAATTTCAGTTAGGGTTTCAAACTAGGGTTAGGGTTTCCAGCTAGGGTTTTCAGTTAGGGTTTCCAACTAGGGTTAGGGTTTCAAACTAGGGTTAGGTTTTCCAGCTAGGGTTTTCAGTTAGGGTTTCAAACTAGGGTTAGGGTTTCCAGCTAGGGTTTTCAGTTAGGGTTTCAAACTAGGGTTAGGGTTTCCAGCTAGGGTTTTCAGTTAGGGTTTCAAACTAGGGTTAGGGTTTCCAGCTAGGGTTTTCAGTTAGGGTTTCAAACTAGGGTTAGGGTTTCCAGGTAGGGTTTTCAGTTAGGGTTTCAAACTAGGGTTAGGGTTTCCAGCTAGGGTTTTCAGTTAGGGTTTCAAACTAGGGTTAGGGTTTCCAGCTAGGGTTTTCAGCTAGGGTTAGGGTTTACAGCTAGGGTTTTCAGTTAGGGTTTCAAACTAGGGTTAGGGTTTCCAGCTAGGGTTTTCAGTTAGGGTTTCAAACTAGGGTTAGGGTTTCCAGTTAGGGTTTCAAACTAGGGTTAGCGTTTCCAGCTAGGGTTTCAAACTAGGGTTAGGATTTTCAGCTAGGGTTAGGGTTTACAGTTAGGGTTTCAAACTAGGGTTAGGGTTTCCAGTTAGGGTTTAAAACTAGGGTTAGCGTTTCCAGCTAGGGTTTCAAACTAGGGTTAGGGTTTCCAGCTAGGGTTTTCAGTTAGGGTTTCAAACTAGGGTTAGGGTTTCCAGCTAGGGTTTTCAGTTAGGGTTTCAAACTAGGGTTAGGGTTTCCAGCTATGGTTTTCAGTTAGGGTTTCAAACTAGGGTTAGGGTTTCCAGTTAGGGTTTCAAACTAGGGTTAGGGTTTCCAGCTAGGGTTTTCAGTTAGGGTTTCAAACTAGGGTTATGGTTTCCAGCTAGGGTTTTCAGTTAGGGTTTCAAACTAGGGTTAGGGTTTCCAGCTAGGGTTTTCAGTTAGGGTTTCAAACTAGGGTTAGGGTTTCCAGCTAGGGTTTTCAGTTAGGGTTTCAAACTAGGGTTAGGGTTTCCAGCTAGGGTTTTCAGTTAGGGTTTCAAACTAGGGTTAGGGTTTCCAGCTAGGGTTTTCAGTTAGGGTTTCAAACTAGGGTTAGGGTTTCCAGCTAGGGTTTTCAGTTAGGGTTTCAAACTAGGGTAAGGGGTTTCCAGTTAGGTTTTCAAACTAGGGTTAGGGTTTCCAGCTAGGGTTTTCAGTTAGGTTTTCAAACTAGGGTTATGGTTTCCAGCTAGGGTTTTCAGTTAGGGTTTCAAACTAGGGTTAGGGTTTCCAGCTAGGGTTTTCAGTTAGGGTTTCAAACTAGGGTTAGGGTTTCCAGCTAGGGTTTTCAGTTAGGGTTTCAAACTAGGGTTAGGGTTTCCAGCTAGGGTTTTCAGTTAGGGTTTCAAACTAGGGTTAGGGTTTCCAGCTAGGGTTTTCAGTTAGGGTTTCAAACTAGGGTTAGGGTTTCCAGCTAGGGTTTTCAGTTAGGGTTTCAAACTAGGGTTAGGGTTTCCAGCTAGGGTTTTCAGTTAGGGTTTCAAACTAGGGTTAGGGTTTCCAGCTAGGGTTTTCAGTTAGGGTTTCAAACTAGGGTTAGGGTTTCCAGTTAGGTTTTCAAACTAGGGTTAGGGTTTCCAGCTAGGGTTTTCAGTTAGGGTTTCAAACTAGGGTTAGGGTTTCCAGCCAGGGTTTTCAGTTAGGGTTTCAAACTAGGGTTAGGGTTTTTAGCTAGGGTTTTCAGTTAGGGTTTCAAACTAGGGTTAGGGTTTCCAGTTAGGGTTTCAAACTAGGGTTCGGGTTTCAAGCTAGGGTTTTCAGTTAGGGTTTCAAACTAGGGTTAGGGTTTCCAGCTAGGGTTTTCAGTTAGGGTTTCAAACTAGGGTTAGGGTTTCCAGCTAGGGTTTTCAGTTAGGGTTTCAAACTAGGGTTAGGGTTTCCAGCTAGGGTTTTCAGTTAGGGTTTCAAACTAGGGTTAGGGTTTCCAGGTAGGGTTTTCAGCTAGGGTTTCAAACTAGGGTTAGGGTTTCCAGCTAGGGTTTTCAGTTAGGGTTTCAAACTAGGGTTAGGGTTTCCAGCTAGGGTTTTCAGTTAGGGTTTCAAACTAGGGTTAGGGTTTCCAGGTAGGGTTTTCAGCTAGGGTTAGGGTTTACAGCTAGGGTTTCAAACTAGGGTTAGGGTTTCCAGTTAGGGTTTCAAACTAGGGTTAGCGTTTCCAGCTAGGGTTTCAAACTAGGGTTAGGGTTTCCAGCTAGGGTTTTCAGTTAGGGTTTCAAACTAGGGTTAGGGTTTCCAGTTAGGGTTTCAAACTAGGGTTAGCGTTTCCAGCTAGGGTTTCAAACTAGGGTTAGGGTTTCCAGCTAGGAATTTCAGTTAGGGTTTCAAACTAGGGTTAGGGTTTCCAGCTAGGGTTTTCAGTTAGGGTTTCCAACTAGGGTTAGGGTTTCAAACTAGGGTTAGGTTTTCCAGCTAGGGTTTTCAGTTAGGGTTTCAAACTAGGGTTAGGGTTTCCAGCTAGGGTTTTCAGTTAGGGTTTCAAACTAGGGTTAGGGTTTCCAGCTAGGGTTTTCAGTTAGGGTTTCAAACTAGGGTTAGGGTTTCCAGCTAGGGTTTTCAGTTAGGGTTTCAAACTAGGGTTAGGGTTTCCAGTTAGGTTTTCAAACTAGGGTTAGGGTTTCCAGCTAGGGTTTTCAGTTAGGGTTTCAAACTAGGGTTATGGTTTCCAGCTAGGGTTTTCAGTTAGGGTTTCAAACTAGGGTTAGGGTTTCCAGCTAGGGTTTTCAGTTAGGGTTTCAAACTAGGGTTAGGGTTTCCAGCTAGGGTTTTCAGTTAGGGTTTCAAACTAGGGTTAGGGTTTCCAGCTAGGGTTTTCAGTTAGGGTTTCAAACTAGGGTTAGGGTTTCCAGCTAGGGTTTTCAGTTAGGGTTTCAAACTAGGGTTAGGGTTTCCAGCTAGGGTTTTCAGTTAGGGTTTCAAACTAGGGTTAGGGTTTCCAGTTAGGTTTTCAAACTAGGGTTAGGGTTTCCAGCTAGGGTTTTCAGTTAGGGTTTCAAACTAGGGTTAGGGTTTCCAGCTAGGGTTTTCAGTTAGGGTTTCAAACTAGGGTTAGGGTTTCCAGCTAGGGTTTTCAGTTAGGGTTTCAAACTAGGGTTAGGGTTTCCAGCTAGGGTTTTCAGTTAGGGTTTCAAACTAGGGTTAGGGTTTCCAGCTAGGGTTTTCAGTTAGGGTTTCAAACTAGGGTTAGGGTTTCCAGCTAGGGTTTTCAGTTAGGGTTTCAAACTAGGGTTAGGGTTTCCAGCTAGGGTTTTCAGTTAGGGTTTCAAACTAGGGTTAGGGTTTCCAGCTAGGGTTTTCAGTTAGGGTTTCAAACTAGGGTTAGGGTTTCCAGCTAGGGTTTTCAGTTAGGGTTTCAAACTAGGGTTAGGGTTTCCAGCTAGGGTTTTCAGTTAGGGTTTCAAACTAGGGTTAGGGTTTCCAGCTAGGGTTTTCAGTTAGGGTTTCAAACTAGGGTTAGGGTTTCCAGCTAGGGTTTTCAGTTAGGGTTTCAAACTAGGGTTAGGGTTTCCAGCTAGGGTTTTCAGTTAGGGTTTCAAACTAGGGTTAGGGTTTCCAGTTAGGTTTTCAAACTAGGGTTAGGGTTTCCAGCTAGGGTTTTCAGTTAGGGTTTCAAACTAGGGTTAGGGTTTCCAGCCAGGGTTTTCAGTTAGGGTTTCAAACTAGGGTTAGGGTTTTTAGCTAGGGTTTTCAGTTAGGGTTTCAAACTAGGGTTAGGGTTTCCAGTTAGGGTTTCAAACTAGGGTTCGGGTTTCAAGCTAGGGTTTTCAGTTAGGGTTTCAAACTAGGGTTAGGGTTTCCAGCTAGGGTTTTCAGTTAGGGTTTCAAACTAGGGTTAGGGTTTCCAGCTAGGGTTTTCAGTTAGGGTTTCAAACTAGGGTTAGGGTTTCCAGCTAGGGTTTTCAGTTAGGGTTTCAAACTAGGGTTAGGGTTTCCAGGTAGGGTTTTCAGCTAGGGTTTCAAACTAGGGTTAGGGTTTCCAGCTAGGGTTTTCAGTTAGGGTTTCAAACTAGGGTTAGGGTTTCCAGCTAGGGTTTTCAGTTAGGGTTTCAAACTAGGGTTAGGGTTTCCAGGTAGGGTTTTCAGCTAGGGTTAGGGTTTACAGCTAGGGTTTCAAACTAGGGTTAGGGTTTCCAGTTAGGGTTTCAAACTAGGGTTAGCGTTTCCAGCTAGGGTTTCAAACTAGGGTTAGGGTTTCCAGCTAGGGTTTTCAGTTAGGGTTTCAAACTAGGGTTAGGGTTTCCAGTTAGGTTTTCAAACTAGGGTTAGGGTTTCCAGCTAGGGTTTTCAGTTAGGGTTTCAAACTAGGGTTATGGTTTCCAGCTAGGGTTTTCAGTTAGGGTTTCAAACTAGGGTTAGGGTTTCCAGCTAGGGTTTTCAGTTAGGGTTTCAAACTAGGGTTAGGGTTTCCAGCTAGGGTTTTCAGTTAGGGTTTCAAACTAGGGTTAGGGTTTCCAGGTAGGGTTTTCAGCTAGGGTTTCAAACTAGGGTTAGGGTTTCCAGCTAGGGTTTTCAGTTAGGGTTTCAAACTAGGGTTAGGGTTTCCAGCTAGGGTTTTCAGTTAGGGTTTCAAACTAGGGTTAGGGTTTCCAGGTAGGGTTTTCAGCTAGGGTTAGGGTTTACAGCTAGGGTTTCAAACTAGGGTTAGGGTTTCCAGTTAGGGTTTCAAACTAGGGTTAGCGTTTCCAGCTAGGGTTTCAAACTAGGGTTAGGGTTTCCAGCTAGGGTTTTCAGTTAGGGTTTCAAACTAGGGTTAGGGTTTCCAGTTAGGGTTTCAAACTAGGGTTAGCGTTTCCAGCTAGGGTTTCAAACTAGGGTTAGGGTTTCCAGCTAGGAATTTCAGTTAGGGTTTCAAACTAGGGTTAGGGTTTCCAGCTAGGGTTTTCAGTTAGGGTTTCCAACTAGGGTTAGGGTTTCAAACTAGGGTTAGGTTTTCCAGCTAGGGTTTTCAGTTAGGGTTTCAAACTAGGGTTAGGGTTTCCAGCTAGGGTTTTCAGTTAGGGTTTCAAACTAGGGTTAGGGTTTCCAGCTAGGGTTTTCAGTTAGGGTTTCAAACTAGGGTTAGGGTTTCCAGTTAGGTTTTCAAACTAGGGTTAGGGTTTCCAGCTAGGGTTTTCAGTTAGGGTTTCAAACTAGGGTAATGGTTTCCAGCTAGGGTTTTCAGTTAGGGTTTCAAACTAGGGTTAGGGTTTCCAGCTAGGGTTTTCAGTTAGGGTTTCAAACTAGGGTTAGGGTTTCCAGCTAGGGTTTTCAGTTAGGGTTTCAAACTAGGGTTAGGGTTTCCAGTTAGGTTTTCAAACTAGGGTTAGGGTTTCCAGCTAGGGTTTTCAGTTAGGGTTTCAAACTAGGGTTAGGGTTTCCAGCCAGGGTTTTCAGTTAGGGTTTCAAACTAGGGTTAGGGTTTTTAGCTAGGGTTTTCAGTTAGGGTTTCAAACTAGGGTTAGGGTTTCCAGTTAGGGTTTCAAACTAGGGTTCGGGTTTCAAGCTAGGGTTTTCAGTTAGGGTTTCAAACTAGGGTTATGGTTTCCAGCTAGGGTTTTCAGTTAGGGTTTCAAACTAGGGTTAGGGTTTCCAGCTAGGGTTTTCAGTTAGGGTTTCAAACTAGGGTTAGGGTTTCCAGCTAGGGTTTTCAGTTAGGGTTTCAAACTAGGGTTAGGGTTTCCAGCTAGGGTTTACAGCTAGGGTTTCAAACTAGGGTTAGGGTTTCCAGCTAGGGTTTTCAGTTAGGGTTTCAAACTAGGGTTAGGGTTTCCAGCTAGGGTTTTCAGTTAGGGTTTCAAACTAGGGTTAGGGTTTCCAGCTAGGGTTTTCAGTTAGGGTTTCAAACTAGGGTTAGGGTTTCCAGCTAGGGTTTTCAGTTAGGGTTTCAAACTAGGGTTAGGGTTTCCAGGTAGGGTTTTCAGCTAGGGTTTCAAACTAGGGTTAGGGTTTCCAGCTAGGGTTTTCAGTTAGGGTTTCAAACTAGGGTTAGGGTTTCCAGCTAGGGTTTTCAGTTAGGGTTTCAAACTAGGGTTAGGGTTTCCAGGTAGGGTTTTCAGCTAGGGTTAGGGTTTACAGCTAGGGTTTCAAACTAGGGTTAGGGTTTCCAGTTAGGGTTTCAAACTAGGGTTAGCGTTTCCAGCTAGGGTTTCAAACTAGGGTTAGGGTTTCCAGCTAGGGTTTTCAGTTAGGGTTTCAAACTAGGGTTAGGGTTTCCAGTTAGGGTTTCAAACTAGGGTTAGCGTTTCCAGCTAGGGTTTCAAACTAGGGTTAGGGTTTCCAGCTAGGAATTTCAGTTAGGGTTTCAAACTAGGGTTAGGGTTTCCAGCTAGGGTTTTCAGTTAGGGTTTCCAACTAGGGTTAGGGTTTCAAACTAGGGTTAGGTTTTCCAGCCAGGGTTTTCAGTTAGGGTTTCAAACTAGGGTTAGGGTTTTTAGCTAGGGTTTTCAGTTAGGGTTTCAAACTAGGGTTAGGGTTTCCAGTTAGGGTTTCAAACTAGGGTTCGGGTTTCAAGCTAGGGTTTTCAGTTAGGGTTTCAAACTAGGGTTATGGTTTCCAGCTAGGGTTTTCAGTTAGGGTTTCAAACTAGGGTTAGGGTTTCCAGCTAGGGTTTTCAGTTAGGGTTTCAAACTAGGGTTAGGGTTTCCAGCTAGGGTTTTCAGTTAGGGTTTCAAACTAGGGTTAGGGTTTCCAGCTAGGGTTTACAGCTAGGGTTTCAAACTAGGGTTAGGTTTTCCAGCTAGGGTTTTCAGTTAGGGTTTACAGCTAGGGTTTCAAACTAGGGTTAGGGTTTCCAGCTAGGGTTTTCAGTTAGGGTTTCAAACTAGGGTTAGGGTTTCCAGCTAGGGTTTTCAGTTAGGATTTCAAACTAGGGTTAGGGTTTCCAGCTAGGGTTTTCAGTTAGGGTTTCAAACTAGGGTTAGGGTTTCCAGCTAGGGTTTTCAGTTAGGGTTTCAAACTAGGGTTAGGGTTTCCAGGTAGGGTTTTCAGCTAGGGTTTCAAACTAGGGTTAGGGTTTCCAGCTAGGGTTTTCAGTTAGGGTTTCAAACTAGGGTTAGGGTTTCCAGCTAGGGTTTTCAGTTAGGGTTTCAAACTAGGGTTAGGGTTTCCAGGTAGGGTTTTCAGCTAGGGTTAGGGTTTACAGCTAGGGTTTCAAACTAGGGTTAGGGTTTCCAGTTAGGGTTTCAAACTAGGGTTAGCGTTTCCAGCTAGGGTTTCAAACTAGGGTTAGGGTTTCCAGCTAGGGTTTTCAGTTAGGGTTTCAAACTAGGGTTAGGGTTTCCAGTTAGGGTTTCAAACTAGGGTTAGCGTTTCCAGCTAGGGTTTCAAACTAGGGTTAGGGTTTCCAGCTAGGAATTTCAGTTAGGGTTTCAAACTAGGGTTAGGGTTTCCAGCTAGGGTTTTCAGTTAGGGTTTCCAACTAGGGTTAGGGTTTTAAACTAGGGTTAGGTTTTCCAGCTAGGGTTTTCAGTTAGGGTTTCAAACTAGGGTTAGGGTTTCCAGCTAGGGTTTTCAGTTAGGGTTTCAAACTAGGGTTAGGGTTTCCAGCTAGGGTTTTCAGTTAGGGTTTCAAACTAGGGTTAGGGTTTCCAGTTAGGTTTTCAAACTAGGGTTAGGGTTTCCAGCTAGGGTTTTCAGTTAGGGTTTCAAACTAGGGTTATGGTTTCCAGCTAGGGTTTTCAGTTAGGGTTTCAAACTAGGGTTAGGGTTTCCAGCTAGGGTTTTCAGTTAGGGTTTCAAACTAGGGTTAGGGTTTCCAGCTAGGGTTTTCAGTTAGGTTTTCAAACTAGGGTTAGGGTTTCCAGTTAGGTTTTCAAACTAGGGTTAGGGTTTCCAGCTAGGGTTTTCAGTTAGGGTTTCAAACTAGGGTTATGGTTTCCAGCTAGGGTTTTCAGTTAGGGTTTCAAACTAGGGTTAGGGTTTCCAGCTAGGGTTTTCAGTTAGGGTTTCAAACTAGGGTTAGGGTTTCCAGCTAGGGTTTTCAGTTAGGTTTTCAAACTAGGGTTAGGGTTTCCAGCTAGGGTTTTCAGTTAGGGTTTCAAACTAGGGTTAGGGTTTCCAGCTAGGGTTTTCAGTTAGGGTTTCAAACTAGGGTTAGGGTTTCCAGCTAGGGTTTTCAGTTAGGGTTTCAAACTAGGGTTAGGGTTTCCAGCTAGGGTTTTCAGTTAGGGTTTCAAACTAGGGTTAGGGTTTCCAGTTAGGTTTTCAAACTAGGGTTAGGGTTTCCAGCTAGGGTTTTCAGTTAGGGTTTCAAACTAGGGTTAGGGTTTCCAGCCAGGGTTTTCAGTTAGGGTTTCAAACTAGGGTTAGGGTTTTTAGCTAGGGTTTTCAGTTAGGGTTTCAAACTAGGGTTAGGGTTTCCAGTTAGGGTTTCAAACTAGGGTTCGGGTTTCAAGCTAGGGTTTTCAGTTAGGGTTTCAAACTAGGGTTATGGTTTCCAGCTAGGGTTTTCAGTTAGGGTTTCAAACTAGGGTTAGGGTTTCCAGCTAGGGTTTTCAGTTAGGGTTTCAAACTAGGGTTAGGGTTTCCAGCTAGGGTTTTCAGTTAGGGTTTCAAACTAGGGTTAGGGTTTCCAGCTAGGGTTTACAGCTAGGGTTTCAAACTAGGGTTAAGGTTTCCAGCTAGGGTTTTCAGTTAGGGTTTACAGCTAGGGTTTCAAACTAGGGTTAGGGTTTCCAGCTAGGGTTTTCAGTTAGGGTTTCAAACTAGGGTTAGGGTTTCCAGCTAGGGTTTTCAGTTAGGGTTTCAAACTAGGGTTAGGGTTTCCAGCTAGGGTTTTCAGTTAGGGTTTCAAACTAGGGTTAGAGTTTCCAGCTAGGGTTTTCAGTTAGGGTTTCAAACTAGGGTTAGGGTTTCCAGCTAGGGTTTTCAGTTAGGGTTTCAAACTAGGGTTAGGGTTTCCAGGTAGGGTTTTCAGCTAGGGTTTCAAACTAGGGTTAGGGTTTCCAGCTAGGGTTTTCAGTTAGGGTTTCAAACTAGGGTTAGGGTTTCCAGCTAGGGTTTTCAGTTAGGGTTTCAAACTAGGGTTAGGGTTTCCAGGTAGGGTTTTCAGCTAGGGTTAGGGTTTACAGCTAGGGTTTCAAACTAGGGTTAGGGTTTCCAGTTAGGGTTTCAAACTAGGGTTAGCGTTTCCAGCTAGGGTTTCAAACTAGGGTTAGGGTTTCCAGCTAGGGTTTTCAGTTAGGGTTTCAAACTAGGGTTAGGGTTTCCAGTTAGGGTTTCAAACTAGGGTTAGCGTTTCCAGCTAGGGTTTCAAACTAGGGTTAGGGTTTCCAGCTAGGAATTTCAGTTAGGGTTTCAAACTAGGGTTAGGGTTTCCAGCTAGGGTTTTCAGTTAGGGTTTCCAACTAGGGTTAGGGTTTCAAACTAGGGTTAGGTTTTCCAGCTAGGGTTTTCAGTTAGGGTTTCAAACTAGGGTTAGGGTTTCCAGCTAGGGTTTTCAGTTAGGGTTTCAAACTAGGGTTAGGGTTTCCAGCTAGGGTTTTCAGTTAGGGTTTCAAACTAGGGTTAGGGTTTCCAGCTAGGGTTTTCAGTTAGGGTTTCAAACTAGGGTTAGGGTTTCCAGCTAGGGTTTTCAGTTAGGGTTTACAGCTAGGGTTTCAAACTAGGGTTAGGGTTTCCAGCTAGGGTTTTCAGTTAGGGTTTACAGCTAGGGTTTCAAACTAGGGTTAGGGTTTCCAGCTAGGGTTTTCAGTTAGGGTTTCAAACTAGGGTTATGGTTTCCAGCTAGGGTTTTCAGTTAGGGTTTCAAACTAGGGTTAGGGTTTCCAGCTAGGGTTTTCAGTTAGGGTTTCAAACTAGGGTTAGGGTTTCCAGCTAGGGTTTTCAGTTAGGGTTTCAAACTAGGGTTATGGTTTCCAGCTAGGGTTTTCAGTTAGGGTTTCAAACTAGGGTTAGGGTTTCCAGCTAGGGTTTTCAGTTAGGGTTTCAAACTAGGGTTAGGGTTTCCAGCTAGGGTTTACAGCTAGGGTTTCAAACTAGGGTTAGGGTTTCCAGCTAGGGTTTTCAGTTAGGGTTTACAGCTAGGGTTTCAAACTAGGGTTAGGGTTTCCAGCTAGGGTTTTCAGTTAGGGTTTCAAACTAGGGTTAGGGTTTCCAGCTAGGGTTTTCAGTTAGGGTTTCAAACTAGGGTTAGGGTTTCCAGCTAGGGTTTACAGCTAGGGTTTCAAACTAGGGTTAGGGTTTCCAGCTAGGGTTTTCAGTTAGGGTTTACAGCTAGGGTTTCAAACTAGGGTTAGGGTTTCCAGCTAGGGTTTTCAGTTAGGGTTTCAAACTAGGGTTATGGTTTCCAGCTAGGGTTTTCAGTTAGGGTTTCAAACTAGGGTTAGGGTTTCCAGCTAGGGTTTTCAGTTAGGGTTTCAAACTAGGGTTAGGGTTTCCAGCTAGGGTTTTCAGTTAGGGTTTCAAACTAGGGTTATGGTTTCCAGCTAGGGTTTTCAGTTAGGGTTTCAAACTAGGGTTAGGGTTTCCAGCTAGGGTTTTCAGTTAGGGTTTCAAACTAGGGTTAGGGTTTCCAGCTAGGGTTTACAGCTAGGGTTTCAAACTAGGGTTAGGGTTTCCAGCTAGGGTTTTCAGTTAGGGTTTACAGCTAGGGTTTCAAACTAGGGTTAGGGTTTCCAGCTAGGGTTTTCAGTTAGGGTTTCAAACTAGGGTTAGGGTTTCCAGCTAGGGTTTTCAGTTAGGGTTTCAAACTAGGGTTAGGGTTTCCAGCTAGGGTTTACAGCTAGGGTTTCAAACTAGGGTTAGGGTTTCCAGCTAGGGTTTTCAGTTAGGGTTTCAAACTAGGGTTAGGGTTTCCAGCTAGGGTTTTCAGTTAGGGTTTCAAACTAGGGTTAGGGTTTCCAGCTAGGGTTTTCAGTTAGGGTCTCAAACTAGGGTTAGGGTTTCCAGCTAGGGTTTTCAGTTAGGGTTTCAAACTAGGGTTAGGGTTTCCAGCTAGGGTTTTCAGTTAGGGTTTCAAACTAGGGTTAGGGTTTCCAGCTAGGGTTTTCAGTTAGGGTTTCAAACTAGGGTTAGGGTTTCCAGCTAGGGTTTTCAGTTAGGGTTTCAAACTAGGGTTAGGGTTTCCAGCTAGGGTTTACAGCTAGGGTTTCAAACTAGGGTTAGGGTTTCCAGCTAGGGTTTTCAGTTAGGGTTTACAGCTAGGGTTTCAAACTAGGGTTAGGGTTTCCAGCTAGGGTTTTCAGTTAGGGTCTCAAACTAGGGTTAGGGTTTCCAGCTAGGGTTTTCAGTTAGGGTTTCAAACTAGGGTTAGGGTTTCCAGCTAGGGTTTACAGCTAGGGTTTCAAACTAGGGTTAGGGTTTCCAGGTAGGGTTTTCAGCTAGGGTTAGGGTTTACAGCTAGGGTTTCAAACTAGGGTTAGGGTTTCCAGTTAGGGTTTCAAACTAGGGTTAGCGTTTCCAGCTAGGGTTTCAAACTAGGGTTAGGGTTTCCAGCTAGGGTTTTCAGTTAGGGTTTCAAACTAGGGTTAGGGTTTCCAGTTAGGGTTTCAAACTAGGGTTAGCGTTTCCAGCTAGGGTTTCAAACTAGGGTTAGGGTTTCCAGCTAGGAATTTCAGTTAGGGTTTCAAACTAGGGTTAGGGTTTCCAGCTAGGGTTTTCAGTTAGGGTTTCCAACTAGGGTTAGGGTTTCAAACTAGGGTTAGGTTTTCCAGCTAGGGTTTTCAGTTAGGGTTTCAAACTAGGGTTAGGGTTTCCAGCTAGGGTTTTCAGTTAGGGTTTCAAACTAGGGTTAGGGTTTCCAGCTAGGGTTTTCAGTTAGGGTTTCAAACTAGGGTTAGGGTTTCCAGCTAGGGTTTTCAGTTAGGGTTTCAAACTAGGGTTAGGGTTTCCAGCTAGGGTTTTCAGTTAGGGTTTCAAACTAGGGTTAGGGTTTCCAGCTAGGGTTTTCAGTTAGGGTTTCAAACTAGGGTTAGGGTTTCCAGCTAGGGTTTTCAGTTAGGGTTTCAAACTAGGGTTAGGGTTTCCAGCTAGGGTTTTCAGTTAGGGTTTCAAACTAGGGTTAGGGTTTCCAGTTAGGGTTTCAAACTAGGGTTCGGGTTTCCAGCTAGGGTTTTCAGTTAGGGTTTCAAACTAGGGTTAGGGTTTCCAGCTAGGGTTTTCAGTTAGGGTTTCAAACTAGGGTTAGGGTTTCCAGCTAGGGTTTACAGCTAGGGTTTCAAACTAGGGTTAGGGTTTCCAGCTAGGGTTTTCAGTTAGGGTTTCAAACTAGGGTTAGGGTTTCCAGCTAGGGTTTTCAGTTAGGGTTTCAAACTAGGGTTAGGGTTTCCAGCTAGGGTTTTCAGTTAGGGTTTCAAACTAGGGTTAGGGTTTCCAGCTAGGGTTTTCAGTTAGGGTTTCAAACTAGGGTTAGGGTTTCCAGCTAGGGTTTTCAGTTAGGGTTTCAAACTAGGGTTAGGGTTTCCAGTTAGGGTTTCAAACTAGGGTCCGGGTTTCCAGCTAGGGTTTTCAGTTAGGGTTTCAAACTAGGGTTATGGTTTCCAGCTAGGGTTTTCAGTTAGGGTTTCAAACTAGGGTTAGGGTTTCCAGCTAGGGTTTTCAGTTAGGGTTTCAAACTAGGGTTAGGGTTTCCAGTTAGGGTTTCATACTAGGGTCCGGGTTTCCAGCTAGGGTTTTCAGTTAGGGTTTCAAACTAGGGTTATGGTTTCCAGCTAGGGTTTTCAGTTAGGGTTTCAAACTAGGGTTAGGGTTTCCAGCTAGGGTTTTCAGTTAGGGTTTCAAACTAGGGTTAGGGTTTCCAGCTAGGGTTTTCAGTTAGGGTTTCAAACTAGGGTTAGGGTTTCCAGGTAGGGTTTTCAGCTAGGGTTTCAAACTAGGGTTAGGGTTTCCAGCTAGGGTTTTCAGTTAGGGTTTACAGCTAGGGTTTCAAACTAGGGTTAGGGTTTCCAGCTAGGGTTTTCAGTTAGGCTTTCAAACTAGGGTTAGGGTTTCCAGCTAGGGTTTTCAGTTAGGGTTTACAGCTAGGGTTTCAAACTAGGGTTAGGGTTTCCAGCTAGGGTTTTCAGTTAGGGTTTCAAACTAGGGTTAGGGTTTCCAGCTAGGGTTTTCAGTTAGGGTTTCAAACTAGGGTTAGGGTTTCCAGCTAGGGTTTTCAGTTAGGGTTTCAAACTAGGGTTAGGGTTTCCAGCTAGGGTTTTCAGTTAGGGTTTCAAACTAGGGTTAGTGTTTCCAGCTAGGGTTTTCAGTTAGGGTTTCAAAATAGGGTTAGGGTTTCCAGCTAGGGTTTTCAGTTAGGGTTTCAAACTAGGGTTAGGGTTTCCAGCTAGGGTTTTCAGTTAGGGTTTCAAACTAGGGTTAGGGTTTCCAGCTAGGGTTTTCAGTTAGGGTTTGAAACTAGGGTTAGGGTTTCCAGCTAGGGTTTTCAGTTAGGGTTTCAAACTAGGGTTAGGGTTTCCAGTTAGGGTTTCAAACTAGGGTTCGGGTTTCCAGCTAGGGTTTTCAGTTAGGGTTTCAAACTAGGGTTAGGGTTTCCAGCTAGGGTTTTCAGTTAGGGTTTCAAACTAGGGTTAGGGTTTCCAGCTAGGGTTTACAGCTAGGGTTTCAAACTAGGGTTAGGGTTTCCAGCTAGGGTTTTCAGTTAGGGTTTCAAACTAGGGTTAGGGTTTCCAGCTAGGGTTTTCAGTTAGGGTTTCAAACTAGGGTTAGGGTTTCCAGCTAGGGTTTTCAGTTAGGGTTTCAAACTAGGGTTAGGGTTTCCAGCTAGGGTTTTCAGTTAGGGTTTCAAACTAGGGTTAGGGTTTCCAGCTAGGGTTTTCAGTTAGGGTTTCAAACTAGGGTTAGGGTTTCCAGTTAGGGTTTCAAACTAGGGTCCGGGTTTCCAGCTAGGGTTTTCAGTTAGGGTTTCAAACTAGGGTTATGGTTTCCAGCTAGGGTTTTCAGTTAGGGTTTCAAACTAGGGTTAGGGTTTCCAGCTAGGGTTTTCAGTTAGGGTTTCAAACTAGGGTTAGGGTTTCCAGTTAGGGTTTCATACTAGGGTCCGGGTTTCCAGCTAGGGTTTTCAGTTAGGGTTTCAAACTAGGGTTATGGTTTCCAGCTAGGGTTTTCAGTTAGGGTTTCAAACTAGGGTTAGGGTTTCCAGCTAGGGTTTTCAGTTAGGGTTTCAAACTAGGGTTAGGGTTTCCAGCTAGGGTTTTCAGTTAGGGTTTCAAACTAGGGTTAGGGTTTCCAGGTAGGGTTTTCAGCTAGGGTTTCAAACTAGGGTTAGGGTTTCCAGCTAGGGTTTTCAGTTAGGGTTTCAAAATAGGGTTAGGGTTTCCAGCTAGGGTTTTCAGTTAGGGTTTCAAACTAGGGTTAGGGTTTCCAGCTAGGGTTTTCAGTTAGGGTTTCAAACTAGGGTTAGGGTTTCCAGCTAGGGTTTTCAGTTAGGGTTTCAAACTAGGGTTAGGGTTTCCAGCTAGGGTTTTCAGTTAGGGTTTCAAACTAGGGTTAGGGTTTCCAGTTAGGGTTTCAAACTAGGGTTCGGGTTTCCAGCTAGGGTTTTCAGTTAGGGTTTCAAACTAGGGTTAGGGTTTCCAGCTAGGGTTTTCAGTTAGGGTTTCAAACTAGGGTTAGGGTTTCCAGCTAGGGTTTACAGCTAGGGTTTCAAACTAGGGTTAGGGTTTCCAGCTAGGGTTTTCAGTTAGGGTTTCAAACTAGGGTTAGGGTTTCCAGCTAGGGTTTTCAGTTAGGGTTTCAAACTAGGGTTAGGGTTTCCAGCTAGGGTTTTCAGTTAGGGTTTCAAACTAGGGTTAGGGTTTCCAGCTAGGGTTTTCAGTTAGGGTTTCAAACTAGGGTTAGGGTTTCCAGCTAGGGTTTTCAGTTAGGGTTTACAGCTAGGGTTTCAAACTAGGGTTAGGGTTTCCAGCTAGGGTTTTCAGTTAGGGTTTCAAACTAGGGTTAGGGTTTCCAGCTAGGGTTTTCAGTTAGGGTTTCAAACTAGGGTTAGGGTTTCCAGCTAGGGTTTTCAGTTAGGGTTTCAAACTAGGGTTAGGGTTTCCAGCTAGGGTTTTCAGTTAGGGTTTCAAACTAGGGTTAGGGTTTCCAGTTAGGGTTTCAAACTAGGGTCCGGGTTTCCAGCTAGGGTTTTCAGTTAGGGTTTCAAACTAGGGTTATGGTTTCCAGCTAGGGTTTTCAGTTAGGGTTTCAAACTAGGGTTAGGGTTTCCAGCTAGGGTTTTCAGTTAGGGTTTCAAACTAGGGTTAGGGTTTCCAGTTAGGGTTTCATACTAGGGTCCGGGTTTCCAGCTAGGGTTTTCAGTTAGGGTTTCAAACTAGGGTTATGGTTTCCAGCTAGGGTTTTCAGTTAGGGTTTCAAACTAGGGTTAGGGTTTCCAGCTAGGGTTTTCAGTTAGGGTTTCAAACTAGGGTTAGGGTTTCCAGCTAGGGTTTTCAGTTAGGGTTTCAAACTAGGGTTAGGGTTTCCAGGTAGGGTTTTCAGCTAGGGTTTCAAACTAGGGTTAGGGTTTCCAGCTAGGGTTTTCAGTTAGGGTTTCCAGCTAGGGTTTCAAACTAGGGTTAGGGTTTCCAGCTAGGGTTTTCAGTTAGGGTTTCAAACTAGGGTTAGGGTTTCCAGGTAGGGTTTTCAGCTAGGGTTTCAAACTAGGGTTAGGGTTTCCAGCTAGGGTTTTCAGTTAGGGTTTAGAACTAGGGTTAGGGTTTCCAGCTAGTGTTTTCAGTTAGGGTTTCAAACTAGGGTTAGGGTTTCCAGCTAGGGTTTTCAGTTAGGGTTTCAAACTAGGGTTAGGGTTTCCAGTTAGGGTTTCAAACTAGGGTTAGCGTTTCCAGCTAGGGTTTCAAACTAGGGTTAGGGTTTCCAGCTAGGGTTTTCAGTTAGGGTTTCAAACTAGGGTTAGGGTTTCCAGTTAGGGTTTCAAACTAGGGTTAGGGTTTCCAGCTAGGGTTTTCAGTTAGGGTTTCAAACTAGGGTTAGGGTTTCCAGTTAGGGTTTCAAACTAGGGTTAGGGTTTCCAGCTAGGGTTTTCAGTTAGGGTTTACAGCTAGGGTTTCAAACCAGGGTTAGGGTTTCCAGCTAGGGTTTTCAGTTAGGGTTTAGAACTAGGGTTAGGGTTTCCAGCTAGGGTTTTCAGTTCGGGTTTCAAACTAGGGTTAGGGTTTCCAGGTAGGGTTTTCAGCTAGGGTTAGGGTTTACAGCTAGGGTTTCAAACTAGGGTTAGGGTTTCCAGCTAGGGTTTCAAACTAGGGTTAGGGTTTCCAGCTAGGGTTTTCAGTTAGGGTTTCAAACTAGGGTTAGGGTTTCCAGCTAGGGTTTTCAGTTAGGGTTTCAAACTAGGGTTAGGGTTTCCAGCTAGGGTTTTCAGTTAGGGTTTCAAACTAGGGTTAGGGTTTCCAGCTAGGGTTTTCAGTTAGGGTTTCAAACTAGGGTTAGGGTTTCCAGCTAGGGTTTTCAGTTAGGGTTTCAAACTAGGGTTAGGGTTTCCAGTTAGGGTTTCAAACTAGGGTCCGGGTTTCCAGCTAGGGTTTTCAGTTAGGGTTTCAAACTAGGGTTATGGTTTCCAGCTAGGGTTTTCAGTTAGGGTTTCAAACTAGGGTTAGGGTTTCCAGCTAGGGTTTTCAGTTAGGGTTTCAAACTAGGGTTAGGGTTTCCAGTTAGGGTTTCATACTAGGGTCCGGGTTTCCAGCTAGGGTTTTCAGTTAGGGTTTCAAACTAGGGTTAGGGTTTCCAGTTAGGGTTTCATACTAGGGTCCGGGTTTCCAGCTAGGGTTTTCAGTTAGGGTTTCAAACTAGGGTTATGGTTTCCAGCTAGGGTTTTCAGTTAGGGTTTCAAACTAGGGTTAGGGTTTCCAGCTAGGGTTTTCAGTTAGGGTTTCAAACTAGGGTTAGGGTTTCCAGCTAGGGTTTTCAGTTAGGGTTTCAAACTAGGGTTAGGGTTTCCAGGTAGGGTTTTCAGCTAGGGTTTCAAACTAGGGTTAGGGTTTCCAGCTAGGGTTTTCAGTTAGGGTTTACAGCTAGGGTTTCAAACTAGGGTTAGGGTTTCCAGCTAGGGTTTTCAGTTAGGGTTTCAAACTAGGGTTAGGGTTTCCAGGTAGGGTTTTCAGCTAGGGTTTCAAACTAGGGTTAGGGTTTCCAGCTAGGGTTTTCAGTTAGGGTTTAGAACTAGGGTTAGGGTTTCCAGCTAGTGTTTTCAGTTAGGGTTTCAAACTAGGGTTAGGGTTTCCAGCTAGGGTTTTCAGTTAGGGTTTCAAACTAGGGTTAGGGTTTCCAGTTAGGGTTTCAAACTAGGGTTAGCGTTTCCAGCTAGGGTTTCAAACTAGGGTTAGGGTTTCCAGCTAGGGTTTTCAGTTAGGGTTTCAAACTAGGGTTAGGGTTTCCAGTTAGGGTTTCAAACTAGGGTTAGGGTTTCCAGCTAGGGTTTTCAGTTAGGGTTTCAAACTAGGGTTAGGGTTTCCAGTTAGGGTTTCAAACTAGGGTTAGGGTTTCCAGCTAGGGTTTTCAGTTAGGGTTTACAGCTAGGGTTTCAAACCAGGGTTAGGGTTTCCAGCTAGGGTTTTCAGTTAGGGTTTAGAACTAGGGTTAGGGTTTCCAGCTAGGGTTTTCAGTTCGGGTTTCAAACTAGGGTTAGGGTTTCCAGGTAGGGTTTTCAGCTAGGGTTAGGGTTTACAGCTAGGGTTTCAAACTAGGGTTAGGGTTTCCAGCTAGGGTTTCAAACTAGGGTTAGGGTTTCCAGCTAGGGTTTTCAGTTAGGGTTTCAAACTAGGGTTAGGGTTTCCAGCTAGGGTTTTCAGTTAGGGTTTCAAACTAGGGTTAGGGTTTCCAGCTAGGGTTTTCAGTTAGGGTTTCAAACTAGGGTTAGGGTTTCCAGCTAGGGTTTTCAGCTAGGGTTAGGGTTTACAGCTAGGGTTTTCAGTTAGGGTTTCAAACTAGGGTTAGGGTTTCCAGCTAGGGTTTTCAGTTAGGGTTTCAAACTAGGGTTAGGGTTTCCAGCTAGGGTTTTCAGTTAGGGTTTCAAACTAGGGTTAGGGTTTCCAGTTAGGGTTTCAAACTAGGGTTAGGGTTTCCAGCTAGGGTTTTCAGTTAGGGTTTCAAACTAGGGTTAGGGTTTCCAGCTAGGGTTTTCAGTTAGGGTTTCAAACTAGGGTTAGGGTTTCCAGCTAGGGTTTTCAGTTAGGGTTTCAAACTAGGGTTAGGGTTTCCAGTTAGGGTTTCAAACTAGGGTTAGGGTTTCCAGCTAGGGTTTTCAGTTAGGGTTTTAAACTAGGGTTATGGTTTCCAGCTAGGGTTTTCAGTTAGGGTTTCAAACTAGGGTTAGGGTTTCCAGCTAGGGTTTTCAGTTAGGGTTTCAAACTAGGGTTAGGGTTTCCAGCTAGGGTTTTCAGTTAGGGTTTCAAACTAGGGTTAGGGTTTCCAGGTAGGGTTTTCAGCTAGGGTTTCAAACTAGGGTTAGGGTTTCCAGCTAGGGTTTTCAGTTAGGGTTTCAAACTAGGGTTAGGGTTTCCAGTTAGGGTTTTCAGTTAGGGTTTCAAACTAGGGTTAGGGTTTCCAGCTAGGGTTTTCAGTTAGGGTTTCAAACTAGGGTTAGGGTTTCCAGCTAGGGTTTTCAGTTAGGGTTTAAAACTAGGGTTAGGGTTTCCAGCTAGGGTTTTCAGTTAGGGTTTCAAACTAGGGTTAGGGTTTCCAGTTAGGGTTTCAAACTAGGGTTAGCGTTTCCA
The DNA here is from genome assembly GCF_054856515.1 of Filicampus tigris. Lineage (NCBI taxonomy): Eukaryota > Metazoa > Chordata > Actinopteri > Syngnathiformes > Syngnathidae > Filicampus > Filicampus tigris. The sequence goes on along the minus strand of NC_141220.1, from coordinate 19,708,610 downwards.
GCTAGGGTTTCAAACTAGGGTTAGGGTTTCCAGCTAGGGTTTTCAGTTAGGGTTTCAAACTAGGGTTAGGGTTTCCAGTTAGGGTTTCAAACTAGGGTTAGCGTTTCCAGCTAGGGTTTCAAACTAGGGTTAGGGTTTCCAGCTAGGGTTTTCAGTTAGGGTTTCAAACTAGGGTTAGGGTTTCCAGCTAGGGTTTTCAGTTAGGGTTTCAAACTAGGGTTAGGGTTTCCAGCTAGGGTTTTCAGTTAGGGTTTCAAACTAGGTTTATGTTTTCCAGCTAGGGTTTTCAGTTAGGGTTTCAAACTAGGGTTAGGGTTTCCAGCTAGGGTTTTCAGTTAGGGTTTCAAACTAGGGTTAGGGTTTCCAGCTAGGGTTTTCAGTTATTGTTTCAAACTAGGGTTAGGGTTTCCAGTTAGGGTTTCAAACTAGGGTTAGCGTTTCCAGCTAGGGTTTCAAACTAGGGTTAGGGTTTCCATTTAGGGTTTTCAGTTAGGGTTTCAAACTAGGGTTAGGGTTTCCAGTTAGGGTTTCAAACTAGGGTTAGGGTTTCCAGCTAGGGTTTTCAGTTAGGGTTTCAAACTAGGGTTAGGGTTTCCAGTTAGGGTTTCAAACTAGGGTTAGGGTTTCCAGCTAGGGTTTTCAGTTAGGGTTTACAGCTAGGGTTTCAAACTAGGGTTAGGGTTTCCAGCTAGGGTTTTCAGTTAGGGTTTAGAACTAGGGTTAGGGTTTCCAGCTAGGGTTTTCAGTTCGGGTTTCAAACTAGGGTTAGGGTTTCCAGGTAGGGTTTTCAGCTAGGGTTAGGGTTTACAGCTAGGGTTTCAAACTAGGGTTAGGGTTTCCAGCTAGGGTTTCAAACTAGGGTTAGGGTTTCCAGCTAGGGTTTTCAGTTAGGGTTTCAAACTAGGGTTAGGGTTTCCAGCTAGGGTTTTCAGTTAGGGTTTCAAACTAGGGTTAGGGTTTCCAGCTAGGGTTTTCAGTTAGGGTTTCAAACTAGGGTTAGGGTTTCCAGCTAGGGTTTTCAGCTAGGGTTAGGGTTTACAGCTAGGGTTTTCAGTTAGGGTTTCAAACTAGGGTTAGGGTTTCCAGCTAGGGTTTTCAGTTAGGGTTTCAAACTAGGGTTAGGGTTTCCAGCTAGGGTTTTCAGTTAGGGTTTCAAACTAGGGTTAGGGTTTCCAGTTAGGGTTTCAAACTAGGGTTAGGGTTTCCAGCTAGGGTTTTCAGTTAGGGTTTCAAACTAGGGTTAGGGTTTCCAGCTAGGGTTTTCAGTTAGGGTTTCAAACTAGGGTTAGGGTTTCCAGCTAGGGTTTTCAGTTAGGGTTTCAAACTAGGGTTAGGGTTTCCAGTTAGGGTTTCAAACTAGGGTTAGGGTTTCCAGCTAGGGTTTTCAGTTAGGGTTTTAAACTAGGGTTATGGTTTCCAGCTAGGGTTTTCAGTTAGGGTTTCAAACTAGGGTTAGGGTTTCCAGCTAGGGTTTTCAGTTAGGGTTTCAAACTAGGGTTAGGGTTTCCAGCTAGGGTTTTCAGTTAGGGTTTCAAACTAGGGTTAGGGTTTCCAGGTAGGGTTTCCAGCTAGGGTTTTCAGTTAGGGTTTCAAACTAGGGTTAGGGTTTCCAGCTAGGGTTTTCAGTTAGGGTTTCAAACTAGGGTTAGGGTTTCCAGCTAGGGTTTTCAGCTAGGGTTAGGGTTTACAGCTAGGGTTTCACACTAGGGTTAGGGTTTCCAGCTAGGGTTTTCAGTTAGGGTTTCAAACCAGGGTTAGGGTTTCCAGCTAGGGTTTTCAGTTAGGGTTTCAAACTAGGGTTAGGGTTTCCAGCTAGGGTTTTCAGTTAGGGTTTCAAACTAGGGTTAGGGTTTCCAGCTAGGGTTTTCAGTTAGGGTTTCAAACTAGGGTTAGGGTTTCCAGCTAGGGTTTTCAGTTAGGGTTTAAAACTAGGGTTAGGGTTTCCAGCTAGGGTTTTCAGTTAGGGTTTCAAACTAGGGTTAGGGTTTCCAGTTAGGGTTTCAAACTAGGGTTAGCGTTTCCAGCTAGGGTTTCAAACTAGGGTTAGGGTTTCCAGCTAGGGTTTTCAGTTAGGGTTTCAAACTAGGGTTAGGGTTTCCAGTTAGGGTTTCAAACTAGGGTTAGCGTTTCCAGCTAGGGTTTCAAACTAGGGTTAGGGTTTCCAGCTAGGGTTTTCAGTTAGGGTTTCAAACTAGGGTTAGGGTTTCCAGCTAGGGTTTTCAGTTAGGGTTTCAAACTAGGGTTAGGGTTTCAAACTAGGGTTAGGTTTTCCAGCTAGGGTTTTCAGTTAGGGTTTCAAACTAGGGTTAGGGTTTCCAGCTAGGGTTTTCAGTTAGGGTTTCAAACTAGGGTTAGGGTTTCCAGCTAGGGTTTTCAGTTAGGGTTTCAAACTAGGGTTAGGGTTTCCAGCTAGGGTTTTCAGTTAGGGTTTCAAACTAGGGTTAGGGTTTCCAGCTAGGGTTTTCAGCTAGGGTTAGGGTTTACAGCTAGGGTTTCAAACTAGGGTTAGGGTTTCCAGCTAGGGTTTTCAGTTAGGGTTTCAAACTAGGGTTAGGGTTTCCAGCTAGGGTTTTCAGCTAGGGTTAGGGTTTCCAGCTAGGGTTTTCAGTTAGGGTTTCAAACTAGGGTTAGGGTTTCCAGCTAGGGTTTTCAGTTAGGGTTTCAAACTAGGGTTAGGGTTTCCAGCTAGGGTTTTCAGTTAGGGTTTCAAACTAGGGTTAGGGTTTCCAGCTAGGGTTTTCAGTTAGGGTTTCAAACTAGGGTTAGGGTTTCCAGCTAGGGTTTTCAGTTAGGGTTTCAAACTAGGGTTAGGGTTTCCAGGTAGGGTTTTCAGCTAGGGTTAGGGTTTACAGCTAGGGTTTCAAACTAGGGTTAGGGTTTCCAGCTAGGGTTTCAAACTAGGGTTAGGGTTTCCAGCTAGGGTTTTCAGTTAGGGTTTCAAACTAGGGTTAGGGTTTCCAGCTAGGGTTTTCAGTTAGGGTTTCAAACTAGGGTTAGGGTTTCCAGCTAGGGTTTTCAGTTAGGGTTTCAAACTAGGGTTAGGGTTTCCAGCTAGGGTTTTCAGCTAGGGTTATGGTTTACAGCTAGGGTTTTCAGTTAGGGTTTCAAACTAGGGTTAGGGTTTCCAGCTAGGGTTTTCAGTTAGGGTTTCAAACTAGGGTTAGGGTTTCCAGCTAGGGTTTTCAGTTAGGGTTTCAAACTAGGGTTAGGGTTTCCAGTTAGGGTTTCAAACTAGGGTTAGGGTTTCCAGCTAGGGTTTTCAGTTAGGGTTTCAAACTAGGGTTAGGGTTTCCAGCTAGGGTTTTCAGTTAGGGTTTCAAACTAGGGTTAGGGTTTCCAGCTAGGGTTTTCAGTTAGGGTTTCAAACTAGGGTTAGGGTTTCCAGTTAGGGTTTCAAACTAGGGTTAGGGTTTCCAGCTAGGGTTTTCAGTTAGGGTTTTAAACTAGGGTTATGGTTTCCAGCTAGGGTTTTCAGTTAGGGTTTCAAACTAGGGTTAGGGTTTCCAGCTAGGGTTTTCAGTTAGGGTTTCAAACTAGGGTTAGGGTTTCCAGCTAGGGTTTTCAGTTAGGGTTTCAAACTAGGGTTAGGGTTTCCAGGTAGGGTTTCCAGCTAGGGTTTTCAGTTAGGGTTTCAAACTAGGGTTAGGGTTTCCAGCTAGGGTTTTCAGTTAGGGTTTCAAACTAGGGTTAGGGTTTCCAGCTAGGGTTTTCAGCTAGGGTTAGGGTTTACAGCTAGGGTTTCACACTAGGGTTAGGGTTTCCAGCTAGGGTTTTCAGTTAGGGTTTCAAACCAGGGTTAGGGTTTCCAGCTAGGGTTTTCAGTTAGGGTTTCAAACTAGGGTTAGGGTTTCCAGCTAGGGTTTTCAGTTAGGGTTTCAAACTAGGGTTAGGGTTTCCAGCTAGGGTTTTCAGTTAGGGTTTCAAACTAGGGTTAGGGTTTCCAGCTAGGGTTTTCAGTTAGGGTTTCAAACTAGGGTTAGGGTTTCCAGCTAGGGTTTTCAGTTAGGGTTTCAAACTAGGGTTAGGGTTTCCAGTTAGGGTTTCAAACTAGGGTTAGCGTTTCCAGCTAGGGTTTCAAACTAGGGTTAGGGTTTCCAGCTAGGGTTTTCAGTTAGGGTTTCAAACTAGGGTTAGGGTTTCCAGTTAGGGTTTCAAACTAGGGTTAGCGTTTCCAGCTAGGGTTTCAAACTAGGGTTAGGGTTTCCAGCTAGGGTTTTCAGTTAGGGTTTCAAACTAGGGTTAGGGTTTCCAGCTAGGGTTTTCAGTTAGGGTTTCAAACTAGGGTTAGGGTTTCAAACTAGGGTTAGGTTTTCCAGCTAGGGTTTTCAGTTAGGGTTTCAAACTAGGGTTAGGGTTTCCAGCTAGGGTTTTCAGTTAGGGTTTCAAACTAGGGTTAGGGTTTCCAGCTAGGGTTTTCAGTTAGGGTTTCAAACTAGGGTTAGGGTTTCCAGCTAGGGTTTTCAGTTAGGGTTTCAAACTAGGGTTAGGGTTTCCAGCTAGGGTTTTCAGCTAGGGTTAGGGTTTACAGCTAGGGTTTTCAGTTAGGGTTTCAAACTAGGGTTAGGGTTTCCAGCTAGGGTTTTCAGTTAGGGTTTCAAACTAGGGTTAGGGTTTCCAGCTAGGGTTTTCAGCTAGGGTTAGGGTTTCCAGCTAGGGTTTTCAGTTAGGGTTTCAAACTAGGGTTAGGGTTTCCAGCTAGGGTTTTCAGTTAGGGTTTCAAACTAGGGTTAGGGTTTCCAGCTAGGGTTTTCAGTTAGGGTTTCAAACTAGGGTTAGGGTTTCCAGCTAGGGTTTTCAGTTAGGGTTTCAAACTAGGGTTAGGGTTTCCAGCTAGGGTTTTCAGTTAGGGTTTCAAACTAGGGTTAGGGTTTCCAGCTAGGGTTTTCAGTTAGGGTTTCAAACTAGGGTTAGGGTTTCCAGCTAGGGTTTTCAGTTAGGGTTTCAAACTAGGGTTAGGGTTTCCAGTTAGGGTTTCAAACTAGGGTTAGGGTTTCCAGCTAGGGTTTTCAGTTAGGGTTTCAAACTAGGGTTAGGGTTTCCAGCTAGGGTTTTCAGTTAGGGTTACAAACTAGGGTTAGGGTTTCCAGCTAGGGTTTTCAGTTAGGGTTTCAAACTAGGGTTAGGGTTTCCAGCTAGGGTTTTCAGTTAGGGTTTCAAACTAGGGTTAGGGTTTCCAGCTAGGGTTTTCAGTTAGGGTTTCAAACTAGGGTTAGGGTTTCCAGCTAGGGTTTTCAGCTAGGGTTAGGGTTTACAGCTAGGGTTTTCAGTTAGGGTTTCAAACTAGGGTTAGGGTTTCCAGCTAGGGTTTTCAATTAGGGTTTCAAACTAGGGTTAGGGTTTCCAGCTAGGGTTTTCAGTTAGGGTTTCAAACTAGGGTTAGGGTTTCCAGCTAGGGTTTTCAGTTAGGGTTTCAAACTAGGGTTAGGGTTTCCAGCTAGGGTTTTCAGTTAGGGTTTCAAACTAGGGTTAGGGTTTCCAGTTAGGGTTTCAAACTAGGGTTAGGGTTTCCAGTTAGGGTTTCAAACTAGGGTTAGGGTTTCCAGCTAGGGTTTTCAGTTAGGGTTTCAAACTAGGGTTAGGGTTTCCAGCTAGGGTTTTCAGTTAGGGTTTCAAACTAGGGTTAGGGTTTCCAGCTAGGGTTTTCAGTTAGGGTTTCAAACTAGGGTTAGGGTTTCCAGCTAGGGTTTTCAGTTAGGGTTTCAAACTAGGGTTAGGGTTTCCAGCTAGGGTTTTCAGTTAGGGTTTTCAGTTAGGGTTTCAAACTAGGGTTAGGGTTTCCAGCTAGGGTTTTCAGTTAGGGTTTCAAACTAGGGTTAGGGTTTCCAGCTAGGGTTTTCAGTTAGGGTTTCAAACTAGGGTTAGGGTTTCCAGCTAGGGTTTTCAGCTAGGGTTAGGGTTTACAGCTAGGGTTTTCAGTTAGGGTTTCAAACTAGGGTTAGGGTTTCCAGCTAGGGTTTTCAGTTAGGGTTTCAAACTAGGGTTAGGGTTTCCAGCTAGGGTTTTCAGTTAGGGTTTCAAACTAGGGTTAGGGTTTCCAGCTAGGGTTTTCAGTTAGGGTTTCAAACTAGGGTTAGGGTTTCCAGCTAGGGTTTTCAGTTAGGGTTTCAAACTAGGGTTAGGGTTTCCAGCTAGGGTTTTCAGTTAGGGTTTTCAGTTAGGGTTTCAAACTAGGGTTAGGGTTTCCAGCTAGGGTTTTCAGTTAGGGTTTCAAACTAAGGTTAGGGTTTCCAGTTAGGGTTTCAAACTAGGGTTAGGGTTTCCAGCTAGGGTTTTCAGTTAGGGTTTCAAACTAGGGTTAGGGTTTTCAGTTAGGGTTTCAAACTAGGGTTAGGGTTTCCAGCTAGGGTTTTCAGTTAGGGTTTCAAACTAGGGTTAGGGTTTCCAGCTAGGGTTTTCAGTTAGGGTTTCAAACTAGGGTTAGGGTTTCCAGCTAGGGTTTTCAGTTAGGGTTTCAAACTAGGGTTAGGGTTTCCAGTTAGGGTTTTCAGTTAGGGTTTTCAGTTAGGGTTTCAAACTAGGGTTAGGGTTTCCAGCTAGGGTTTTCAGTTAGGGTTTCAAACTAGGGTTAGGGTTTCCAGCTAGGGTTTTCAGTTAGGGTTTCAAACTAGGGTTAGGGTTTCCAGCTAGGGTTTTCAGTTAGGGTTTCAAACTAGGGTTAGGGTTTCCAGCTAGGGTTTTCAGTTAGGGTTTCAAACTAGGGTTAGGGTTTCCAGCTAGGGTTTTCAGTTAGGGTTTCAAACTAGGGTTAGGGTTTCCAGCTAGGGTTTTCAGTTAGGGTTTCAAACTAGGGTTAGGGTTTCCAGCTAGGGTTTTCAGCTAGGGTTATGGTTTACAGCTAGGGTTTTCAGTTAGGGTTTCAAACTAGGGTTAGGGTTTCCAGCTAGGGTTTTCAGTTAGGGTTTCAAACTAGGGTTAGGGTTTCCAGCTAGGGTTTTCAGTTAGGGTTTCAAACTAGGGTTAGGGTTTCCAGTTAGGGTTTCAAACTAGGGTTAGGGTTTCCAGCTAGGGTTTTCAGTTAGGGTTTCAAACTAGGGTTAGGGTTTCCAGCTAGGGTTTTCAGTTAGGGTTTCAAACTAGGGTTAGGGTTTCCAGCTAGGGTTTTCAGTTAGGGTTTCAAACTAGGGTTAGGGTTTCCAGTTAGGGTTTCAAACTAGGGTTAGGGTTTCCAGCTAGGGTTTTCAGTTAGGGTTTTAAACTAGGGTTATGGTTTCCAGCTAGGGTTTTCAGTTAGGGTTTCAAACTAGGGTTAGGGTTTCCAGCTAGGGTTTTCAGTTAGGGTTTCAAACTAGGGTTAGGGTTTCCAGCTAGGGTTTTCAGTTAGGGTTTCAAACTAGGGTTAGGGTTTCCAGGTAGGGTTTCCAGCTAGGGTTTTCAGTTAGGGTTTCAAACTAGGGTTAGGGTTTCCAGCTAGGGTTTTCAGTTAGGGTTTCAAACTAGGGTTAGGGTTTCCAGCTAGGGTTTTCAGCTAGGGTTAGGGTTTACAGCTAGGGTTTCACACTAGGGTTAGGGTTTCCAGCTAGGGTTTTCAGTTAGGGTTTCAAACCAGGGTTAGGGTTTCCAGCTAGGGTTTTCAGTTAGGGTTTCAAACTAGGGTTAGGGTTTCCAGCTAGGGTTTTCAGTTAGGGTTTCAAACTAGGGTTAGGGTTTCCAGCTAGGGTTTTCAGTTAGGGTTTCAAACTAGGGTTAGGGTTTCCAGTTAGGGTTTCAAACTAGGGTTAGGGTTTCCAGCTAGGGTTTTCAGTTAGGGTTTTAAACTAGGGTTATGGTTTCCAGCTAGGGTTTTCAGTTAGGGTTTCAAACTAGGGTTAGGGTTTCCAGCTAGGGTTTTCAGTTAGGGTTTCAAACTAGGGTTAGGGTTTCCAGCTAGGGTTTTCAGTTAGGGTTTCAAACTAGGGTTAGGGTTTCCAGGTAGGGTTTCCAGCTAGGGTTTTCAGTTAGGGTTTCAAACTAGGGTTAGGGTTTCCAGCTAGGGTTTTCAGTTAGGGTTTCAAACTAGGGTTAGGGTTTCCAGCTAGGGTTTTCAGCTAGGGTTAGGGTTTACAGCTAGGGTTTCACACTAGGGTTAGGGTTTCCAGCTAGGGTTTTCAGTTAGGGTTTCAAACCAGGGTTAGGGTTTCCAGCTAGGGTTTTCAGTTAGGGTTTCAAACTAGGGTTAGGGTTTCCAGCTAGGGTTTTCAGTTAGGGTTTCAAACTAGGGTTAGGGTTTCCAGCTAGGGTTTTCAGTTAGGGTTTCAAACTAGGGTTAGGGTTTCCAGCTAGGGTTTTCAGTTAGGGTTTCAAACTAGGGTTAGGGTTTCCAGCTAGGGTTTTCAGTTAGGGTTTCAAACTAGGGTTAGGGTTTCCAGTTAGGGTTTCAAACTAGGGTTAGCGTTTCCAGCTAGGGTTTCAAACTAGGGTTAGGGTTTCCAGCTAGGGTTTTCAGTTAGGGTTTCAAACTAGGGTTAGGGTTTCCAGTTAGGGTTTCAAACTAGGGTTAGCGTTTCCAGCTAGGGTTTCAAACTAGGGTTAGGGTTTCCAGCTAGGGTTTTCAGTTAGGGTTTCAAACTAGGGTTAGGGTTTCCAGCTAGGGTTTTCAGTTAGGGTTTCAAACTAGGGTTAGGGTTTCAAACTAGGGTTAGGTTTTCCAGCTAGGGTTTTCAGTTAGGGTTTCAAACTAGGGTTAGGGTTTCCAGCTAGGGTTTTCAGTTAGGGTTTCAAACTAGGGTTAGGGTTTCCAGCTAGGGTTTTCAGTTAGGGTTTCAAACTAGGGTTAGGGTTTCCAGCTAGGGTTTTCAGTTAGGGTTTCAAACTAGGGTTAGGGTTTCCAGCTAGGGTTTTCAGCTAGGGTTAGGGTTTACAGCTAGGGTTTTCAGTTAGGGTTTCAAACTAGGGTTAGGGTTTCCAGCTAGGGTTTTCAGTTAGGGTTTCAAACTAGGGTTAGGGTTTCCAGCTAGGGTTTTCAGCTAGGGTTAGGGTTTCCAGCTAGGGTTTTCAGTTAGGGTTTCAAACTAGGGTTAGGGTTTCCAGCTAGGGTTTTCAGTTAGGGTTTCAAACTAGGGTTAGGGTTTCCAGCTAGGGTTTTCAGTTAGGGTTTCAAACTAGGGTTAGGGTTTCCAGCTAGGGTTTTCAGTTAGGGTTTCAAACTAGGGTTAGGGTTTCCAGCTAGGGTTTTCAGTTAGGGTTTCAAACTAGGGTTAGGGTTTCCAGCTAGGGTTTTCAGTTAGGGTTTCAAACTAGGGTTAGGGTTTCCAGCTAGGGTTTTCAGTTAGGGTTTCAAACTAGGGTTAGGGTTTCCAGTTAGGGTTTCAAACTAGGGTTAGGGTTTCCAGCTAGGGTTTTCAGTTAGGGTTTCAAACTAGGGTTAGGGTTTCCAGCTAGGGTTTTCAGTTAGGGTTTCAAACTAGGGTTAGGGTTTCCAGCTAGGGTTTTCAGTTAGGGTTTCAAACTAGGGTTAGGGTTTCCAGCTAGGGTTTTCAGTTAGGGTTTCAAACTAGGGTTAGGGTTTCCAGCTAGGGTTTTCAGTTAGGGTTTCAAACTAGGGTTAGGGTTTCCAGCTAGGGTTTTCAGCTAGGGTTAGGGTTTACAGCTAGGGTTTTCAGTTAGGGTTTCAAACTAGGGTTAGGGTTTCCAGCTAGGGTTTTCAATTAGGGTTTCAAACTAGGGTTAGGGTTTCCAGCTAGGGTTTTCAGTTAGGGTTTCAAACTAGGGTTAGGGTTTCCAGCTAGGGTTTTCAGTTAGGGTTTCAAACTAGGGTTAGGGTTTCCAGCTAGGGTTTTCAGTTAGGGTTTCAAACTAGGGTTAGGGTTTCCAGTTAGGGTTTCAAACTAGGGTTAGGGTTTCCAGTTAGGGTTTCAAACTAGGGTTAGGGTTTCCAGCTAGGGTTTTCAGTTAGGGTTTCAAACTAGGGTTAGGGTTTCCAGCTAGGGTTTTCAGTTAGGGTTTCAAACTAGGGTTAGGGTTTCCAGCTAGGGTTTTCAGTTAGGGTTTCAAACTAGGGTTAGGGTTTCCAGCTAGGGTTTTCAGTTAGGGTTTCAAACTAGGGTTAGGGTTTCCAGCTAGGGTTTTCAGTTAGGGTTTTCAGTTAGGGTTTCAAACTAGGGTTAGGGTTTCCAGCTAGGGTTTTCAGTTAGGGTTTCAAACTAGGGTTAGGGTTTCCAGCTAGGGTTTTCAGTTAGGGTTTCAAACTAGGGTTAGGGTTTCCAGCTAGGGTTTTCAGCTAGGGTTAGGGTTTACAGCTAGGGTTTTCAGTTAGGGTTTCAAACTAGGGTTAGGGTTTCCAGCTAGGGTTTTCAGTTAGGGTTTCAAACTAGGGTTAGGGTTTCCAGCTAGGGTTTTCAGTTAGGGTTTCAAACTAGGGTTAGGGTTTCCAGCTAGGGTTTTCAGTTAGGGTTTCAAACTAGGGTTAGGGTTTCCAGCTAGGGTTTTCAGTTAGGGTTTCAAACTAGGGTTAGGGTTTCCAGCTAGGGTTTTCAGTTAGGGTTTTCAGTTAGGGTTTCAAACTAGGGTTAGGGTTTCCAGCTAGGGTTTTCAGTTAGGGTTTCAAACTAAGGTTAGGGTTTCCAGTTAGGGTTTCAAACTAGGGTTAGGGTTTCCAGCTAGGGTTTTCAGTTAGGGTTTCAAACTAGGGTTAGGGTTTTCAGTTAGGGTTTCAAACTAGGGTTAGGGTTTCCAGCTAGGGTTTTCAGTTAGGGTTTCAAACTAGGGTTAGGGTTTCCAGCTAGGGTTTTCAGTTAGGGTTTCAAACTAGGGTTAGGGTTTCCAGCTAGGGTTTTCAGTTAGGGTTTCAAACTAGGGTTAGGGTTTCCAGTTAGGGTTTTCAGTTAGGGTTTTCAGTTAGGGTTTCAAACTAGGGTTAGGGTTTCCAGCTAGGGTTTTCAGTTAGGGTTTCAAACTAGGGTTAGGGTTTCCAGCTAGGGTTTTCAGTTAGGGTTTCAAACTAGGGTTAGGGTTTCCAGCTAGGGTTTTCAGTTAGGGTTTCAAACTAGGGTTAGGGTTTCCAGCTAGGGTTTTCAGTTAGGGTTTCAAACTAGGGTTAGGGTTTCCAGCTAGGGTTTTCAGTTAGGGTTTCAAACTAGGGTTAGGGTTTCCAGCTAGGGTTTTCAGTTAGGGTTTCAAACTAGGGTTAGGGTTTCCAGTTAGGGTTTCAAACTAGGGTTAGCGTTTCCAGCTAGGGTTTCAAACTAGGGTTAGGGTTTCCAGCTAGGGTTTTCAGTTAGGGTTTACAGCTAGGGTTTCAAACTAGGGTTAGGGTTTCCAGCTAGGGTTTTCAGTTAGGGTTTCAAACTAGGGTTAGGGTTTCCAGCTAGGGTTTTCAGTTAGGGTTTCAAACTAGGGTTAGGGTTTCCAGGTAGGGTTTTCAGCTAGGGTTAGGGTTTACAGCTAGGGTTTCAAACTAGGGTTAGGGTTTCCAGCTAGGGTTTCAAACTAGGGTTAGGGTTTCCAGCTAGGGTTTTCAGTTAGGGTTTCAAACTAGGGTTAGGGTTTCCAGCTAGGGTTTTCAGTTAGGGTTTCAAACTAGGGTTAGGGTTTCCAGCTAGGGTTTTCAGTTAGGGTTTCAAACTAGGGTTAGGGTTTCCAGGTAGGGTTTACAGCTAGGGTTTCAAACTAGGGTTAGGGTTTCCAGCTAGGGTTTTCAGTTAGGGTTTCAAACTAGGGTTAGGGTTTCCAGTTAGGGTTTCAAACTAGGGTTAGGGTTTCCAGCTAGGGTTTTCAGTTAGGGTTTCAAACTAGGTTTATGGTTTCCAGCTAGGGTTTTCAGTTAGGGTTTCAAACTAGGGTTAGGGTTTCCAGTTAGGGTTTCAAACTAGGGTTAGCGTTTCCAGCTAGGGTTTCAAACTAGGGTTAGGGTTTCCAGCTAGGGTTTTCAGTTAGGGTTTACAGCTAGGGTTTCAAACTAGGGTTAGGGTTTCCAGCTAGGGTTTTCAGTTAGGGTTTCAAACTAGGGTTAGGGTTTCCAGCTAGGGTTTCAAACTAGGGTTAGGGTTTCCAGCTAGGGTTTTCAGTTAGGGTTTCAAACTAGGGTTAGGGTTTCCAGCTAGGGTTTTCAGTTAGGGTTTCAAACTAGGGTTAGGGTTTCCAGGTAGGGTTTTCAGTTAGGGTTTCAAACTAGGGTTAGGGTTTCCAGCTAGGGTTTTCAGTTAGGGTTTCAAACTAGGGTTAGGGTTTCCAGCTAGGGTTTTCAGTTAGGGTTTCAAACTAGGGTTAGGGTTTCCAGCTAGGGTTTTCAGTTAGGGTTTCAAACTAGGGTTAGGGTTTCCAGCTAGGGTTTTCAGTTAGGGTTTCAAACTAGGGTTAGGGTTTCCAGTTAGGGTTTCAAACTAGGGTTAGGGTTTCCAGCTAGGGTTTTCAGTTAGGGTTTCAAACTAGGGTTAGGGTTTCCAGCTAGGGTTTTCAGTTAGGGTTTCAAACTAGGGTTAGGGTTTCCAGCTAGGGTTTTCAGTTAGGGTTTCAAACTAGGGTTAGGGTTTCCAGCTAGGGTTTTCAGTTAGGGTTTCAAACTAGGGTTAGGGTTTCCAGCTAGGGTTTTCAGTTAGGGTTTCAAACTAGGGTTAGGGTTTCCAGCTAGGGTTTTCAGTTAGGGTTTCAAACTAGGGTTAGGGTTTCCAGCTAGGGTTTTCAGTTAGGGTTTCAAACTAGGGTTAGGGTTTCCAGTTAGGGTTTCAAACTAGGGTTAGCGTTTCCAGCTAGGGTTTCAAACTAGGGTTAGGGTTTCCAGCTAGGGTTTTCAGTTAGGGTTTACAGCTAGGGTTTCAAACTAGGGTTAGGGTTTCCAGCTAGGGTTTTCAGTTAGGGTTTCAAACTAGGGTTAGGGTTTCCAGCTAGGGTTTCAAACTAGGGTTAGGGTTTCCAGCTAGGGTTTTCAGTTAGGGTTTCAAACTAGGGTTAGGGTTTCCAGGTAGGGTTTTCAGCTAGGGTTTCAAACTAGGGTTAGGGTTTCCAGCTAGGGTTTTCAGTTAGGGTTTCAAACTAGGGTTAGGGTTTCCAGCTAGGGTTTTCAGTTAGGGTTTCAAACTAGGGTTAGGGTTTCCAGCTAGGGTTTTCAGTTAGGGTTTCAAACTAGGGTTAGGGTTTCCAGCTAGGGTTTTCAGTTAGGGTTTCAAACTAGGGTTAGGGTTTCCAGCTAGGGTTTTCAGTTAGGGTTTCAAACTAGGGTTAGGGTTTCCAGCTAGGGTTTTCAGTTAGGGTTTCAAACTAGGGTTAGGGTTTCCAGCTAGGGTTTTCAGTTAGGGTTTCAAACTAGGGTTAGGGTTTCCAGCTAGGGTTTTCAGTTAGGGTTTCAAACTAGGGTTAGGGTTTCCAGCTAGGGTTTTCAGTTAGGGTTTTCAGTTAGGGTTTCAAACTAGGGTTAGGGTTTCCAGCTAGGGTTTTCAGTTAGGGTTTCAAACTAGGGTTAGGGTTTCCAGCTAGGGTTTTCAGTTAGGGTTTCAAACTAGGGTTAGGGTTTCCAGCTAGGGTTTTCAGCTAGGGTTAGGGTTTACAGCTAGGGTTTTCAGTTAGGGTTTCAAACTAGGGTTAGGGTTTCCAGCTAGGGTTTTCAGTTAGGGTTTCAAACTAGGGTTAGGGTTTCCAGCTAGGGTTTTCAGTTAGGGTTTCAAACTAGGGTTAGGGTTTCCAGCTAGGGTTTTCAGTTAGGGTTTCAAACTAGGGTTAGGGTTTCCAGCTAGGGTTTTCAGTTAGGGTTTCAAACTAGGGTTAGGGTTTCCAGCTAGGGTTTTCAGTTAGGGTTTTCAGTTAGGGTTTCAAACTAGGGTTAGGGTTTCCAGCTAGGGTTTTCAGTTAGGGTTTCAAACTAAGGTTAGGGTTTCCAGTTAGGGTTTCAAACTAGGGTTAGGGTTTCCAGCTAGGGTTTTCAGTTAGGGTTTCAAACTAGGGTTAGGGTTTTCAGTTAGGGTTTCAAACTAGGGTTAGGGTTTCCAGCTAGGGTTTTCAGTTAGGGTTTCAAACTAGGGTTAGGGTTTCCAGCTAGGGTTTTCAGTTAGGGTTTCAAACTAGGGTTAGGGTTTCCAGCTAGGGTTTTCAGTTAGGGTTTCAAACTAGGGTTAGGGTTTCCAGTTAGGGTTTTCAGTTAGGGTTTTCAGTTAGGGTTTCAAACTAGGGTTAGGGTTTCCAGCTAGGGTTTTCAGTTAGGGTTTCAAACTAGGGTTAGGGTTTCCAGCTAGGGTTTTCAGTTAGGGTTTCAAACTAGGGTTAGGGTTTCCAGCTAGGGTTTTCAGTTAGGGTTTCAAACTAGGGTTAGGGTTTCCAGCTAGGGTTTTCAGTTAGGGTTTCAAACTAGGGTTAGGGTTTCCAGCTAGGGTTTTCAGTTAGGGTTTCAAACTAGGGTTAGGGTTTCCAGCTAGGGTTTTCAGTTAGGGTTTCAAACTAGGGTTAGGGTTTCCAGTTAGGGTTTCAAACTAGGGTTAGCGTTTCCAGCTAGGGTTTCAAACTAGGGTTAGGGTTTCCAGCTAGGGTTTTCAGTTAGGGTTTACAGCTAGGGTTTCAAACTAGGGTTAGGGTTTCCAGCTAGGGTTTCAAACTAGGGTTAGGGTTTCCAGCTAGGGTTTTCAGTTAGGGTTTCAAACTAGGGTTAGGGTTTCCAGCTAGGGTTTTCAGTTAGGGTTTCAAACTAGGGTTAGGGTTTCCAGCTAGGGTTTTCAGTTAGGGTTTCAAACTAGGGTTAGGGTTTCCAGCTAGGGTTTACAGCTAGGGTTTCAAACTAGGGTTAGGGTTTCCAGCTAGGGTTTTCAGTTAGGGTTTCAAACTAGGGTTAGGGTTTTCAGTTAGGGTTTCAAACTAGGGTTAGGGTTTCCAGTTAGGGTTTCAAACTAGGGTTAGGGTTTCCAGCTAGGGTTTTCAGTTAGGGTTTCAAACTAGGGTTAGGGTTTCCAGCTAGGGTTTTCAGTTAGGGTTTCAAACTAGGGTAAGGGTTTCCAGCTAGGGTTTTCAGTTAGGGTTTCCAGCTAGGGTTTACAGCTAGGGTTTCAAACTAGGGTTAGGGTTTCCAGCTAGGGTTTTCAGTTAGGGTTTCAAACTAAGGTTAGGGTTTCCAGCCAGGGTTTTCAGTTAGGGTTTCAAACTAGGGTTAGGGTTTTTAGCTAGGGTTTTCAGTTAGGGTTTCAAACTAGGGTTAGGGTTTCCAGTTAGGGTTTCAAACTAGGGTTCGGGTTTCAAGCTAGGGTTTTCAGTTAGGGTTTCAAACTAGGGTTATGGTTTCCAGCTAGGGTTTTCAGTTAGGGTTTCAAACTAGGGTTAGGGTTTCCAGCTAGGGTTTTCAGTTAGGGTTTCAAACTAGGGTTAGGGTTTCCAGCTAGGGTTTACAGCTAGGGTTTCAAACTAGGGTTAGGGTTTCCAGCTAGGGTTTTCAGTTAGGGTTTACAGCTAGGGTTTCAAACTAGGGTTAGGGTTTCCAGCTAGGGTTTTCAGTTAGGGTTTCAAACTAGGGTTAGGGTTTCCAGCTAGGGTTTTCAGTTAGGGTTTCAAACTAGGGTTAGGGTTTCCAGCTAGGGTTTTCAGTTAGGGTTTCAAACTAGGGTTAGGGTTTCCAGCTAGGGTTTTCAGCTAGGGTTTCAAACTAGGGTTAGGGTTTCCAGCTAGGGTTTTCAGTTAGGGTTTCAAACTAGGGTTAGGGTTTCCAGGTAGGGTTTTCAGTTAGGGTTTCAAACTAGGGTTAGGGTTTCCAGGTAGGGTTTTCAGCTAGGGTTAGGGTTTACAGCTAGGGTTTCAAACTAGGGTTAGGGTTTCCAGTTAGGGTTTCAAACTAGGGTTAGCGTTTCCAGCTAGGGTTTGAAACTAGGGTTAGGGTTTCCAGCTAGGGTTTTCAGTTAGGGTTTCAAACTAGGGTTAGGGTTTCCAGTTAGGGTTTCAAACTAGGGTTAGCGTTTCCAGCTAGGGTTTCAAACTAGGGTTAGGGTTTCCAGCTAGGAATTTCAGTTAGGGTTTCAAACTAGGGTTAGGGTTTCCAGCTAGGGTTTTCAGTTAGGGTTTCCAACTATGGTTAGGGTTTCAAACTAGGGTTAGGTTTTCCAGCTAGGGTTTTCAGTTAGGGTTTCAAACTAGTGTTAGGGTTTCCAGCTAGGGTTTTCAGTTAGGGTTTCAAACTAGGGTTAGGGTTTCCAGCTAGGGTTTTCAGTTAGGGTTTCAAACTAGGGTTAGGGTTTCCAGGTAGGGTTTTCAGCTAGGGTTAGGGTTTACAGCTAGGGTTTCAAACTAGGGTTAGGGTTTCCAGCTAGGGTTTTCAGTTAGGGTTTCAAACCAGGGTTAGGGTTTCCAGCTAGGGTTTCAAACTAGGGTTAGGGTTTCCAGCTAGGGTTTTCAGTTAGGGTTTCAAACCAGGGTTAGCGTTTCCAGCTAGGGTTTCAAACTAGGGTTAGGGTTTCCAGCTAGGGTTTTCAGTTAGGGTTTCAAACTAGGGTTATGGTTTCCAGCTAGGGTTTTCAGTTAGGGTTTCAAACTAGGGTTAGGGTTTCCAGCTAGGGTTTTCAGTTAGGGTTTCAAACTAGGGTTAGGGTTTCCAGCCAGGGTTTTCAGTTAGGGTTTCAAACAAGGGTTAGGGTTTTTAGCTAGGGTTTTCAGTTAGGGTTTCAAACTAGGGTTAGGGTTTCCAGTTAGGGTTTCAAACTAGGGTTCGGGTTTCCAGCTAGGGTTTTCAGTTAGGGTTTCAAACTAGGGTTATGGTTTCCAGCTAGGGTTTTCAGTTAGGGTTTCAAACTAGGGTTAGGGTTTCCAGCTAGGGTTTTCAGTTAGGGTTTCAAACTAGGGTTAGGGTTTCCAGCTAGGGTTTTCAGTTAGGGTTTCAAACTAGGGTTAGGGTTTCCAGCTAGGGTTTACAGCTAGGGTTTCAAACTAGGGTTAGGGTTTCCAGCTAGGGTTTTCAGTTAGGGTTTACAGCTAGGGTTTCAAACTAGGGTTAGGGTTTCCAGCTAGGGTTTTCAGTTAGGGTTTCAAACTAGGGTTAGGGTTTCCAGCTAGGGTTTTCAGTTAGGGTTTCAAACTAGGGTTAGGGTTTCCAGCTAGGGTTTACAGCTAGGGTTTCAAACTAGGGTTAGGGTTTCCAGCTAGGGTTTTCAGTTAGGGTTTACAGCTAGGGTTTCAAACTAGGGTTAGGGTTTCCAGCTAGGGTTTTCAGTTAGGGTTTCAAACTAGGGTTAGGGTTTCCAGCTAGGGTTTTCAGTTAGGGTTTCAAACTAGGGTTAGGGTTTCCAGCTAGGGTTTTCAGTTAGGGTCTCAAACTAGGGTTAGGGTTTCCAGCTAGGGTTTTCAGTTAGGGTTTCAAACTAGGGTTAGGGTTTCCAGCTAGGGTTTTCAGTTAGGGTTTCAAACTAGGGTTAGGGTTTCCAGCTAGGGTTTTCAGTTAGGGTTTCAAACTAGGGTTAGGGTTTCCAGCTAGGGTTTACAGCTAGGGTTTCAAACTAGGGTTAGGGTTTCCAGCTAGGGTTTTCAGTTAGGGTTTACAGCTAGGGTTTCAAACTAGGGTTAGGGTTTCCAGCTAGGGTTTTCAGTTAGGGTTTCAAACTAGGGTTAGGGTTTCCAGGTAGGGTTTTCAGCTAGGGTTAGGGTTTACAGCTAGGGTTTCAAACTAGGGTTAGGGTTTCCAGTTAGGGTTTCAAACTAGGGTTAGCGTTTCCAGCTAGGGTTTCAAACTAGGGTTAGGGTTTCCAGCTAGGGTTTTCAGTTAGGGTTTCAAACTAGGGTTAGGGTTTCCAGCTAGGGTTTTCAGTTAGGGTTTCAAACTAGGGTTAGGGTTTCCAGCTAGGGTTTTCAGTTAGGGTTTCAAACTAGGGTTAGGGTTTCCAGCTAGGGTTTTCAGTTAGGGTTTCAAACTAGGGTTAGGGTTTCCAGCTAGGGTTTTCAGTTAGGGTTTCAAACTAGGGTTAGGGTTTCCAGTTAGGGATTCAAACTAGGGTTAGCGTTTCCAGCTAGGGTTTCAAACTAGGTTTAGGGTTTCCAGATAGGGTTTTCAGTTAGGGTTTACAGCTAGGGTTTTCAGTTAGGGTATCAAACTAGGGTTAGGGTTTCCAGCTAGGGTTTTCAGTTAGGGTTTCAAACTAGGGTTAGGGTTTCCAGCTAGGGTTTTCAGTTAGGGTTTCAAACTAGGGTTAGGGTTTCCAGCTAGGGTTTCCAGCTAGGGTTTCAAACTAGGGTTAGGGTTTCCAGCTAGGGTTTTCAGTTAGGGTTTACAGCTAGGGTTTCAAACTAGGGTTAGGGTTTCCAGCTAGGGTTTTCAGTTAGGGTTTCAAACTAGGGTTAGGGTTTCCAGGTAGGGTTTTCAGCTAGGGTTAGGGTTTACAGCTAGGGTTTCAAACTAGGGTTAGGGTTTCCAGCTAGGGTTTTCAGTTAGGGTTTCACACTAGGGTTAAGGTTTCCAGCTAGGGTTTTCAGTTAGGGTTTCAAACTAGGGTTAGGGTTTCCAGCTAGGGTTTTCAGTTAGGGTTTCACACTAGGGTTAAGGTTTCCAGCTAGGGTTTTCAGTTAGGGTTTCAAACTAGGGTTAGGGTTTCCAGCTAGGGTTTTCAGTTAGGGTTTCAAACTAGGGTTAGGGTTTCCAGTTAGGGTTTCAAACTAGGGTTAGCGTTTCCAGCTAGGGTTTCAAACTAGGGTTAGGTTTTCCAGCTAGGGTTTTCAGTTAGGGTTTCAAACTAGGGTTAGGGTTTCCAGCTAGGGTTTTCAGTTAGGGTTTCAAACTAGGGTTAGGGTTTCCAGGGGTTAGGGTTTCCAGCTAGGGTTAGGGTTTTCAGTTAGGGTTTTCAGTTAGGGTTTCAAACTAGGGTTAGGGTTTACAGCTAGGGTTTTCAGTTAGGGTTTCAAACTAGGGTTAGGGTTTCAAACTAGGGTTAGGTTTTCCAGCTAGGGTTTTCAGTTAGGGTTTCAAACTAGGGTTAGGGTTTCCAGCTAGGGTTTTCAGTTAGGGTTTCAAACTAGGGTTAGGGTGTCCAGCTAGGGTTTTCAGTTAGGGTTTCAAACTAGGGTTAGGGTTTCCAGCTAGGGTTTTCAGTTAGGGTTTCAAACTAGGGTTAGGGTTTCCAGTTAGGGTTTCAAACTAGGGTTATGGTTTCCAGCTAGGGTTTTCAGTTAGGGTTTCAAACTAGGGTTAGGGTTTCCAGCTAGGGTTTTCATTTAGGGTTTCAAACTAGGGTTAGGGTTTCCAGCTAGGGTTTTCAGTTAGGGTTTCAAACTAGGGTTAGGGTTTCCAGCTAGGGTTTTCAGTTAGGGTTTCAAACTAGGGTTAGGGTTTCCAGCTAGGGTTTTCAGTTAGGGTTTCAAACTAGGGTTAGGGTTTCCAGTTAGGGTTTCAAACTAGGGTTAGGGTTTCCAGCTAGGGTTTTCAGTTAGGGTTTCAAACTAGGGTTAGGGTT
Organism: Filicampus tigris; assembly: GCF_054856515.1. Lineage (NCBI taxonomy): Eukaryota > Metazoa > Chordata > Actinopteri > Syngnathiformes > Syngnathidae > Filicampus > Filicampus tigris. The sequence continues at coordinate 19,689,300 of NC_141220.1, read as the reverse complement.
TCCAGCTAGGGTTTTCAGTTAGGGTTTCAAACTAGGGTTAGGGTTTCCAGGTAGGGTTTTCAGCTAGGGTTAGGGTTTACAGCTAGGGTTTCAAACTAGGGTTAGGGTTTCCAGCTAGGGTTTTCAGTTAGGGTTTCAAACCAGGGTTAGGGTTTCCAGCTAGGGTTTTCAGTTAGGGTTTCAAACCAGGGTTAGCGTTTCCAGCTAGGGTTTCAAACTAGGGTTAGGGTTTCCAGCTAGGGTTTTCAGTTAGGGTTTCAAACTAGGGTTAGGGTTTACAGCTAGGGTTTTCAGTTAGGGTTTCAAACTAGGGTTAGGGTTTCAAACTAGGGTTAGGTTTTCCAGCTAGGGTTTTCAGTTAGGGTTTCAAACTAGGGTTAGGGTTTCCAGCTAGGGTTTTCAGTTAGGGTTTCAAACTAGGGTTAGGGTGTCCAGCTAGGGTTTTCAGTTAGGGTTTCAAACTAGGGTTAGGGTTTCCAGCTAGGGTTTTCAGTTAGGGTTTCAAACTAGGGTTAGGGTTTCCAGCTAGGGTTTTCAGTTAGGGTTTCAAACTAGGGTTAGGGTTTCCAGCTAGGGTTTTCAGTTAGGGTTTCAAACTAGGGTTAGGGTTTCCAGCTCGGGTTTTCAGTTAGGGTTTCAAACTAGGGTTAGGGTTTCCAGCTAGGGTTTTCAGTTAGGGTTTCAAACTAGGGTTAGGGTTTCCAGCTAGGGTTTTCAGTTAGGGTTTCAAACTAGGGTTAGGGTTTCCAGCTAGGGTTTTCAGTTAGGGTTTCAAACTAGGGTTAGGGTTTCCAGTTAGGGTTTCAAACTAGGGTTAGGGTTTCCAGCTAGGGTTTTCAGTTAGGGTTTCAAACTAGGGTTAGGGTTTCCAGCTAGGGTTTTCAGTTAGGGTTTCAAACTAGGGTTAGGGTTTCCAGGGGTTAGGGTTTCCAGCTAGGGTTAGGGTTTTCAGTTAGGGTTTTCAGTTAGGGTTTCAAACTAGGGTTAGGGTTTACAGCTAGGGTTTTCAGTTAGGGTTTCAAACTAGGGTTAGGGTTTCAAACTAGGGTTAGGTTTTCCAGCTAGGGTTTTCAGTTAGGGTTTCAAACTAGGGTTAGGGTTTCCAGCTAGGGTTTTCAGTTAGGGTTTCAAACTAGGGTTAGGGTGTCCAGCTAGGGTTTTCAGTTAGGGTTTCAAACTAGGGTTAGGGTTTCCAGCTAGGGTTTTCAGTTAGGGTTTCAAACTAGGGTTAGGGTTTCCAGTTAGGGTTTCAAACTAGGGTTATGGTTTCCAGCTAGGGTTTTCAGTTAGGGTTTCAAACTAGGGTTAGGGTTTCCAGCTAGGGTTTTCAGTTAGGGTTTCAAACTAGGGTTAGGGTTTCCAGCTAGGGTTTTCAGTTAGGGTTTCAAACTAGGGTTAGGGTTTCCAGCTAGGGTTTTCAGTTAGGGTTTCAAACTAGGGTTAGGGTTTCCAGCTAGGGTTTTCAGTTAGGGTTTCAAACTAGGGTTAGGGTTTCCAGTTAGGGTTTCAAACTAGGGTTAGGGTTTCCAGCTAGGGTTTTCAGTTAGGGTTTCAAACTAGGGTTAGGGTTTCCAGCTAGGGTTTTCAGTTAGGGTTTCAAACTAGGGTTAGGGTTTCCAGGTAGGGTTTTCAGCTAGGGTTAGGGTTTACAGCTAGGGTTTCAAACTAGGGTTAGGGTTTCCAGCTAGGGTTTTCAGTTAGGGTTTCAAACCAGGGTTAGGGTTTCCAGCTAGGGTTTTCAGTTAGGGTTTCAAACCAGGGTTAGCGTTTCCAGCTAGGGTTTCAAACTAGGGTTAGGGTTTCCAGCTAGGGTTTTCAGTTAGGGTTTCAAACTAGGGTTAGGGTTTACAGCTAGGGTTTTCAGTTAGGGTTTCAAACTAGGGTTAGGGTTTCAAACTAGGGTTAGGTTTTCCAGCTAGGGTTTTCAGTTAGGGTTTCAAACTAGGGTTAGGGTTTCCAGCTAGGGTTTTCAGTTAGGGTTTCAAACTAGGGTTAGGGTGTCCAGCTAGGGTTTTCAGTTAGGGTTTCAAACTAGGGTTAGGGTTTCCAGCTAGGGTTTTCAGTTAGGGTTTCAAACTAGGGTTAGGGTTTCCAGCTAGGGTTTTCAGTTAGGGTTTCAAACTAGGGTTAGGGTTTCCAGCTAGGGTTTTCAGTTAGGGTTTCAAACTAGGGTTAGGGTTTCCAGCTCGGGTTTTCAGTTAGGGTTTCAAACTAGGGTTAGGGTTTCCAGCTAGGGTTTTCAGTTAGGGTTTCAAACTAGGGTTAGGGTTTCCAGCTAGGGTTTTCAGTTAGGGTTTCAAACTAGGGTTAGGGTTTCCAGCTAGGGTTTTCAGTTAGGGTTTCAAACTAGGGTTAGGGTTTCCAGTTAGGGTTTCAAACTAGGGTTAGGGTTTCCAGCTAGGGTTTTCAGTTAGGGTTTCAAACTAGGGTTATGGTTTCCAGCTAGGGTTTTCAGTTAGGGTTTCAAACTAGGGTTAGGGTTTCCAGCTAGGGTTTTCAGTTAGGGTTTCAAACTAGGGTTAGGGTTTCCAGCTAGGGTTTTCAGTTAGGGTTTCAAACTAGGGTTAGGGTTTCCAGCTAGGGTTTTCAGTTAGGGTTTACAGCTAGGGTTTCAAACTAGGGTTAGGGTTTCCAGCTAGGGTTTTCAGTTAGGGTTTCAAACTAGGGTTAGGGTTTCCAGCTAGGGTTTTCAGTTAGGGTTTCAAACTAGGGTTAGGGTTTCCAGCTAGGGTTTTCAGTTAGGGTTTCAAACTAGGGTTAGGGTTTCCAGCTAGGGTTTTCAGTTAGGGTTTACAGCTAGGGTTTCAAACTAGGGTTAGGGTTTCCAGCTAGGGTTTTCAGTTAGGGTTTCCAGCTAGGGTTAGGGTTTCCAGCTAGGGTTTCCAGTTAGGGTTTCAAACTAGGGTTAGGGTTTCCAGCTAGGGTTTTCAGTTAGGGTTTCAAACTAGGGTTAGGGTTTCCAGCTAGGGTTTTCAGTTAGGGTTTCAAACTAGGGTTAGGGTTTCCAGCTAGGGTTTTCAGTTAGGGTTTCAAACTAGGGTTAGGGTTTCCAGCTAGGGTTTTCAGTTAGGGTTTCAAACCAGGGTTAGGGTATCCAGGTAGGGTTTTAAGCTAGGGTTAGGGTTTCAAACTAGGGTTAGGGTTTCAAACTAGGGTTTACAGCTAGGGTTTCAAACTAGGGTTAGGGTTTCCAGCAAGGGTTTTCAGTTAGGGTTTCAAACTAGGGTTAGGGTTTCCAGCTAGGGTTTTCAGTTAGGGTTTCAAACTAGGGTTAGGGTTTCCAGCTAGGGTTTTCAGTTAGGGTTTCAAACTAGGGTTAGGGTTTCCAGCTAGGGTTTTCAGTTAGGGTTTCCAACTAGGGTTAGGGTTTCAAACTAGGGTTAGGTTTTCCAGCTAGGGTTTTCAGTTAGGGTTTCAAACTAGGGTTAGGGTTTCCAGCTAGGGTTTTCAGTTAGGGTTTCAAACTAGGGTTAGGGTTTCCAGCTAGGGTTTTCAGTTAGGGTTTCAAACTAGGGTTAGGGTTTCCAGCTAGGGTTTTCAGTTAGGGTTTCAAACTAGGGTTAGGGTTTCCAGCTAGGGTTTTCAGTTAGGGTTTCAAACTAGGGCTAGGGTTTCCAGTTAGGGTTTCAAACTAGGGTTAGCGTTTCCAGCTAGGGTTTCAAACTAGGGTTAGGGTTTCCAGCTAGGGTTTACAGCTAGGGTTTCAAACTAGGGTTAGGGTTTCCAGCAAGGGTTTTCAGTTAGGGTTTCAAACTAGGGTTAGGGTTTCCAGCTAGGGTTTTCAGTTAGGGTTTCAAACTAGGGTTAGGGTTTCCAGCTAGGGTTTTCAGTTAGGGTTTCAAACTAGGGTTAGGGTTTCCAGCTAGGGTTTTCAGTTAGGGTTTCCAACTAGGGTTAGGGTTTCAAACTAGGGTTAGGTTTTCCAGCTAGGGTTTTCAGTTAGGGTTTCAAACTAGGGTTAGGGTTTCCAGCTAGGGTTTTCAGTTAGGGTTTCAAACTAGGGTTAGGGTTTCCAGCTAGGGTTTTCAGTTAGGGTTTCAAACTAGGGTTAGGGTTTCCAGCTAGGGTTTTCAGTTAGGGTTTCAAACTAGGGTTAGGGTTTCCAGCTAGGGTTTTCAGTTAGGGTTTCAAACTAGGGTTAGGGTTTCCAGCTAGGGTTTTCAGTTAGGGTTTCAAACTAGGGTTAGGGTTTCCAGCTAGGGTTTTCAGTTAGGGTTTCAAACTAGGGTTAGGGTTTCCAGCTAGGGTTTTCAGTTAGAGTTTCAAACTAGGGTTAGGGTTTCCAGCTAGGGTTTTCAGTTAGGGTTTCAAACTAGGGTTAGGGTTTCCAGTTAGGGTTTCAAACTAGGGTTAGCGTTTCCAGCTAGGGTTTCAAACTAGGGTTAGGGTTTCCAGCTAGGGTTTTCAGTTAGGGTTTACAGCTAGGGTTTTCAGTTAGGGTTTTCAGTTAGGGTTTCAAACTAGGGTTATGGTTTCCAGCTAGGGTTTTCAGTTAGGGTTTCAAACTAGGGTTAGGGTTTCCAGCTAGGGTTTTCAGTTAGGGTTTCAAACTAGGGTTAGGGTTTCCAGCTAGGGTTTTCAGTTAGGGTTTCAAACTAGGGTTAGGGTTTCCAGCTAGGGTTTTCAGTTAGGGTTTCAAACTAGGGTTAGGGTTTCCAGGTAGGGTTTTCAGCTAGGGTTAGGGTTTACAGCTAGGGTTTCAAACTAGGGTTAGGGTTTCCAGCTAGGGTTTTCAGTTAGGGTTTCACACTAGGGTTAAGGTTTCCAGCTAGGGTTTTCAGTTAGGGTTTCAAACTAGGGTTAGGGTTTCCAGCTAGGGTTTTCAGTTAGGGTTTCAAACTAGGGTTAGGGTTTCCAGCTAGGGTTTTCAGTTAGGGTTTCAAACTAGGGTTAGGGTTTCCAGTTAGGGTTTCAAACTAGGGTTAGCGTTTCCAGCTAGGGTTTCAAACTAGGGTTAGGGTTTCCAGCTAGGGTTTTCAGTTAGGGTTTCAAACTAGGGTTAGGGTTTCCAGTTAGGGTTTCAAACTAGGGTTAGCGTTTCCAGCTAGGGTTTCAAACTAGGGTTAGGGTTTCCAGCTAGGGTTTTCAGTTAGGGTTTACAGCTAGGGTTTTCAGTTAGGGTTTTCAGTTAGGGTTTCAAACTAGGGTTAGGGTTTCCAGCTAGGGTTTTCAGTTAGGGTTTCAAACTAGGGTTAGGGTTTCCAGCTAGGGTTTTCAGTTAGGGTTTCAAACTAGGGTTAGGGTTTCCAGCTAGGGTTTTCAGTTAGGGTTTCAAACTAGGGTTAGGGTTTCCAGCTAGGGTTTTCAGTTAGGGTTTCAAACTAGGGTTAGGGTTTCCAGGTAGGGTTTTCAGCTAGGGTTAGGGTTTACAGCTAGGGTTTCAAACTAGGGTTAGGGTTTCCAGCTAGGGTTTTCAGTTAGGGTTTCACACTAGGGTTAAGGTTTCCAGCTAGGGTTTTCAGTTAGGGTTTCAAACTAGGGTTAGGGTTTCCAGCTAGGGTTTTCAGTTAGGGTTTCACACTAGGGTTAAGGTTTCCAGCTAGGGTTTTCAGTTAGGGTTTCAAACTAGGGTTAGGGTTTCCAGCTAGGGTTTTCAGTTAGGGTTTCAAACTAGGGTTAGGGTTTCCAGCTAGGGTTTTCAGTTAGGGTTTCAAACTAGGGTTAGGGTTTCCAGCTAGGGTTTTCAGTTAGGGTTTCAAACTAGGGTTAGGGTTTCCAGCTAGGGTTTTCAGTTAGGGTTTCAAACTAGGGTTAGGGTTTCCAGCTAGGGTTTTCAGTTAGGGTTTCAAACTAGGGTTAGGGTTTCCAGCTAGGGTTTTCAGTTAGGGTTTCAAACTAGGGTTAGGGTTTCCAGCTAGGGTTTTCAGTTAGGGTTTCAAACTAGGGTTAGGGTTTCCAGCTAGGGTTTTCAGTTAGGGTTTCAAACTAGGGTTAGGGTTTCCAGCTAGGGTTTTCAGTTAGGGTTTCAAACTAGGGTTAGGGTTTCCAGCTAGGGTTTTCAGTTAGGGTTTCAAACTAGGGTTAGGGTTTCCAGCTAGGGTTTTCAGTTAGGGTTTCAAACTAGGGCTAGGGTTTCCAGTTAGGGTTTCAAACTAGGGTTAGCGTTTCCAGCTAGGGTTTCAAACTAGGGTTAGGGTTTCCAGCTAGGGTTTTCAGTTAGGGTTTCAAACTAGGGATAGGGTTTCCAGCTAGGGTTTTCAGTTAGGGTTTCAAACTAGGGTTAGGGTTTCCAGCTAGGGTTTTCAGTTAGGGTTTCAAACTAGGGTTAGGGTTTCCAGTTAGGGTTTCAAACTAGGGTTAGGGTTTCCAGCTAGGGTTTTCAGTTAGGGTTTCAAACTAGGGTTATGGTTTCCAGCTAGGGTTTTCAGTTAGGGTTTCAAACTAGGGTTAGGGTTTCCAGCTAGGGTTTTCAGTTAGGGTTTCAAACTAGGGTTAGGGTTTCCAGTTAGGGTTTCAAACTAGGGTTAGGGTTTCCAGCTAGGGTTTTCAGTTAGGGTTTCAAACTAGGGTTATGGTTTCCAGCTAGGGTTTTCAGTTAGGGTTTCAAACTAGGGTTAGGGTTTCCAGCTAGGGTTTTCAGTTAGGGTTTCAAACTAGGGTTAGGGTTTCCAGCTAGGGTTTTCAGTTAGGGTTTCAAACTAGGGTTAGGGTTTCCAGCTAGGGTTTTCAGTTAGGGTTTCAAACTAGGGTTAGGGTTTCCAGCTAGGGTTTTCAGTTAGGGTTTCAAACTAGGGTTAGGGTTTCCAGCTAGGGTTTTCAGTTAGGGTTTCAAACTAGGGTTAGGGTTTCCAGTTAGGGATTCAAACTAGGGTTAGCGTTTCCAGCTAGTGTTTCAAACTAGGTTTAGGGTTTCCAGCTAGGGTTTTCAGTTAGGGTTTACAGCTAGGGTTTTCAGTTAGGGTATCAAACTAGGGTTAGGGTTTCCAGCTAGGGTTTTCAGTTAGGGTTTCAAACTAGGGTTAGGGTTTCCAGCTAGGGTTTTCAGTTAGGGTTTCAAACTAGGGTTAGGGTTTCCAGCTAGGGTTTCCAGCTAGGGTTTCAAACTAGGGTTAGGGTTTCCAGCTAGGGTTTTCAGTTAGGGTTTACAGCTAGGGTTTCAAACTAGGGTTAGGGTTTCCAGCTAGGGTTTTCAGTTAGGGTTTCAAACTAGGGTTAGGGTTTCCAGGTAGGGTTTTCAGCTAGGGTTAGGGTTTACAGCTAGGGTTTCAAACTAGGGTTAGGGTTTCCAGCTAGGGTTTTCAGTTAGGGTTTCACACTAGGGTTAAGGTTTCCAGCTAGGGTTTTCAGTTAGGGTTTCAAACTAGGGTTAGGGTTTCCAGCTAGGGTTTTCAGTTAGGGTTTCACACTAGGGTTAAGGTTTCCAGCTAGGGTTTTCAGTTAGGGTTTCAAACTAGGGTTAGGGTTTCCAGCTAGGGTTTTCAGTTAGGGTTTCAAACTAGGGTTAGGGTTTCAAACTAGGGTTAGCGTTTCCAGCTAGGGTTTCAAACTAGGGTTAGGTTTTCCAGCTAGGGTTTTCAGTTAGGGTTTCAAACTAGGGTTAGGGTTTCCAGCTAGGGTTTTCAGTTAGGGTTTCAAACTAGGGTTAGGGTTTCCAGGGGTTAGGGTTTCCAGCTAGGGTTAGGGTTTTCAGTTAGGGTTTTCAGTTAGGGTTTCAAACTAGGGTTAGGGTTTACAGCTAGGGTTTTCAGTTAGGGTTTCAAACTAGGGTTAGGGTTTCAAACTAGGGTTAGGTTTTCCAGCTAGGGTTTTCAGTTAGGGTTTCAAACTAGGGTTAGGGTTTCCAGCTAGGGTTTTCAGTTAGGGTTTCAAACTAGGGTTAGGGTGTCCAGCTAGGGTTTTCAGTTAGGGTTTCAAACTAGGGTTAGGGTTTCCAGCTAGGGTTTTCAGTTAGGGTTTCAAACTAGGGTTAGGGTTTCCAGTTAGGGTTTCAAACTAGGGTTATGGTTTCCAGCTAGGGTTTTCAGTTAGGGTTTCAAACTAGGGTTAGGGTTTCCAGCTAGGGTTTTCAGTTAGGGTTTCAAACTAGGGTTAGGGTTTCCAGCTAGGGTTTTCAGTTAGGGTTTCAAACTAGGGTTAGGGTTTCCAGCTAGGGTTTTCAGTTAGGGTTTCAAACTAGGGTTAGGGTTTCCAGCTAGGGTTTTCAGTTAGGGTTTCAAACTAGGGTTAGGGTTTCCAGTTAGGGTTTCAAACTAGGGTTAGGGTTTCCAGCTAGGGTTTTCAGTTAGGGTTTCAAACTAGGGTTAGGGTTTCCAGCTAGGGTTTTCAGTTAGGGTTTCAAACTAGGGTTAGGGTTTCCAGGTAGGGTTTTCAGCTAGGGTTAGGGTTTACAGCTAGGGTTTCAAACTAGGGTTAGGGTTTCCAGCTAGGGTTTTCAGTTAGGGTTTCAAACCAGGGTTAGGGTTTCCAGCTAGGGTTTTCAGTTAGGGTTTCAAACCAGGGTTAGCGTTTCCAGCTAGGGTTTCAAACTAGGGTTAGGTTTTCCAGCTAGGGTTTTCAGTTAGGGTTTCAAACTAGGGTTAGGGTTTCCAGCTAGGGTTTTCAGTTAGGGTTTCAAACTAGGGTTAGGGTGTCCAGCTAGGGTTTTCAGTTAGGGTTTCAAACTAGGGTTAGGGTTTCCAGCTAGGGTTTTCAGTTAGGGTTTCAAACTAGGGTTAGGGTTTCCAGCTAGGGTTTTCAGTTAGGGTTTCAAACTAGGGTTAGGGTTTCCAGCTAGGGTTTTCAGTTAGGGTTTCAAACTAGGGTTAGGGTTTCCAGCTCGGGTTTTCAGTTAGGGTTTCAAACTAGGGTTAGGGTTTCCAGCTAGGGTTTTCAGTTAGGGTTTCAAACTAGGGTTAGGGTTTCCAGCTAGGGTTTTCAGTTAGGGTTTCAAACTAGGGTTAGGGTTTCCAGCTAGGGTTTTCAGTTAGGGTTTCAAACTAGGGTTAGGGTTTCCAGTTAGGGTTTCAAACTAGGGTTAGGGTTTCCAGCTAGGGTTTTCAGTTAGGGTTTCAAACTAGGGTTATGGTTTCCAGCTAGGGTTTTCAGTTAGGGTTTCAAACTAGGGTTAGGGTTTCCAGCTAGGGTTTTCAGTTAGGGTTTCAAACTAGGGTTAGGGTTTCCAGCTAGGGTTTTCAGTTAGGGTTTCAAACTAGGGTTAGGGTTTCCAGCTAGGGTTTTCAGTTAGGGTTTACAGCTAGGGTTTCAAACTAGGGTTAGGGTTTCCAGCTAGGGTTTTCAGTTAGGGTTTCCAGCTAGGGTTAGGGTTTCCAGCTAGGGTTTTCAGTTAGGGTTTCAAACTAGGGTTAGGGTTTCCAGCTAGGGTTTTCAGTTAGGGTTTCAAACTAGGGTTAGGGTTTCCAGCTAGGGTTTTCAGTTAGGGTTTCAAACTAGGGTTAGGGTTTCCAGCTAGGGTTTTCAGTTAGGGTTTCAAACTAGGGTTAGGGTTTCCAGCTAGGGTTTTCAGTTAGGGTTTCAAACCAGGGTTAGGGTATCCAGGTAGGGTTTTAAGCTAGGGTTAGGGTTTCAAACTAGGGTTAGGGTTTCCAGCTAGGGTTTACAGCTAGGGTTTCAAACTAGGGTTAGGGTTTCCAGCAAGGGTTTTCAGTTAGGGTTTCAAACTAGGGTTAGGGTTTCCAGCTAGGGTTTTCAGTTAGGGTTTCAAACTAGGGTTAGGGTTTCCAGCTAGGGTTTTCAGTTAGGGTTTCAAACTAGGGTTAGGGTTTCCAGCTAGGGTTTTCAGTTAGGGTTTCCAACTAGGGTTAGGGTTTCAAACTAGGGTTAGGTTTTCCAGCTAGGGTTTTCAGTTAGGGTTTCAAACTAGGGTTAGGGTTTCCAGCTAGGGTTTTCAGTTAGGGTTTCAAACTAGGGTTAGGGTTTCCAGCTAGGGTTTTCAGTTAGGGTTTCAAACTAGGGTTAGGGTTTCCAGCTAGGGTTTTCAGTTAGGGTTTCAAACTAGGGTTAGGGTTTCCAGCTAGGGTTTTCAGTTAGGGTTTCAAACTAGGGTTAGGGTTTCCAGCTAGGGTTTTCAGTTAGGGTTTCAAACTAGGGTTAGGGTTTCCAGCTAGGGTTTTCAGTTAGGGTTTCAAACTAGGGTTAGGGTTTCCAGCTAGGGTTTTCAGTTAGAGTTTCAAACTAGGGTTAGGGTTTCCAGCTAGGGTTTTCAGTTAGGGTTTCAAACTAGGGTTAGGGTTTCCAGTTAGGGTTTCAAACTAGGGTTAGCGTTTCCAGCTAGGGTTTCAAACTAGGGTTAGGGTTTCCAGCTAGGGTTTTCAGTTAGGGTTTACAGCTAGGGTTTTCAGTTAGGGTTTTCAGTTAGGGTTTCAAACTAGGGTTAGGGTTTCCAGCTAGGGTTTTCAGTTAGGGTTTCAAACTAGGGTTAGGGTTTCCAGCTAGGGTTTTCAGTTAGGGTTTCAAACTAGGGTTAGGGTTTCCAGCTAGGGTTTTCAGTTAGGGTTTCAAACTAGGGTTAGGGTTTCCAGCTAGGGTTTTCAGTTAGGGTTTCAAACTAGGGTTAGGGTTTCCAGCTAGGGTTTTCAGTTAGGGTTTCAAACTAGGGTTAGGGTTTCCAGGTAGGGTTTTCAGCTAGGGTTAGGGTTTACAGCTAGGGTTTCAAACTAGGGTTAGGGTTTCCAGCTAGGGTTTTCAGTTAGGGTTTCACACTAGGGTTAAGGTTTCCAGCTAGGGTTTTCAGTTAGGGTTTCAAACTAGGGTTAGGGTTTCCAGCTAGGGTTTTCAGTTAGGGTTTCACACTAGGGTTAAGGTTTCCAGCTAGGGTTTTCAGTTAGGGTTTCAAACTAGGGTTAGGGTTTCCAGCTAGGGTTTTCAGTTAGGGTTTCAAACTAGGGTTAGGGTTTCCAGTTAGGGTTTCAAACTAGGGTTAGCGTTTCCAGCTAGGGTTTCAAACTAGGGTTAGGGTTTCCAGCTAGGGTTTTCAGTTAGGGTTTCAAACTAGGGTTAGGGTTTCCAGCTAGGGTTTTCAGTTAGGGTTTCAAACTAGGGTTAGGGTTTCCAGCTAGGGTTTTCAGTTAGGGTTTCAAACTAGGGTTAGGGTTTCCAGCTAGGGTTTTCAGTTAGGGTTTCAAACTAGGGTTAGGGTTTCCAGCTAGGGTTTTCAGTTAGGGTTTCAAACTAGGGTTAGGGTTTCCAGCTAGGGTTTTCAGTTAGGGTTTCAAACTAGGGTTAGGGTTTCCAGCTAGGGTTTTCAGTTAGGGTTTCAAACTAGGGCTAGGGTTTCCAGTTAGGGTTTCAAACTAGGGTTAGCGTTTCCAGCTAGGGTTTCAAACTAGGGTTAGGGTTTCCAGCTAGGGTTTTCAGTTAGGGTTTCAAACTAGGGATAGGGTTTCCAGCTAGGGTTTTCAGTTAGGGTTTCAAACTAGGGTTAGGGTTTACAGCTAGGGTTTTCAGTTAGGGTTTCAAACTAGGGTTAGGGTTTCCAGCTAGGGTTTTCAGTTAGGGTTTCAAACTAGGGTTAGGGTTTCCAGCTAGGGTTTTCAGTTAGGGTTTCAAACTAGGATTAGGGTTTCCAGTTAGGGTTTCAAACTAGGGTTAGGGTTTCCAGGTAGGGTTTTCAGTTAGGGTTTCAAACTAGAGTTATGGTTTCCAGCTAGGGTTTTCAGTTAGGGTTTCAAACTAGGGTTAGGGTTTCCAGCTAGGGTTTTCAGTTAGGGTTTCAAACTAGGGTTAGGGTTTCCAGCTAGGGTTTTCAGTTAGGGTTTCAAACTAGGGTTAGGGTTTCCAGCTAGGGTTTTCAGTTAGGGTTTCAAACTAGGGTTAGGGTTTCCAGCTAGGGTTTTCAGTTAGGGTTTCAAACTAGGGTTAGGGTTTCCAGCTAGGGTTTTCAGTTAGGGTTTCAAACTAGGGTTAGGGTTTCCAGTTAGGGATTCAAACTAGGGTTAGCGTTTCCAGCTAGGGTTTCAAACTAGGTTTAGGGTTTCCAGCTAGGGTTTTCAGTTAGGGTTTACAGCTAGGGTTTTCAGTTAGGGTATCAAACTAGGGTTAGGGTTTCCAGCTAGGGTTTTCAGTTAGGGTTTCAAACTAGGGTTAGGGTTTCCAGCTAGGGTTTTCAGTTAGGGTTTCAAACTAGGGTTAGGGTTTCCAGCTAGGGTTTCCAGCTAGGGTTTCAAACTAGGGTTAGGGTTTCCAGCTAGGGTTTTCAGTTAGGGTTTACAGCTAGGGTTTCAAACTAGGGTTAGGGTTTCCAGCTAGGGTTTTCAGTTAGGGTTTCAAACTAGGGTTAGGGTTTCCAGGTAGGGTTTTCAGCTAGGGTTAGGGTTTACAGCTAGGGTTTCAAACTAGGGTTAGGGTTTCCAGCTAGGGTTTTCAGTTAGGGTTTCACACTAGGGTTAAGGTTTCCAGCTAGGGTTTTCAGTTAGGGTTTCAAACTAGGGTTAGGGTTTCCAGCTAGGGTTTTCAGTTAGGGTTTCACACTAGGGTTAAGGTTTCCAGCTAGGGTTTTCAGTTAGGGTTTCAAACTAGGGTTAGGGTTTCCAGCTAGGGTTTTCAGTTAGGGTTTCAAACTAGGGTTAGGGTTTCCAGTTAGGGTTTCAAACTAGGGTTAGCGTTTCCAGCTAGGGTTTCAAACTAGGGTTAGGTTTTCCAGCTAGGGTTTTCAGTTAGGGTTTCAAACTAGGGTTAGGGTTTCCAGCTAGGGTTTTCAGTTAGGGTTTCAAACTAGGGTTAGGGTTTCCAGGGGTTAGGGTTTCCAGCTAGGGTTAGGGTTTTCAGTTAGGGTTTTCAGTTAGGGTTTCAAACTAGGGTTAGGGTTTCCAGCTAGGGTTTTCAGTTAGGGTTTCAAACTAGGGTTAGGGTTTCCAGCTAGGGTTTTCAGTTAGGGTTTCAAACTAGGGTTAGGGTTTCCAGCTAGGGTTTTCAGTTAGGGTTTCAAACTAGGGTTAGGGTTTCCAGCTAGGGTTTTCAGTTAGGGTTTCAAACTAGGGTTAGGGTTTCAAGGTAGGGTTTTCAGCTAGGGTTTCAAACTAGGGTTAGGGTTTCCAGCTAGGGTTTACAGCTAGGGTTTCAAACTAGGGTTAGGGTTTCCAGCTAGGGTTTTCAGTTAGGGTTTCAAACTAGGGGTAGGGTTTCCAGCTAGGGTTTTCAGTTAGGGTTTCAAAATAGGGTTAGGGTTTCCAGCTAGGGTTTTCAGTTAGGGTTTCAAACTAGGGTTAGGGTTTCCAGCTAGGGTTTCCAGCTAGGGTTTCAAACTAGGGTTAGGGTTTCCAGCTAGGGTTTTCAGTTAGGGTTTACAGCTAGGGTTTCAAACTAGGGTTAGGGTTTCCAGCTAGGGTTTTCAGTTAGGGTTTCAAACTAGGGTTAGGGTTGCCAGTTTGGGTTTCAAACTAGGGTTAGCGTTTCCAGCTAGGGTTTCAAACTAGGGTTAGGGTTTCCAGCTAGGGTTTTCAGTTAGGGTTTACAGCTAGGGTTTCAAACTAGGGTTAGGGTTTCCAGTTAGGGTTTTCAGTTAGGGTTTCAAACTAGGGTTAGGGTTTCCAGCTAGGGTTTTCAGTTAGGGTTTACAGCTAGGGTTTCAAACTAGGGTTAGGGTTTCCAGCTAGGGTTTTCAGTTAGGGTTTCAAACTAGGGTTAGGGTTTCCAGCTAGGGTTTTCAGTTAGGGTTTGAAACTAGGGTTAGGGTTTCAAGGTAGGGTTTTCAGCTAGGGTTTCAAACTAGGGTTAGGGTTTCCAGCTAGGGTTTACAGCTAGGGTTTCAAACTAGGGTTAGGGTTTCCAGCTAGGGTTTTCAGTTAGGGTTTCAAACTAGGGGTAGGGTTTCCAGCTAGGGTTTTCAGTTAGGGTTTCAAACTAGGGTTAGGGTTTCCAGCTAGGGTTTTCAGTTAGGGTTTCAAACTAGGGTTAGGGTTTCCAGCTAGGGTTTTCAGTTAGGGTTTCATACTAGGGTTAGGGTATCCAGGTAGGGTTTTAAGCTAGGGTTAGGGTTTCAAACTAGGGTTAGGGTTTCCAGCTAGGGTTTTCAGTTAGGGTTTCAAACTAGGGTTAGGGTTTCCAGCTAGGGTTTACAGCTAGGGTTTCAAACTAGGGTTAGGGTTTCCAGCAAGGGTTTTCAGTTAGGGTTTCAAACTAGGGTTAGGGTTTTCAGTTAGGGTTTACAGCTAGGGTTTCAAACTAGGGTTAGGGTTTCCAGCTAGGGTTTTCAGTTAGGGTTTCAAACTAGGGTTAGGGTTTCCAGCTAGGGTTTTCAGTTAGGGTTTCAAACTAGGGTTAGGGTTTCCAGCTAGGGTTTTCAGTTAGGGTTTCAAACTAGGGTTAGGGTTTCCAGCTAGGGTTTTCAGTTAGGGTTTCAAACTAGGGTTAGGGTTTCCAGCTAGGGTTTTCAGTTAGGGTTTCAAACTAGGGTTAGGGTTTCCAGCTAGGGTTTTCAGTTAGGGTTTCATACTAGGGTTAGGGTATCCAGGTAGGGTTTTAAGCTAGGGTTAGGGTTTCAAACTAGGGTTAGGGTTTCCAGCTAGGGTTTTCAGTTAGGGTTTCAAACTAGGGTTAGGGTTTCCAGCTAGGGTTTACAGCTAGGGTTTCAAACTAGGGTTAGGGTTTCCAGCAAGGGTTTTCAGTTAGGGTTTCAAACTAGGGTTAGGGTTTCCAGCTAGGGTTTTCAGTTAGGGTTTCAAACTAGGGTTAGGGTTTCCAGCTAGGGTTTTCAGTTAGGGTTTCAAACTAGGGTTAGGGTTTCCAGCTAGGGTTTCCAGCTAGGGTTTCAAACTAGGGTTAGGGTTTCCCGCTAGGGTTTTCAGTTAGGGTTTCAAACTAGGGTTAGGGTTTCCAGTTAGGGTTTCAAACTAGGGTTAGCGTTTCCAGCTAGGGTTTCAAACTAGGGTTAGGGTTTCCAGCTAGGGTTTTCAGTTAGGGTTTCAAACTAGGGTTAGGGTTTCCAGCTAGGGTTTTCAGTTCGGGTTTCAAACTAGGGTTAGGGTTTCCAGCTAGGGTTTTCAGTTAGGGTTTCAAACTAGGGTTAGGGTTTCCAGCTAGGGTTTTCAGTTAGGGTTTAAAACTAGGGTTAGGGTTTCCAGCTAGGGTTTTCAGTTAGGGTTTCAAACTAGGGTTAGGGTTTCCAGCTAGGGTTTTCAGTTAGGGTTTCAAACTAGGGTTAGGGTTTCCAGCTAGGGTTTCAAACTAGGGTGAGCGTTTCCAGCTAGGGTTTCAAACTAGGGTTAGGGTTTCCAGCTAGGGTTTTCAGTTAGGGTTTACAGCTAGGGTTTCAAACTAGGGTTAGGGTTTCCAGCTAGGGTTTTCAGTTAGGGTTTCAAACTAGGGTTAGGGTTTCCAGGTAGGGTTTTCAGCTAGGGTTAGGGTTTACAGCTAGGGTTTCAAACTAGGGTTAGGGTTTCCAGCTAGGGTTTTCAGTTAGGGTTTCAAACTAGGGTTAGGGTTTCCAGTTAGGGTTTCAAACTAGGGTTAGCGTTTCCAGCTAGGGTTTCAAACTAGGGTTAGGGTTTCCAGCTAGGGTTTTCAGTTAGGGTTTACAGCTAGGGTTTTCAGTTAGGGTTTCAAACTAGGGTTAGGGTTTCCAGCTAGGGTTTTCAGTTAGGGTTTCAAACTAGGGTTAGGGTTTCCAGCTAGGGTTTTCAGTTAGGGTTTCAAACTAGGGTTAGGGTTGCCAGTTTGGGTTTCAAACTAGGGTTAGCGTTTCCAGCTAGGGTTTCAAACTAGGGTTAGGGTTTCCAGCTAGGGTTTTCAGTTAGGGTTTACAGCTATGGTTTCAAACTAGGGTTAGGGTTTCCAGTTAGGGTTTTCAGTTAGGGTTTCAAACTAGGGTTAGGGTATCCAGGTAGGGTTTTAAGCTAGGGTTAGGGTTTCAAACTAGGGTTAGGGTTTCCAGCTAGGGTTTACAGCTAGGGTTTCAAACTAGGGTTAGGGTTTCCAGCAAGGGTTTTCAGTTAGGGTTTCAAACTAGGGTTAGGGTTTCCAGCTAGGGTTTTCAGTTAGGGTTTCAAACTAGGGTTAGGGTTTCCAGGTAGGGTTTTCAGCTAGGGTTAGGGTTTACAGCTAGGGTTTCAAACTAGGGTTAGGGTTTCCAGCTAGGGTTTTCAGTTAGGGTTTCACACTAGGGTTAAGGTTTCCAGCTAGGGTTTTCAGTTAGGGCTTCAAACTAGGGTTAGGGTTTCCAGCTAGGGTTTTCAGTTAGGGTTTCACACTAGGGTTAAGGTTTCCAGCTAGGGTTTTCAGTTAGGGTTTACAGCTAGGGTTTCAAACTAGGGTTAGGGTTTCCAGCTAGGGTTTTCAGTTAGGGTTTCAAACTAGGGTTAGGGTTTCCAGCTAGGGTTTTCAGTTAGGGTTTCAAACTAGGGTTAGCGTTTCCAGCTAGGGTTTCAAACTAGGGTTAGGGTTTCCAGCTAGGGTTTTCAGTTAGGGTTTCAAACTAGGGTTAGGGTTTCCAGCTAGGGTTTTCAGTTAGGGTTTCAAACTAGGGTTAGGGTTGCCAGTTTGGGTTTCAAACTAGGGTTAGCGTTTCCAGCTAGGGTTTCAAACTAGGGTTAGGGTTTCCAGCTAGGGTTTTCAGTTAGGGTTTACAGCTAGGGTTTCAAACTAGGGTTAGGGTTTCCAGTTAGGGTTTTCAGTTAGGGTTTACAGCTAGGGTTTCAAACTAGGGTTAGGGTTTCCAGCTAGGGTTTTCAGTTAGGGTTTCAAACTAGGGTTAGGGTTTCCAGCTAGGGTTTTCAGTTAGGGTTTCAAACTAGGGTTAGGGTTTCCAGCTAGGGTTTTCAGTTAGGGTTTCAAACTAGGGTTAGGGTTTCCAGCTAGGGTTTTCAGTTAGGGTTTCAAACTAGGGTTAGGGTTTCCAGCTAGGGTTTTCAGTTAGGGTTTCAAACTAGGGTTAGGGTTTCCAGCTAGGGTTTTCAGTTAGGGTTTCATACTAGGGTTAGGGTATCCAGGTAGGGTTTTAAGCTAGGGTTAGGGTTTCAAACTAGGGTTAGGGTTTCCAGCTAGGGTTTTCAGTTAGGGTTTCAAACTAGGGTTAGGGTTTCCAGCTAGGGTTTACAGCTAGGGTTTCAAACTAGGGTTAGGGTTTCCAGCAAGGGTTTTCAGTTAGGGTTTCAAACTAGGGTTAGGGTTTTCAGTTAGGGTTTACAGCTAGGGTTTCAAACTAGGGTTAGGGTTTCCAGCTAGGGTTTTCAGTTAGGGTTTCAAACTAGGGTTAGGGTTTCCAGCTAGGGTTTTCAGTTAGGGTTTCAAACTAGGGTTAGGGTTTCCAGCTAGGGTTTTCAGTTAGGGTTTCAAACTAGGGTTAGGGTTTCCAGCTAGGGTTTTCAGTTAGGGTTTCAAACTAGGGTTAGGGTTTCCAGCTAGGGTTTTCAGTTAGGGTTTCAAACTAGGGTTAGGGTTTCCAGCTAGGGTTTTCAGTTAGGGTTTCATACTAGGGTTAGGGTATCCAGGTAGGGTTTTAAGCTAGGGTTAGGGTTTCAAACTAGGGTTAGGGTTTCCAGCTAGGGTTTTCAGTTAGGGTTTCAAACTAGGGTTAGGGTTTCCAGCTAGGGTTTACAGCTAGGGTTTCAAACTAGGGTTAGGGTTTCCAGCAAGGGTTTTCAGTTAGGGTTTCAAACTAGGGTTAGGGTTTCCAGCTAGGGTTTTCAGTTAGGGTTTCAAACTAGGGTTAGGGTTTCCAGCTAGGGTTTTCAGTTAGGGTTTCAAACTAGGGTTAGGGTTTCCAGCTAGGGTTTCCAGCTAGGGTTTCAAACTAGGGTTAGGGTTTCCCGCTAGGGTTTTCAGTTAGGGTTTCAAACTAGGGTTAGGGTTTCCAGTTAGGGTTTCAAACTAGGGTTAGCGTTTCCAGCTAGGGTTTCAAACTAGGGTTAGGGTTTCCAGCTAGGGTTTTCAGTTAGGGTTTCAAACTAGGGTTAGGGTTTCCAGCTAGGGTTTTCAGTTCGGGTTTCAAACTAGGGTTAGGGTTTCCAGCTAGGGTTTTCAGTTAGGGTTTCAAACTAGGGTTAGGGTTTCCAGCTAGGGTTTTCAGTTAGGGTTTAAAACTAGGGTTAGGGTTTCCAGCTAGGGTTTTCAGTTAGGGTTTCAAACTAGGGTTAGGGTTTCCAGCTAGGGTTTTCAGTTAGGGTTTCAAACTAGGGTTAGGGTTTCCAGCTAGGGTTTCAAACTAGGGTGAGCGTTTCCAGCTAGGGTTTCAAACTAGGGTTAGGGTTTCCAGCTAGGGTTTTCAGTTAGGGTTTACAGCTAGGGTTTCAAACTAGGGTTAGGGTTTCCAGCTAGGGTTTTCAGTTAGGGTTTCAAACTAGGGTTAGGGTTTCCAGGTAGGGTTTTCAGCTAGGGTTAGGGTTTACAGCTAGGGTTTCAAACTAGGGTTAGGGTTTCCAGCTAGGGTTTTCAGTTAGGGTTTCAAACTAGGGTTAGGGTTTCCAGTTAGGGTTTCAAACTAGGGTTAGCGTTTCCAGCTAGGGTTTCAAACTAGGGTTAGGGTTTCCAGCTAGGGTTTTCAGTTAGGGTTTACAGCTAGGGTTTTCAGTTAGGGTTTCAAACTAGGGTTAGGGTTTCCAGCTAGGGTTTTCAGTTAGGGTTTCAAACTAGGGTTAGGGTTTCCAGCTAGGGTTTTCAGTTAGGGTTTCAAACTAGGGTTAGGGTTGCCAGTTTGGGTTTCAAACTAGGGTTAGCGTTTCCAGCTAGGGTTTCAAACTAGGGTTAGGGTTTCCAGCTAGGGTTTTCAGTTAGGGTTTACAGCTAGGGTTTCAAACTAGGGTTAGGGTTTCCAGTTAGGGTTTTCAGTTAGGGTTTCAAACTAGGGTTAGGGTATCCAGGTAGGGTTTTAAGCTAGGGTTAGGGTTTCAAACTAGGGTTAGGGTTTCCAGCTAGGGTTTACAGCTAGGGTTTCAAACTAGGGTTAGGGTTTCCAGCAAGGGTTTTCAGTTAGGGTTTCAAACTAGGGTTAGGGTTTCCAGCTAGGGTTTTCAGTTAGGGTTTCAAACTAGGGTTAGGGTTTCCAGCTAGGGTTTTCAGTTAGGGTTTCAAACTAGGGTTAGGGTTTCCAGTTAGGGTTTCAAACTAGGGTTAGCGTTTCCAGCTAGGGTTTCAAACTAGGGTTAGGGTTCCCAGCTAGGGTTTTCAGTTAGGGTTTCAAACTAGGGTTAGGGTTTCCAGCTAGGGTTTTCAGTTAGGGTTTCAAACTAGGGTTAGGGTTTCCAGCTAGGGTTTTCAGTTAGGGTTTCAAACTAGGGTTAGGGTTTCCAGTTAGGGTTTCAAACTAGGGTTAGCGTTTCCAGCTAGGGTTTCAAACTAGGGTTAGGGTTTCCAGCTAGGGTTTTCAGTTAGGGTTTCAAACTAGGGTTAGGGTTTCCAGCTAGGGTTTTCAGTTAGGGTTTCAAACTAGGGTTAGGGTTTCCAGCTAGGGTTTTCAGTTAGGGTTTCAAACTAGGGTTAGGGTTTCCAGCTAGGGTTTTCAGTTAGGGTTTCAAACTAGGGTTAGGGTTTCCAGCTAGGGTTTTCAGTTAGGGTTTCAAACTAGGGTTAGGGTTTCCAGCTAGGGTTTTCAGTTAGGGTTTCAAACTAGGGTTAGGGTTTCCAGCTAGGGTTTTCAGTTAGGGTTTCAAACTAGGGTTAGGGTTTCCAGCTAGGGTTTTCAGTTAGGGTTTCAAACTAGGGCTAGGGTTTCCAGTTAGGGTTTCAAACTAGGGTTAGCGTTTCCAGCTAGGGTTTCAAACTAGGGTTAGGGTTTCCAGCTAGGGTTTTCAGTTAGGGTTTCAAACTAGGGATAGGGTTTCCAGCTAGGGTTTTCAGTTAGGGTTTCAAACTAGGGTTAGGGTTTACAGCTAGGGTTTTCAGTTAGGGTTTCAAACTAGGGTTAGGGTTTCCAGCTAGGGTTTTCAGTTAGGGTTTCAAACTAGGGTTAGGGTTTCCAGCTAGGGTTTTCAGTTAGGGTTTCAAACTAGGGTTAGGGTTTCCAGTTAGGGTTTCAAACTAGGGTTAGGGTTTCCAGCTAGGGTTTTCAGTTAGGGTTTCAAACTAGGGTTATGGTTTCCAGCTAGGGTTTTCAGTTAGGGTTTCAAACTAGGGTTAGGGTTTCCAGCTAGGGTTTTCAGTTAGGGTTTCAAACTAGGGTTAGGGTTTCCAGCTAGGGTTTTCAGTTAGGGTTTCAAACTAGGGTTAGGGTTTCCAGCTAGGGTTTTCAGTTAGGGTTTCAAACTAGGGTTAGGGTTTCCAGCTAGGGTTTTCAGTTAGGGTTTCAAACTAGGGTTAGGGTTTCCAGCTAGGGTTTTCAGTTAGGGTTTCAAACTAGGGTTAGGGTTTCCAGTTAGGGATTCAAACTAGGGTTAGCGTTTCCAGCTAGGGTTTCAAACTAGGTTTAGGGTTTCCAGCTAGGGTTTTCAGTTAGGGTTTACAGCTAGGGTTTTCAGTTAGGGTATCAAACTAGGGTTAGGGTTTCCAGCTAGGGTTTTCAGTTAGGGTTTCAAACTAGGGTTAGGGTTTCCAGCTAGGGTTTTCAGTTAGGGTTTCAAACTAGGGTTAGGGTTTCCAGCTAGGGTTTCCAGCTAGGGTTTCAAACTAGGGTTAGGGTTTCCAGCTAGGGTTTTCAGTTAGGGTTTACAGCTAGGGTTTCAAACTAGGGTTAGGGTTTCCAGCTAGGGTTTTCAGTTAGGGTTTCACACTAGGGTTAAGGTTTCCAGCTAGGGTTTTCAGTTAGGGTTTCAAACTAGGGTTAGGGTTTCCAGCTAGGGTTTTCAGTTAGGGTTTCACACTAGGGTTAAGGTTTCCAGCTAGGGTTTTCAGTTAGGGTTTCAAACTAGGGTTAGGGTTTCCAGCTAGGGTTTTCAGTTAGGGTTTCAAACTAGGGTTAGGGTTTCCAGTTAGGGTTTCAAACTAGGGTTAGCGTTTCCAGCTAGGGTTTCAAACTAGGGTTAGGGTTTCCAGCTAGGGTTTTCAGTTAGGGTTTCAAACTAGGGTTAGGGTTTCCAGCTAGGGTTTTCAGTTAGGGTTTCAAACTAGGGTTAGGGTTTCCAGGGGTTAGGGTTTCCAGCTAGGGTTAGGGTTTTCAGTTAGGGTTTTCAGTTAGGGTTTCAAACTAGGGTTAGGGTTTCCAGCTAGGGTTTTCAGTTAGGGTTTCAAACTAGGGTTAGGGTTTCCAGCTAGGGTTTTCAGTTAGGGTTTCAAACTAGGGTTAGGGTTTCCAGCTAGGGTTTTCAGTTAGGGTTTCATACTAGGGTTAGGGTTTCCAGCTAGGGTTTTCAGTTAGGGTTTCAAACTAGGGTTAGGGTTTCAAGGTAGGGTTTTCAGCTAGGGTTTCAAACTAGGGTTAGGGTTTCCAGCTAGGGTTTTCAGTTAGGGTTTCAAACTAGGGTTAGGGTTTCCAGCTAGGGTTTTCAGTTAGGGTTTCAAACTAGGGTTAGGGTTTCCAGCTAGGGTTTTCAGTTAGGGTTTCAAACTGGGGGTAGGGTTTCCAGCTAGGGTTTTCAGTTAGGGTTTCAAACTAGGGTTAGGGTTTCCAGCTAGGGTTTTCAGTTAGGGTTTCAAACTAGGGTTAGGGTTTCCAGCTAGGGTTTCCAGCTAGGGTTTCAAACTAGGGTTAGGGTTTCCAGCTAGGGTTTTCAGTTAGGGTTTACAGCTAGGGTTTCAAACTAGGGTTAGGGTTTCCAGCTAGGGTTTTCAGTTAGGGTTTCAAACTAGGGTTAGGGTTGCCAGTTTGGGTTTCAAACTAGGGTTAGCGTTTCCAGCTAGGGTTTCAAACTAGGGTTAGGGTTTCCAGCTAGGGTTTTCAGTTAGGGTTTACAGCTAGGGTTTCAAACTAGGGTTAGGGTTTCCAGTTAGGGTTTTCAGTTAGGGTTTCAAACTAGGGTTAGGGTTTTCAGTTAGGGTTTACAGCTAGGGTTTCAAACTAGGGTTAGGGTTTCCAGCTAGGGTTTTCAGTTAGGGTTTCAAACTAGGGTTAGGGTTTCCAGCTAGGGTTTTCAGTTAGGGTTTCAAACTAGGGTTAGGGTTTCAAGGTAGGGTTTTCAGCTAGGGTTTCAAACTAGGGTTAGGGTTTCCAGCTAGGGTTTACAGCTAGGGTTTCAAACTAGGGTTAGGGTTTCCAGCTAGGGTTTTCAGTTAGGGTTTCAAACTAGGGGTAGGGTTTCCAGCTAGGGTTTTCAGTTAGGGTTTCAAACTAGGGTTAGGGTTTCCAGCTAGTGTTTTCAGTTAGGGTTTCAAACTAGGGTTAGGGTTTCCAGCTAGGGTTATCAGTTAGGGTTTCAAACTAGGGTTAGGGTTTCCAGCTAGGGTTTTCAGTTAGGGTTTCAAACTAGGGTTAGGGTTTCCAGTTAGGGTTTCAAACTAGGGTTAGCGTTTCCAGCTAGGGTTTCAAACTAGGGTTAGGGTTTCCAGCTAGGGTTTTCAGTTAGGGTTTCAAACTAGGGTTAGGGTTCCCAGCTAGGGTTTTCAGTTAGGGTTTCAAACTAGGGTTAGGGTTTCCAGCTAGGGTTTTCAGTTAGGGTTTCAAACTAGGGTTAGGGTTTCCAGCTAGGGTTTTCAGTTAGGGTTTCAAACTAGGGTTAGGGTTTCCAGCTAGGGTTTTCAGTTAGGGTTTCAAACTAGGGTTAGGGTTTCCAGCTAGGGTTTTCAGTTAGGGTTTCAAACTAGGGTTAGGGTTTCCAGCTAGGGTTTTCAGTTAGGGTTTCAAACTAGGGTTAGCGTTTCCAGCTAGGGTTTCAAACTAGGGTTAGGGTTTCCAGTTAGGGTTTCAAACTAGGGTTAGCGTTTCCAGCTAGGGTTTCAAACTAGGGTTAGGGTTTCCAGCTAGGGTTTTCAGTTAGGGTTTACAGCTAGGGTTTCAAACTAGGGTTAGGGTTTCCAGCTAGGGTTTTCAGTTAGGGTTTCCAGCTAGGGTTTTCAGTTAGGGTTTCAAACTAGGGTTAGGGTTTCCAGCTAGGGTTTTCAGTTAGGGTTTCAAACTAGGGTTAGGGTTTCCAGTTAGGGTTTCAAACTAGGGTTAGCGTTTCCAGCTAGGGTTTCAAACTAGGGTTAGGGTTTCCAGCTAGGGTTTTCAGTTAGGGTTTACAGCTAGGGTTTCAAACTAGGGTTAGGGTTTCCAGCTAGGGTTTTCAGTTAGGGTTTCCAGCTAGGGTTTTCAGTTAGGGTTTCAAACTAGGGTTAGGGTTTCCAGCTAGGGTTTTCAGTTAGGGTTTCAAACTAGGGTTAGGGTTTCCAGTTAGGGTTTCAAACTAGGGAGAGCGTTTCCAGCTAGGGTTTCAAACTAGGGTTAGGGTTTCCAGCTAGGGTTTTCAGTTAGGGTTTACAGCTAGGGTTTCAAACTAGGGTTAGGGTTTCCAGCTAGGGTTTTCAGTTAGGGTTTCAAACTAGGGTTAGGGTTTCCAGGTAGGGTTTTCAGCTAGGGTTAGGGTTTACAGCTAGGGTTTCAAACTAGGGTTAGGGTTTCCAGCTAGGGTTTTCAGTTAGGGTTTCAAACTATGGTTAGGGTTTACAGCTAGGGTTTTCAGTTAGGGTTTCAAACTAGGGTTAGCGTTTCCAGCTAGGGTTTCAAACTAGGGTTAGGGTTTCCAGCTAGGGTTTTCAGTTAGGGTTTCAAACTAGGGTTAGGGTTTCCAGCTAGGGTTTTCAGTTAGGGTTTACAGCTAGGGTTTCAAACTAGGGTTAGGGTTTCCAGCTAGGGTTTTCAGTTAGGGTTTCAAACTAGGGTTAGGGTTTCCAGCTAGGGTTTTCAGTTAGGGTTTCAAACTAGGGTTAGGGTTTCCAGCTAGGGTTTTCAGTTAGGGTTTCAAACTAGGGTTAGGGTTTCCAGCTAGGGTTTTCAGTTAGGGTTTCAAACTAGGGTTAGGGTTTCCAGCTAGGGTTTTCAGTTAGGGTTTCAAACTAGGGTTAGGGTTTCCAGGTAGGGTTTTCAGCTAGGGTTAGGGTTTCAAACTAGGGTTAGGGTTTCCAGCTAGGGTTTACAGCTAGGGTTTCAAACTAGGGTTAGGGTTTCCAGCTAGGGTTTTCAGTTAGGGTTTCAAACTAGGGTTAGGGTTTCCAGCTAGGGTTTTCAGTTAGGGTTTCAAACTAGGGTTAGGGTTTCCAGCTAGGGTTTTCAGTTAGGGTTTCAAACTAGGGTTTTCAGTTAGGGTTTCAAACTAGGGTTAGGGTTTCCAGCTAGGGTTTTCAGTTAGGGTTTCAAACTAGGGTTAGGGTTTCCAGCTAGGGTTTTCAGTTAGGGTTTCCAGCTAGGGTTTTCAGTTAGGGTTTCAAACTAGGGTTAGGGTTTCCAGCTAGGGTTTTCAGTTAGGGTTTCAAACTAGGGTTAGGGTTTCCAGTTAGGGTTTCAAACTAGGGTGAGCGTTTCCAGCTAGGGTTTCAAACTAGGGTTAGGGTTTCCAGCTAGGGTTTTCAGTTAGGGTTTACAGCTAGGGTTTCAAACTAGGGTTAGGGTTTCCAGCTAGGGTTTTCAGTTAGGGTTTCAAACTAGGGTTAGGGTTTCCAGCTAGGGTTTTCAGTTAGGGTTTCCAGCTAGGGTTTTCAGTTAGGGTTTCAAACTAGGGTTAGGGTTTCCAGCTAGGGTTTTCAGTTAGGGTTTCAAACTAGGGTTAGGGTTTCCAGTTAGGGTTTCAAACTAGGGTGAGCGTTTCCAGCTAGGGTTTCAAACTAGGGTTAGGGTTTCCAGCTAGGGTTTTCAGTTAGGGTTTACAGCTAGGGTTTCAAACTAGGGTTAGGGTTTCCAGCTAGGGTTTTCAGTTAGGGTTTCAAACTAGGGTTAGGGTTTCCAGGTAGGGTTTTCAGCTAGGGTTAGGGTTTACAGCTAGGGTTTCAAACTAGGGTTAGGGTTTCCAGCTAGGGTTTTCAGTTAGGGTTTCAAACTAGGGTTAGGGTTTCCAGCTAGGGTTTTCAGTTAGGGTTTCAAACTAGGGTTAGGGTTTCCAGTTAGGGTTTCAAACTAGGGTTAGCGTTTCCAGCTAGGGTTTCAAACTAGGGTTAGGGTTTCCAGCTAGGGTTTTCAGTTAGGGTTTCAAACTAGGGTTAGGGTTTCCAGCTAGGGTTTTCAGTTAGGGTTTACAGCTAGGGTTTCAAACTAGGGTTAGGGTTTCCAGCTAGGGTTTTCAGTTAGGGTTTCAAACTAGGGTTAGGGTTTCCAGCTAGGGTTTTCAGTTAGAGTTTCAAACTAGGGTTAGGGTTTCCAGCTAGGGTTTTCAGTTAGGGTTTCAAACTAGGGTTAGGGTTTCCAGCTAGGGTTTTCAGTTAGGGTTTCAAACTAGGGTTAGGGTTTCCAGCTAGGGTTTTCAGTTAGGGTTTCAAACTAGGGTTAGGGTTTCCAGCTAGGGTTTTCAGTTAGGGTTTCAAACTAGGGTTAGGGTTTCCAGGTAGGGTTTTCAGCTAGGGTTAGGGTTTCAAACTAGGGTTAGGGTTTCCAGCTAGGGTTTACAGCTAGGGTTTCAAACTAGGGTTAGGGTTTCCAGCTAGGGTTTTCAGTTAGGGTTTCAAACTAGGGTTAGGGTTTCCAGCTAGGGTTTTCAGTTAGGGTTTCAAACTAGGGTTAGGGTTTCCAGATAGGGTTTTCAGTTAGGGTTTCAAACTAGGGTTAGGGTTTCCAGCTAGGGTTTCCAGCTAGGGTTTCAAACTAGGGTTAGGGTTTCCAGCTAGGGTTTTCAGTTCGGGTTTACAGCTAGGGTTTCAAACTAGGGTTAGGGTTTCCAGCTAGGGTTTTCAGTTAGGGTTTCAAACTAGGGTTAGGGTTTCCAGCTAGGGTTTTCAGTTAGGGTTTCAAACTAGGGTTAGGGTTTCCAGCTAGGGTTTTCAGTTAGGGTTTCAAACTAGGGTTAGGGTTTCCAGCTAGGGTTTTCAGTTAGGGTTTCAAACTAGGGTTAGGGTTTCCAGCTAGGGTTTTCAGTTAGGGTTTCAAACTAGGGTTAGGGTTTCCAGCTAGGGTTTTCAGTTAGGGTTTCAAACTAGGGTTAGGGTTTCCAGCTAGGGTTTTCAGTTAGGGTTTCAAACTAGGAATAGGGTTTCCAGCTAGGGTTTTCAGTTAGGGTTTCAAACTAGGGTTAGGGTTTCCAGCTAGGGTTTTCAGTTAGGGTTTCAAACTAGGGTTAGCGTTTCCAGCTAGGGTTTCAAACTAGGGTTAGGGTTTCCAGCTAGGGTTTTCAGTTAGGGTTTACAGCTAGGGTTTTCAGTTAGGGTTTCAAACTAGGGTTAGGGTTTCCAGCTAGGGTTTTCAGTTAGGGTTTCAGACTAGGGTTAGGGTTTCCAGCTAGGGTTTTCAGTTAGGGTTTCAAACTAGGGTTAGGGTTTCCAGTTAGGGTTTCAAATTAGGGTTAGCGTTTCCAGCTAGGGTTTCAAACTAGGGTTAGGGTTTCCAGCTAGGGTTTTCAGTTAGGGTTTACAGCTAGGGTTTCAAACTAGGGTTAGGGTTTCCAGCTAGGGTTTTCAGTTAGGGTTTCAAACTAGGGTTAGGGTTTCCAGCTAGGGTTTTCAGTTAGGGTTTCAAACTAGGGTTAGGGTTTCCAGCTAGGGTTTTCAGTTAGGGTTTCAGACTAGGGTTAGGGTTTCCAGCTAGGGTTTTCAGTTAGGGTTTCAAACTAGGGTTAGGGTTTCCAGTTAGGGTTTCAAACTAGGGTTAGCGTTTCCAGCTAGGGTTTCAAACTAGGGTTTGGGTTTCCAGCTAGGGTTTTCAGTTAGGGTTTACAGCTAGGGTTTCGAACTAGGGTTAGGGTTTCCAGCTAGGGTTTTCAGTTAGGGTTTCAAACTAGGGTTAGGGTTTCCAGCTAGGGTTTTCAGTTAGGGTTAGGGTTTCAAACTAGGGTTAGGGTTTCCAGCTAGGGTTTTCAGTTAGGGTTTCAAACTAGGGTTAGGGTTTCCAGCTAGGGTTTTCAGTTAGGGTTTACAGCTAGGGTTTCAAACTAGGGTTAGGGTTTCCAGCTAGGGTTTTCAGTTAGGGTTTCAAACTAGGGTTAGGGTTTCCAGCTAGGGTTTTCAGTTAGGGTTTCAAACTAGGGTTAGGGTTTCCAGCTAGGGTTTTCAGTTAGGGTTTCAAACTAGGGTTAGGGTTTCCAGCTAGGGTTTTCAGTTAGGGTTTCAAACTAGGGTTAGGGTTTCCAGCTAGGGTTTTCAGCTAGGGTTAGGGTTTACAGCTAGGAATTTCAGTTAGGGTTTCAAACTAGGGTTAGGGTTTCCAGCTAGGGTTTTCAGTTAGGGTTTCAAACTAGGGTTAGGGTTTCCAGCTAGGGTTTTCAGTTAGGGTTTCAAACTAGGGTTAGGGTTTCCAGCTAGGGTTTTCAGTTAGGGTTTCAAACTAGGGTTAGGGTTTCCAGCTAGGGTTTTCAGTTAGGGTTTCAAACTAGGGTTAGGGTTTCCAGTTAGGGTTTCAAACTAGGGTTAGCGTTTCCAGCTAGGGTTTCAAACTAGGGTTAGGGTTTCCAGCTAGGGTTTTCAGTTAGGGTTTCCAGCTAGGGTTTCAAACTAGGGTTAGGGTTTCCAGCTAGGGTTTTCAGTTAGGGTTTCAAACTAGGGTTAGGGTTTCCAGCTAGGGTTTTCAGTTAGGGTTTCAAACTAGGGTTAGGGTTTCCAGCTAGGGTTTTCAGTTAGGGTTTCAAACTAGGGTTAGGGTTTCCAGCTAGGGTTTCCAGCTAGGGTTTCAAACTAGGGTTAGGGTTTCCAGTTAGGGTTTCAAACTAGGGTTAGGGTTTCCAGTTAGGGTTTCAAACTAGGGTTAGCGTTTCCAGTTAGGGTTTCAAACTAGGGTTAGGGTTTCCAGCTAGGGTTTTCAGTTAGGGTTTCAAACTAGGGTTAGGGTTTCCAGGTAGGGTTTTCAGCTAGGGTTAGGGTTTACAGCTAGGGTTTCAAACTAGGGTTAGGGTTTCCAGCTAGGGTTTTCAGTTAGGGTTTCAAACTAGGGTTAGGGTTTCCAGCTAGGGTTTTCAGTTAGGGTTTCAAACTAGGGTTAGGGTTTCCAGCTAGGGTTTCCAGCTAGGGTTTCAAACTAGGGTTAGGGTTTCCAGCTAGGGTTTTCAGTTAGGGTTTACAGTTAGGGTTTCAAACTAGGGTTAGGGTTTCCAGCTAGGGTTTTCAGATAGGGTTTCAAACTAGGGTTAGGGTTTCCAGCTAGGGTTTTCAGTTAGGGTTTCAAACTAGGGTTAGGGTTTCCAGCTAGGGTTTTCAGCTAGGGTTAGCGTTTCAAACTAGGGTTAGGGTTTCCAGCTAGGGTTTTCAGTTAGGGTTTCAAACTAGGGTTAGGGTTTCCAGCTAGGGTTTTCAGTTAGGGTTTCAAACTAGGTTTAGGGTTTCCAGTTAGGGTTTCAAACTAGGGTTAGCGTTTCCAGCTAGGGTTTTCAGTTAGGGTTTCAAACTAGGGTTAGGGTTTCCAGCTAGGGTTTTCAGTTAGGGTTTACAGCTAGGGTTTCAAACTAGGGTTAGGGTTTCCAGCTAGGGTTTTCAGTTAGGGTTTCAAACTAGGGTTAGGGTTTCCAGCTAGGGTTTTCAGCTAGGGTTAGGGTTTACAGCTAGGGTTTCAAACTAGGGTTAGGGTTTCAAGCTAGGGTTTTCAGTTAGGGTTTCAAACTAGGGTTAGGGTTTCCAGCTAGGGTTTTCAGTTAGGGTTTCAAACTAGGGTTAGGGTTTCCAGCTAGGGTTTTCAGTTAGGGTTTCAAACTAGGGTTAGCGTTTCCAGCTAGGGTTTTCAGTTAGGGTTTCAAACTAGGGTTAGGGTTTCCAGCTAGGGTTTTCAGTTAGGGTTTACAGCTAGGGTTTCAAACTAGGGTTAGGGTTTCCAGCTAGGGTTTTCAGTTAGGGTTTCAAACTAGGGTTAGGGTTTCCAGCTAGGGTTTTCAGTTAGGGTTTCAAACTAGGGTTAGCGTTTCCAGCTAGGGTTTTCAGTTAGGGTTTCAAACTAGGGTTAGGGTTTCCAGCTAGGGTTTTCAGCTAGGGTTAGGGTTTCCAGCTAGGGTTTTCAGTTAGGGTTTCAAACTAGGGTTAGGGTTTCCAGCTAGGGTTTTCAGTTAGGGTTTCAAACTAGGGTTAGGGTTTCCAGTTAGGGTTTCAAACTAGGGTTAGCGTTTCCAGCTAGGGTTTCAAACTAGGGTTAGGGTTTCCAGCTAGGGTTTTCAGTTAGGGTTTCCAGCTAGGGTTTCAAACTAGGGTTAGGGTTTCCAGCTAGGGTTTTCAGTTAGGGTTTCAAACTAGGGTTAGGGTTTCCAGCTAGGGTTTTCAGTTAGGGTTTCAAACTAGGGTTAGGGTTTCCAGCTAGGGTTTTCAGTTAGGGTTTCAAACTAGGGTTAGGGTTTCCAGCTAGGGTTTCCAGCTAGGGTTTCAAACTAGGGTTAGGGTTTCCAGTTAGGGTTTCAAACTAGGGTTAGGGTTTCCAGTTAGGGTTTCAAACTAGGGTTAGCGTTTCCAGTTAGGGTTTCAAACTAGGGTTAGGGTTTCCAGCTAGGGTTTTCAGTTAGGGTTTCAAACTAGGGTTAGGGTTTCCAGGTAGGGTTTTCAGCTAGGGTTAGGGTTTACAGCTAGGGTTTCAAACTAGGGTTAGGGTTTCCAGCTAGGGTTTTCAGTTAGGGTTTCAAACTAGGGTTAGGGTTTCCAGCTAGGGTTTTCAGTTAGGGTTTCAAACTAGGGTTAGGGTTTCCAGCTAGGGTTTCCAGCTAGGGTTTCAAACTAGGGTTAGGGTTTCCAGCTAGGGTTTTCAGTTAGGGTTTACAGTTAGGGTTTCAAACTAGGGTTAGGGTTTCCAGCTAGGGTTTTCAGATAGGGTTTCAAACTAGGGTTAGGGTTTCCAGCTAGGGTTTTCAGTTAGGGTTTCAAACTAGGGTTAGGGTTTCCAGCTAGGGTTTTCAGCTAGGGTTAGCGTTTCAAACTAGGGTTAGGGTTTCCAGCTAGGGTTTTCAGTTAGGGTTTCAAACTAGGGTTAGGGTTTCCAGCTAGGGTTTTCAGTTAGGGTTTCAAACTAGGTTTAGGGTTTCCAGTTAGGGTTTCAAACTAGGGTTAGCGTTTCCAGCTAGGGTTTTCAGTTAGGGTTTCAAACTAGGGTTAGGGTTTCCAGCTAGGGTTTTCAGTTAGGGTTTACAGCTAGGGTTTCAAACTAGGGTTAGGGTTTCCAGCTAGGGTTTTCAGTTAGGGTTTCAAACTAGGGTTAGGGTTTCCAGCTAGGGTTTTCAGCTAGGGTTAGGGTTTACAGCTAGGGTTTCAAACTAGGGTTAGGGTTTCAAGCTAGGGTTTTCAGTTAGGGTTTCAAACTAGGGTTAGGGTTTCCAGCTAGGGTTTTCAGTTAGGGTTTCAAACTAGGGTTAGGGTTTCCAGCTAGGGTTTTCAGTTAGGGTTTCAAACTAGGGTTAGCGTTTCCAGCTAGGGTTTTCAGTTAGGGTTTCAAACTAGGGTTAGGGTTTCCAGCTAGGGTTTTCAGTTAGGGTTTACAGCTAGGGTTTCAAACTAGGGTTAGGGTTTCCAGCTAGGGTTTTCAGCTAGGGTTAGGGTTTACAGCTAGGGTTTCAAACTAGGGTTAGGGTTTCAAGCTAGGGTTTTCAGTTAGGGTTTCAAACTAGGGTTAGGGTTTCCAGCTAGGGTTTTCAGTTAGGGTTTCAAACTAGGGTTAGGGTTTCCAGCTAGGGTTTTCAGTTAGGGTTTCAAACTAGGGTTAGGGTTTCCAGCTAGGGTTTTCAGTTAGGGTTTCAAACTAGGGTTAGGGTTTCCAGGTAGGGTTTTCAGCTAGGGTTAGGGTTTACAGCTAGGGTTTCAAACTAGGGTTAGGGTTTCCAGCTAGGGTTTTCAGTTAGGGTTTCAAACTAGGGTTGGGTTTTCCAGCTAGGGTTTTCAGCTAGGGTTAGGGTTTACAGCTAGGGTTTCAAACTAGGGTTAGGGTTTCCAGCTAGGGTTTACAGCTAGGGTTTCAAACTAGGGTTAGGGTTTTCAGTTAGGGTTTCAAACTAGGGTTAGCGTTTCCAGCTAGGGTTTCAAACTAGGGTTAGGGTTTCCAGCTAGGGTTTTCAGTTAGGGTTTACAGCTAGGGTTTCAAACTAGGGTTAGGGTTTCCAGCTAGGGTTTTCAGTTAGGGTTTCAAACTAGGGTTAGGGTTTCCAGCTAGGGTTTTCAGTTAGGGTTTCAAACTAGGGTTAGGGTTTCCAGGTAGGGTTTTCAGCTAGGGTTAGGGTTTACAGCTAGGGTTTCAAACTAGGGTTAGGGTTTCCAGCTAGGGTTTTCAGTTAGGGTTTCAAACTAGGGTTAGCGTTTCCAGCTAGGGTTTTCAGTTAGGGTTTCAAACTAGGGTTAGGGTTTCCAGCTAGGGTTTTCAGTTAGGGTTTCAAACTAGGGTTAGGGTTTCCAGGTAGGGTTTTCAGCTAGGGTTTCAAACTAGGGTTAGGGTTTTCAGTTAGGGTTTCAAACTAGGGTTAGGGTTTCCAGCTAGGGTTTTCAGTTAGGGTTTCAAACTAGGGTTAGGGTTTCCAGCTAGGGTTTTCAGTTAGGGTTTCAAACTAGGGTTAGGGTTTCCAGCTAGGGTTTTCAGTTAGGGTTTCAAACTAGGGTTAGGGTTTCCAGGTAGGGTTTTCAGTTAGGGTTTCAAACTAGGGTTAGGGTTTCCAGCTAGGGTTTTCAGTTAGGGTTTCAAACTAGGGTTAGGGTTTCCAGGTAGGGTTTTCAGCTAGGGTTAGGGTTTACAGCTAGGGTTTCAAACTAGGGTTAGGGTTTCCAGCTAGGGTTTTCAGTTAGGGTTTCAAACTAGGGTTAGGGTTTCCAGCTAGGGTTTTCAGTTAGGGTTTCAAACTAGGGTTAGGGTTTCCAGCTAGGGTTTTCAGTTAGGGTTTCAAACTAGGGTTAGGGTTTCCAGGTAGGGTTTTCAGCTAGGGTTTCAAACTAGGGTTAGGGTTTCCAGCTAGGGTTTTCAGTTAGGGTTTCAAACTAGGGTTAGGGTTTCCAGCTAGGGTTTTCAGCTAGGGTTAGGGTTTACAGCTAGGGTTTTCAGTTAGGGTTTCAAACTAGGGTTAGGGTTTCCAGCTAGGGTTTTCAGTTAGGGTTTCAATCTAGGGTTAGGGTTTCCAGCTAGGGTTTTCAGCTAGGGTTAGGGTTTACAGCTAGGGTTTTCAGTTAGGGTTTCAAACTAGGGTTAGGGTTTCCAGCTAGGGTTTTCAGTTAGGGTTTCAAACTAGGGTTAGGGTTTCCAGCTAGGGTTTTCAGTTAGGGTTTCAAACTAGGGTTAGGGTTTCCAGCTAGGGTTTTCAGTTAGGGTTTAAAACTAGGGTTAGGGTTTTCAGTTAGGGTTTCAAACTAGGGTTAGCGTTTCCAGCTAGGGTTTCAAACTAGGGTTAGGGTTTCCAGCTAGGGTTTTCAGTTAGGGTTTACAGCTAGGGTTTCAAACTAGGGTTAGGGTTTCCAGCTAGGGTTTTCAGTTAGGGTTTCAAACTAGGGTTAGGGTTTCCAGCTAGGGTTTTCAGTTAGGGTTTCAAACTAGGGTTAGGGTTTCCAGGTAGGGTTTTCAGCTAGGGTTAGGGTTTACAGCTAGGGTTTCAAACTAGGGTTAGGGTTTCCAGCTAGGGTTTTCAGTTAGGGTTTCAAACTAGGGTTAGGGTTTCCAGCTAGGGTTTTCAGTTAGGGTTTCAAACTAGGGTTAGGGTTTCCAGCTAGGGTTTTCAGTTAGGGTTTCAAACTAGGGTTAGGGTTTCCAGCTAGGGTTTTCAGCTAGGGTTAGGGTTTGCAGCTAGGGTTTCAAACTAGGGTTAGGGTTTCCAGCTAGGGTTTTCAGTTAGGGTTTCAAACTAGGGTTAGGGTTTCCAGCTAGGGTTTTCAGTTAGGGTTTCAAACTAGGGTTAGGGTTTCCAGCTAGGGTTTTCAGTTAGGGTTTCAAACTAGGGTTAGGGTTTCCAGGTAGGGTTTTCAGCTAGGGTTAGGGTTTCAAACTAGGGTTAGGGTTTCCAGCTAGGGTTTTCAGTTAGGGTTTCAAACTAGGGTTAGGGTTTCCAGCTAGGGTTTTCAGTTAGGGTTTCAAACTAGGGTTAGGGTTTCCAGTTAGGGTTTCAAACTAGGGTTAGCGTTTCCAGCTAGGGTTTCAAACTAGGGTTAGGGTTTCCAGCTAGGGTTTTCAGTTAGGGTTTACAGCTAGGGTTTCAAACTAGGGTTAGGGTTTCCAGCTAGGGTTTTCAGTTAGGGTTTACAGCTAGGGTTTCAAACTAGGGTTAGGGTTTCCAGCTAGGGTTTTCAGTTAGGGTTTCAAACTAGGGTTAGGGTTTCCAGCTAGGGTTTTCAGTGAGGGTTTCAAACTAGGGTTAGGGTTTCCAGCTAGGGTTTTCAGTTAGGGTTTCAAACTAGGGTTAGGGTTTCCAGGTAGGGTTTTCAGCTAGGGTTTCAAACTAGGGTTAGGGTTTCCAGCTAGGGTTTTCAGTTAGGGTTTCAAACTAGGGTTAGGGTTTCCAGGTAGGGTTTTCAGCTAGGGTTAGGGTTTACAGCTAGGGTTTCAAACTAGGGTTAGGGTTTCCAGCTAGGGTTTTCAGTTAGGGTTTCAAACTAGGGTTAGGGTTTCCAGCTAGGGTTTTCAGTTAGGGTTTCAAACTAGGGTTAGGGTTTCCAGCTAGGGTTTTCAGTTAGGGTTTCAAACTAGGGTTAGGGTTTCCAGGTAGGGTTTTCAGCTAGGGTTAGGGTTTCAAACTAGGGTTAGGGTTTCCAGCTAGGGTTTTCAGTTAGGGTTTCAAACTAGGGTTAGGGTTTCCAGCTAGGGTTTTCAGTTAGGGTTTCAAACTAGGGTTAGGGTTTCCAGTTAGGGTTTCAAACTAGGGTTAGCGTTTCCAGCTAGGGTTTCAAACTAGGGTTAGCGTTTCCAGCTAGGGTTTTCAGTTAGGGTTTACAGCTAGGGTTTCAAACTAGGGTTAGGGTTTCCAGCTAGGGTTTTCAGTTAGGGTTTACAGCTAGGGTTTCAAACTAGGGTTAGGGTTTCCAGCTAGGGTTTTCAGTTAGGGTTTCAAACTAGGGTTAGGGTTTCCAGCTAGGGTTTTCAGTTAGGGTTTCAAACTAGGGTTAGGGTTTCCAGCTAGGGTTTTCAGTTAGGGTTTCAAACTAGGGTTAGGGTTTCCAGGTAGGGTTTTCAGTTAGGGTTTCAAACTAGGGTTAGGGTTTCCAGCTAGGGTTTTCAGTTAGGGTTTCAAACTAGGGTTAGGGTTTCCAGGTAGGGTTTTCAGCTAGGGTTAGGGTTTACAGCTAGGGTTTCAAACTAGGGTTAGGGTTTCCAGCTAGGGTTTTCAGTTACGGTTTCAAACTAGGGTTAGGGTTTCCAGCTAGGGTTTTCAGTTAGGGTTTCAAACTAGGGTTAGGGTTTCCAGCTAGGGTTTTCAGTTAGGGTTTCAAACTAGGGTTAGGGTTTCCAGCTAGGGTTTTCAGTTACGGTTTCAAACTAGGGTTAGGGTTTCCAGCTAGGGTTTTCAGTTAGGGTTTCAAACTAGGGTTAGGGTTTCCAGGTAGGGTTTTCAGTTAGGGTTTCAAACTAGGGTTAGGGTTTCCAGCTAGGGTTTTCAGTTAGGGTTTCAAACTAGGGTTAGGGTTTCCAGGTAGGGTTTTCAGCTAGGGTTAGGGTTTACAGCTAGGGTTTCAAACTAGGGTTAGGGTTTCCAGCTAGGGTTTTCAGTTAGGGTTTCAAACTAGGGTTAGGGTTTCCAGCTAGGGTTTTCAGTTAGGGTTTCAAACTAGGGTTAGGGTTTCCAGCTAGGGTTTTCAGTTAGGGTTTCAAACTAGGGTTAGGGTTTCCAGGTAGGGTTTTCAGCTAGGGTTAGGGTTTACAGCTAGAGTTTCAAACTAGGGTTAGGGTTTCCAGCTAGGGTTTTCAGTTAGGGTTTCAAACTAGGGTTAGGGTTTCCAGCTAGGGTTTTCAGTTAGGGTTTCAAACTAGGGTTAGGGTTTCCAGCTAGGGTTTTCAGTTAGGGTTTCAAACTAGGGTTAGGGTTTCCAGCTAGGGTTTTCAGTTAGGGTTTCAAACTAGGGTTAGGGTTTCCAGCTAGGGTTTTCAGTTAGGGTTTCAAACTAGGGTTAGGGTTTCCAGTTAGGGTTTCAAACTAGGGTTAGCGTTTCCAGCTAGGGTTTCAAACTAGGGTTAGGGTTTCCAGCTAGGGTTTTCAGTTAGGGTTTACAGCTAGGGTTTCAAACTAGGGTTAGGGTTCCCAGCTAGGGTTTTCAGTTAGGGTTTCAAACTAGGGTTAGGGTTTCCAGCTACGGTTTTCAGTTAGGGTTTCAAACTAGGGTTAGGGTTTCCAGCTAGGGTTTTCAGTTAGGGTTTCAAACTAGGGTTAGGGTTTCCAGCTAGGGTTTTCAGTTAGGGTTTCAAACTAGGGTTAGGGTTTCCAGTTAGGGTTTCAAACTAGGGTTAGCGTTTCCAGCTAGGGTTTCAAACTAGGGTTAGGGTTTCCAGCTAGGGTTTTCAGTTAGGGTTTACAGCTAGGGTTTCAAACTAGGGTTAGGGTTTCCAGCTAGGGTTTTCAGTTAGGGTTTCAAACTAGGGTTAGGGTTTCCAGCTAGGGTTTTCAGTTAGGGTCTCAAACTAGGGTTAGGGTTTCCAGCTAGGGTTTTCAGTTAGGGTTTCAAACTAGGGTTAGGGTTTCCAGTTAGGGTTTCAAACTAGGGTTAGCGTTTCCAGCTAGGGTTTCAAACTAGGGTTAGGGTTTCCAGCTAGGGTTTTCAGTTAGGGTTTCAAACTAGGGTTAGGGTTTCCAGCTAGGTTTTTCAGTTAGGGTTTCAAACTAGGGTTAGGGTTTCCAGCTAGGGTTTTCAGTTAGGGTTTCAAACTAGGGTTAGGGTTTCCAGTTAGGGTTTCAAACTAGGGTTAGGGTTTCCAGCTAGGGTTTTCAGTTAGGGTTTCAAACTAGGGTTAGGGTTTCCAGCTAGGGTTTTCAGCTAGGGTTTCAAACTAGGGTTAGGGTTTCCAGGTAGGGTTTTCAGCTAGGGTTAGGGTTTCAAACTAGGGTTAGGGTTTCCAGCTAGGGTTTTCAGTTAGGGTTTCAAACTAGGGTTAGGGTTTCCAGCTAGGGTTTTCAGTTAGGGTTTCAAACTAGGGTTAGGGTTTCCAGGTAGGGTTTTCAGCTAGGGTTTCAAACTAGGGTTAGGGTTTCCAGCTAGGGTTTTCAGTTAGGGTTTCAAACTAGGGTTAGGGTTTCCAGGTAGGGTTTTCAGCTAGGGTCAGGGTTTACAGCTAGGGTTTCAAACTAGGGTTAGGGTTTCCAGCTAGGGTTTTCAGTTAGGGTTTCAAACTAGGGTTAGGGTTTCCAGCTAGGGTTTTCAGTTAGGGTTTCAAACTAGGGTTAGGGTTTCCAGCTAGGGTTTTCAGTTAGGGTTTCAAACTAGGGTTAGGGTTTCCAGGTAGGGTTTTCAGCTAGGGTTAGGGTTTCAAACTAGGGTTAGGGTTTCCAGCTAGGGTTTTCAGTTAGGGTTTCAAACTAGGGTTAGGGTTTCCAGCTAGGGTTTTCAGTTAGGGTTTCAAACTAGGGTTAGGGTTTCCAGTTAGGGTTTCAAACTAGGGTTAGCGTTTCCAGCTAGGGTTTCAAACTAGGGTTAGCGTTTCCAGCTAGGGTTTTCAGTTAGGGTTTACAGCTAGGGTTTCAAACTAGGGTTAGGGTTTCCAGCTAGGGTTTTCAGTTAGGGTTTACAGCTAGGGTTTCAAACTAGGGTTAGGGTTTCCAGCTAGGGTTTTCAGTTAGGGTTTCAAACTAGGGTTAGGGTTTCCAGCTAGGGTTTTCAGTTAGGGTTTCAAACTAGGGTTAGGGTTTCCAGCTAGGGTTTTCAGCTAGGGTTAGGGTTTCAAACTAGGGTTTCAAACTAGGGTTAGGGTTTCCAGCTAGGGCTTTCAGTTAGGGTTTCAAACTAGGGTTAGGGTTTCCAGCTAGGGTTTTCAGTTAGGGTTTCAAACTAGGGTTAGGGTTTCCAGCTAGGGTTTTCAGTTAGGGTTTCAAACTAGGGTTAGGGTTTCCAGGTAGGGTTTTCAGCTAGGGTTAGGGTTTACAGCTAGAGTTTCAAACTAGGGTTAGGGTTTCCAGCTAGGGTTTTCAGTTAGGGTTTCAAACTAGGGTTAGGGTTTCCAGCTAGGGTTTTCAGTTAGGGTTTCAAACTAGGGTTAGGGTTTCCAGGTAGGGTTTTCAGCTAGGGTTTCAAACTAGGGTTAGGGTTTCCAGCTAGGGTTTTCAGTTAGGGTTTCAAACTAGGGTTAGGGTTTCCAGGTAGGGTTTTCAGCTAGGGTTAGGGTTTACAGCTAGGGTTTCAAACTAGGGTTAGGGTTTCCAGCTAGGGTTTTCAGTTAGGGTTTCAAACTAGGGTTAGGGTTTCCAGCTAGGGTTTTCAGTTAGGGTTTCAAACTAGGGTTAGGGTTTCCAGCTAGGGTTTTCAGTTAGGGTTTCAAACTAGGGTTAGGGTTTCCAGGTAGGGTTTTCAGCTAGGGTTAGGGTTTCAAACTAGGGTTAGGGTTTCCAGCTAGGGTTTTCAGTTAGGGTTTCAAACTAGGGTTAGGGTTTCCAGCTAGGGTTTTCAGTTAGGGTTTCAAACTAGGGTTAGGGTTTCCAGTTAGGGTTTCAAACTAGGGTTAGCGTTTCCAGCTAGGGTTTCAAACTAGGGTTAGCGTTTCCAGCTAGGGTTTTCAGTTAGGGTTTACAGCTAGGGTTTCAAACTAGGGTTAGGGTTTCCAGCTAGGGTTTTCAGTTAGGGTTTACAGCTAGGGTTTCAAACTAGGGTTAGGGTTTCCAGCTAGGGTTTTCAGTTAGGGTTTCAAACTAGGGTTAGGGTTTCCAGCTAGGGTTTTCAGTTAGGGTTTCAAACTAGGGTTAGGGTTTCCAGCTAGGGTTTTCAGCTAGGGTTAGGGTTTCAAACTAGGGTTTCAAACTAGGGTTAGGGTTTCCAGCTAGGGTTTTCAGTTAGGGTTTCAAACTAGGGTTAGGGTTTCCAGCTAGGGTTTTCAGTTAGGGTTTCAAACTAGGGTTAGGGTTTCCAGCTAGGGTTTTCAGTTAGGGTTTCAAACTAGGGTTAGGGTTTCCAGGTAGGGTTTTCAGCTAGGGTTAGGGTTTACAGCTAGAGTTTCAAACTAGGGTTAGGGTTTCCAGCTAGGGTTTTCAGTTAGGGTTTCAAACTAGGGTTAGGGTTTCCAGCTAGGGTTTTCAGTTAGGGTTTCAAACTAGGGTTAGGGTTTCCAGCTAGGGTTTTAAGTTAGGGTTTCAAACTAGGGTTAGGGTTTCCAGCTAGGGTTTTCAGTTAGGGTTTCAAACTAGGGTTAGGGTTTCCAGCTAGGGTTTTCAGTTAGGGTTTCAAACTAGGGTTAGGGTTTCCAGTTAGGGTTTCAAACTAGGGTTAGCGTTTCCAGCTAGGGTTTCAAACTAGGGTTAGGGTTTCCAGCTAGGGTTTTCAGTTAGGGTTTACAGCTAGGGTTTCAAACTAGGGTTAGGGTTTCCAGCTAGGGTTTTCAGTTAGGGTTTCAAACTAGGGTTAGGGTTTCCAGCTAGGGTTTTCAGTTAGGGTCTCAAACTAGGGTTAGGGTTTCCAGCTAGGGTTTTCAGTTAGGGTTTCAAACTAGGGTTAGGGTTTCCAGTTAGGGTTTCAAACTAGGGTTAGCGTTTCCAGCTAGGGTTTCAAACTAGGGTTAGGGTTTCCAGCTAGGGTTTTCAGTTAGGGTTTACAGCTAGGGTTTCAAACTAGGGTTAGGGTTTCCAGCTAGGGTTTTCAGTTAGGGTTTCAAACTAGGGTTAGGGTTTCCAGCTAGGGTTTTCAGTTAGGGTTTCAAACTAGGGTTAGGGTTTCCAGCTAGGGTTTTCAGTTAGGGTTTCAAACTAGGGTTAGGGTTTCCAGTTAGGGTTTCAAACTAGGGTTAGCGTTTCCAGCTAGGGTTTCAAACTAGGGTTAGGGTTTCCAGCTAGGGTTTTCAGTTAGGGTTTACAGCTAGGGTTTTCAGTTAGGGTTTCAAACTAGGATTAGGGTTTCCAGCTAGGGTTTTCAGTTAGGGTTTCAAACTAGGGTTAGGGTTTCCAGCTAGGGTTTTCAGTTAGGGTTTCAAACTAGGGTTAGGGTTTCCAGGTAGGGTTTTCAGCTAGGGTTTCAAACTAGGGTTAGGGTTTCCAGCTAGGGTTTTCAGTTAGGGTTTCAAACTAGGGTTAGGGTTTCCAGCTAGGGTTTTCAGTTAGGGTTTCAAACTAGGGTTAGGGTTTCCAGCTAGGGTTTTCAGTTAGGGTTTCAAACTAGGGTTAGGGTTTCCAGTTAGGGTTTCAAACTAGGGTTAGCGTTTCCAGCTAGGGTTTCAAACTAGGGTTAGGGTTTCCAGCTAGGGTTTTCAGTTAGGGTTTACAGCTAGGGTTTCAAACTAGGGTTAGGGTTTCCAGCTAGGGTTTTCAGTTAGGGTTTCAAACTAGGGTTAGGGTTTCCAGCTAGGGTTTTCAGTTAGGGTTTCAAACTAGGGTTAGGGTTTCCAGCTAGGGTTTTCAGTTAGGGTTTCAAACTAGGGTTAGGGTTTCCAGCTAGGGTTTTCAGTTAGGGTTTCAAACTAGGGTTAGGGTTTCCAGCTAGGGTTTCAAACTAGGGTTTCAAACTAGGGTTAGGGTTTCCAGTTAGGGTTTCAAACTAGGGTTAGCGTTTCCAGCTAGGGTTTCAAACTAGGGTTAGGGTTTCCAGCTAGGGTTTTCAGTTAGGGTTTACAGCTAGGGTTTTCAGTTAGGGTTTCAAACTAGGGTTAGGGTTTCCAGCTAGGGTTTTCAGTTAGGGTTTCAAACTAGGGTTAGGGTTTCCAGCTAGGGTTTTCAGTTAGGGTTTCAAACTAGGGTTAGGGTTTCCAGGTAGGGTTTTCAGCTAGGGTTTCAAACTAGGGTTAGGGTTTCCAGCTAGGGTTTTCAGTTAGGGTTTCAAACTAGGGTTAGGGTTTCTAGCTAGGGTTTTCAGTTAGGGTTTCAAACTAGGGTTAGGGTTTCCAGTTAGGGTTTCAAACTAGGGTTAGCGTTTCCAGCTAGGGTTTCAAACTAGGGTTAGGGTTTCCAGCTAGGGTTTTCAGTTAGGGTTTACAGCTAGGGTTTCAAACTAGGGTTAGGGTTTCCAGCTAGGGTTTTCAGTTAGGGTTTCAAACTAGGGTTAGGGTTTCCAGCTAGGGTTTTCAGTTAGGGTTTCAAACTAGGGTTAGGGTTTCCAGCTAGGGTTTTCAGTTAGGGTTTCAAACTAGGGTTAGGGTTTCCAGCTAGGGTTTTCAGTTAGGGTTTCAAACTAGGGTTAGGGTTTCCAGCTAGGGTTTTCAGCTAGGGTTAGGGTTTACAGCTAGGGTTTTCAGTTAGGGTTTCAAACTAGGGTTAGGGTTTCCAGCTAGGGTTTTCAGTTAGGGTTTCAATCTAGGGTTAGGGTTTCCAGCTAGGGTTTTCAGCTAGGGTTAGGGTTTACAGCTAGGGTTTTCAGTTAGGGTTTCAAACTAGGGTTAGGGTTTCCAGCTAGGGTTTTCAGTTAGGGTTTCAAACTAGGGTTAGGGTTTCCAGCTAGGGTTTTCAGTTAGGGTTTCAAACTAGGGTTAGGGTTTCCAGCTAGGGTTTTCAGTTAGGGTTTCAAACTAGGG
Source organism: Filicampus tigris (assembly GCF_054856515.1). Classification (NCBI taxonomy): domain Eukaryota; kingdom Metazoa; phylum Chordata; class Actinopteri; order Syngnathiformes; family Syngnathidae; genus Filicampus; species Filicampus tigris. The sequence continues at coordinate 19,648,901 of NC_141220.1, read as the reverse complement.
TTAGGGTTTTCAGTTAGGGTTTCAAACTAGGGTTAGCGTTTCCAGCTAGGGTTTCAAACTAGGGTTAGGGTTTCCAGCTAGGGTTTTCAGTTAGGGTTTACAGCTAGGGTTTCAAACTAGGGTTAGGGTTTCCAGCTAGGGTTTTCAGTTAGGGTTTCAAACTAGGGTTAGGGTTTCCAGCTAGGGTTTTCAGTTAGGGTTTCAAACTAGGGTTAGGGTTTCCAGGTAGGGTTTTCAGCTAGGGTTAGGGTTTACAGCTAGGGTTTCAAACTAGGGTTAGGGTTTCCAGCTAGGGTTTTCAGTTAGGGTTTCAAACTAGGGTTAGGGTTTCCAGCTAGGGTTTTCAGTTAGGGTTTCAAACTAGGGTTAGGGTTTCCAGCTAGGGTTTTCAGTTAGGGTTTCAAACTAGGGTTAGGGTTTCCAGCTAGGGTTTTCAGCTAGGGTTAGGGTTTGCAGCTAGGGTTTCAAACTAGGGTTAGGGTTTCCAGCTAGGGTTTTCAGTTAGGGTTTCAAACTAGGGTTAGGGTTTCCAGCTAGGGTTTTCAGTTAGGGTTTCAAACTAGGGTTAGGGTTTCCAGCTAGGGTTTTCAGTTAGGGTTTCAAACTAGGGTTAGGGTTTCCAGCTAGGGTTTTCAGTTAGGGTTTCAAACTAGGGTTAGGGTTTCCAGGTAGGGTTTTCAGCTAGGGTTAGGGTTTCAAACTAGGGTTAGGGTTTCCAGCTAGGGTTTTCAGTTAGGGTTTCAAACTAGGGTTAGGGTTTCCAGCTAGGGTTTTCAGTTAGGGTTTCAAACTAGGGTTAGGGTTTCCAGTTAGGGTTTCAAACTAGGGTTAGCGTTTCCAGCTAGGGTTTCAAACTAGGGTTAGGGTTTCCAGCTAGGGTTTTCAGTTAGGGTTTACAGCTAGGGTTTCAAACTAGGGTTAGGGTTTCCAGCTAGGGTTTTCAGTTAGGGTTTACAGCTAGGGTTTCAAACTAGGGTTAGGGTTTTCAGTTAGGGTTTCAAACTAGGGTTAGGGTTTCCAGCTAGGGTTTTCAGTTAGGGTTTCAAACTAGGGTTAGGGTTTCCAGCTAGGGTTTTCAGTTAGGGTTTCAAACTAGGGTTAGGGTTTCCAGGTAGGGTTTTCAGCTAGGGTTTCAAACTAGGGTTAGGGTTTCCAGCTAGGGTTTTCAGTTAGGGTTTCAAACTAGGGTTAGGGTTTCCAGGTAGGGTTTTCAGCTAGGGTTAGGGTTTACAGCTAGGGTTTCAAACTAGGGTTAGGGTTTCCAGCTAGGGTTTTCAGTTAGGGTTTCAAACTAGGGTTAGGGTTTCCAGCTAGGGTTTTCAGTTAGGGTTTCAAACTAGGGTTAGGGTTTCCAGCTAGGGTTTTCAGTTAGGGTTTCAAACTAGGGTTAGGGTTTCCAGGTAGGGTTTTCAGCTAGGGTTAGGGTTTCAAACTAGGGTTAGGGTTTCCAGCTAGGGTTTTCAGTTAGGGTTTCAAACTAGGGTTAGGGTTTCCAGCTAGGGTTTTCAGTTAGGGTTTCAAACTAGGGTTAGGGTTTCCAGTTAGGGTTTCAAACTAGGGTTAGCGTTTCCAGCTAGGGTTTCAAACTAGGGTTAGCGTTTCCAGCTAGGGTTTTCAGTTAGGGTTTACAGCTAGGGTTTCAAACTAGGGTTAGGGTTTCCAGCTAGGGTTTTCAGTTAGGGTTTACAGCTAGGGTTTCAAACTAGGGTTAGGGTTTCCAGCTAGGGTTTTCAGTTAGGGTTTCAAACTAGGGTTAGGGTTTCCAGCTAGGGTTTTCAGTTAGGGTTTCAAACTAGGGTTAGGGTTTCCAGCTAGGGTTTTCAGCTAGGGTTAGGGTTTCAAACTAGGGTTTCAAACTAGGGTTAGGGTTTCCAGCTAGGGTTTTCAGTTAGGGTTTCAAACTAGGGTTAGGGTTTCCAGCTAGGGTTTTCAGTTAGGGTTTCAAACTAGGGTTAGGGTTTCCAGCTAGGGTTTTCAGTTAGGGTTTCAAACTAGGGTTAGGGTTTCCAGGTAGGGTTTTCAGCTAGGGTTAGGGTTTACAGCTAGAGTTTCAAACTAGGGTTAGGGTTTCCAGCTAGGGTTTTCAGTTAGGGTTTCAAACTAGGGTTAGGGTTTCCAGCTAGGGTTTTCAGTTAGGGTTTCAAACTAGGGTTAGGGTTTCCAGCTAGGGTTTTAAGTTAGGGTTTCAAACTAGGGTTAGGGTTTCCAGCTAGGGTTTTCAGTTAGGGTTTCAAACTAGGGTTAGGGTTTCCAGCTAGGGTTTTCAGTTAGGGTTTCAAACTAGGGTTAGGGTTTCCAGTTAGGGTTTCAAACTAGGGTTAGCGTTTCCAGCTAGGGTTTCAAACTAGGGTTAGGGTTTCCAGCTAGGGTTTTCAGTTAGGGTTTACAGCTAGGGTTTCAAACTAGGGTTAGGGTTTCCAGCTAGGGTTTTCAGTTAGGGTTTACAGCTAGGGTTTCAAACTAGGGTTAGGGTTTCCAGCTAGGGTTTTCAGTTAGGGTTTCAAACTAGGGTTAGGGTTTCCAGCTAGGGTTTTCAGTTAGGGTTTCAAACTAGGGTTAGGGTTTCCAGTTAGGGTTTCAAACTAGGGTTAGCGTTTCCAGCTAGGGTTTCAAACTAGGGTTAGGGTTTCCAGCTAGGGTTTTCAGTTAGGGTTTACAGCTAGGGTTTCAAACTAGGGTTAGGGTTTCCAGCTAGGGTTTTCAGTTAGGGTTTCAAACTAGGGTTAGGGTTTCCAGCTAGGGTTTTCAGTTAGGGTTTCAAACTAGGGTTAGGGTTTCCAGCTAGGGTTTCCAGCTAGGGTTTCAAACTAGGGTTAGGGTTTACAGCTAGGGTTTCAAACTAGGGTTAGGGTTTCCAGCTAGGGTTTTCAGTTAGGGTTTCAAACTAGGGTTAGGGTTTCCAGCTAGGGTTTTCAGTTAGGGTTTCAAACTAGGGTTAGGGTTTCCAGCTAGGGTTTCAAACTAGGGTTAGGGTTTCCAGCTAGGGTTTTCAGTTAGGGTTTCAAACCAGGGTTAGGGTTTCCAGCTAGGGTTTCAAACTAGGGTTAGGGTTTCCATATAGGGTTTCAAACTAGGGTTAGGGTTTCCAGCTAGGGTTTCAAACTAGGGTTAGGGTTTCCAGCTAGGGTTTCAAACTAGGGTTAGGGTTTCCAGCTAGGGTTTCAAACTAGGGTTAAGGTTTCCAGCTAGGGTTTTTAGTTAGGGTTAGGGTTTACAGCTAGGGTTTCAAACTAGGGTTAGGGTTTCCAGCTAGGGTTTCAAACTAGGGTTAGGGTTTCCAGCTAGGGTTTTCAGTTAGGGTTTCAAACTAGGGTTAGGGTTTCTAGCTAGGGTTTCAAACTAGGGTTAGGGTTTCCAGCTAGGGTTTCAAACTAGGGTTAGGGTTTCCAGCTAGGGTTTCAAACTAGGGTTAGGGTTTCCAGGGTACACAGAGGCTTGCTGCCCATGTTGGATTGTTGTCTATAAAAGGAAAACTCTGGATTTTACCGGTGGGTTGGTCCTGTTGATGTGAGGATTAATGTCTTCAAATGTCTTCACAGGAGGCAGATCCAGAGCTTGTCTGACTTGCGTGTAACTGCGAAGGCCGAAGTCTCGTCCCCTTTGAACAGTCAGCTCGACCAAATCTGTGCGTGTGAACTTAAGAGGTCCATACATGAAGTCTGTCGGGGGGTAGATTAAATTGTGTTATTTCATTTGTACTCAAGATATGGAGTTTTCAGGGTGCATCACCTCTTAGGTCCTCCACAACAATGTGGTCAACTTCCTCTGCAATCTGAGAAGCCATGCCCATGAGGAGGTCGTCCACATCCCGGCTTGTGTTCACATTAATTTCCTGTTGACAAAATGACGAGAGCATAAAAGACAAGCTGCTTCGCCTCTAACAGTCTTGAGGTAATACAAAATACTGTACCACTCTGTTTTGATCGACACAGAGAGGTATTATTTCTTTTGTTTATACTTTACAGTAGTGTAATACTGCTTGTGTCATATTGAAAGGCGTTTCCAATACAGAGGTGCCTTGAGAGACCGTTTTAATTTGTTCCGTGGTCACGCTCGTAACTCAAGACCCCATATCACAAATATATACCCCCCCCCCCAAAAAAAAACCAAAACAAAAATATTTTGGAATGTGGTTTAAATAGGAAAATAATACTCTAATATTGCATTTAATAAAAACATATAGTAATAACATAATTAAATGGACTGTAAAGAATTAAGCAGTTTGTGCATCATGAAGAATTCACTGTGGATTTATCGGGTGTATCTGACTGGGTGGCAGTATAATATAGTCAAGCAGAAAAAGAATGAAGAGTTTCACTCAACTACTCTACTGTAATTGTATTCTACAGTAATATTTGCCGTAGTTTTGCAGAGGATCAAATGTATAGGCCTGAATATTGTTAAATTGTCTGTCTACAAGTGTTGCTGCACCGTTTGTGCATTGTGCAAGCATTATAACACCACACACAGATGGTATTTGCTAACTCGTCTATGGCTTTTGCCATTATGTATTAGCATTAAACTAGCGGACGTAATTTATGTGGTTATTTAAAAAATACACAATATATAATTCTCTTTTTTTATGTTTACTTTGACACTAAATTCTAACTGCATGTTGCATTAGACAGCTTGAAGCGTTGCTGAAGATTTGTTTACTATGCAAAACTGCGGTTTGTGGTGAAGTGAGCGGAGTTGAGTTTACTGCCCCAATACCTTTGTTTTTAATTGAAAAACAAAAAAATTCAGAGCAAAACATCATCCAACCATTGTGTCTTGAAAAAAAATCGGGAGTTGGGCCACTCATATGTCAAGGCACCACTGTATATTGAAGATAAATTGAGCAGTACCTGACGTTTCCAAAAGCTGTTACAGAGTCGCAAGGCTGACGATGAACTGGCATCGGTGTTGATGATTTTTCGGAAATGGCAGGTTCTGTTTCTGTTCAAAACAACACAGCCATTGAAAATGTCGTGATAACTGACAACAATTTGCCGTAGAGCGGAGCACTGGGAGGAACGCACTGCTGCCATTTTGCATGTTTTGTGTGTCAAGAATATGTACTGTACAGTGTAATAGCTTTAATTGGCAATGAGTGATTAATACCTGATAAGTCAGCTGTGACTTGTGAAACTGGATGGTTCTATGATTCTATCACATATAAAGGATGTGATTTTTTTTTTTAATAAATAAATAAAATACCTCATGTAAACACCGGGTGGAGCCATAGTGATACCTAATCTCATAGCGGCAGCCTGAAACTCAGGGGAGATTGCTGGATCAACAAACTTTTGATATCCTGCACAGATAAATCAAAATCTAACATTACAATAAAGAGATGGTTCATATTAAAATTAGGAGTAATAAATGATGTCACGACCACTGTTTTGACTTACACCCACTGGGTGCACATGTTCTCTCTCTCTTTTTTAGTCTGATTCTTACCCGGGTAAGGCGGAATAGTTCTGTCTCCCAGGTATGCCGGCAGCCATTCGTAAAGGGCAATATTCTGTTTGTTTGATTTTAAAGATAAAATATTATTGGATCTTATAATGTAATACTAACATCGGTGCAACAATCATCTCTTATGTTGAGAAAGGATTAGCTATATTGAGACTTTTCCCTCTACCTGAAACGTGGCCACAACTGTCTTCCTGGCATTTTGAAACAACTCCTCGTCAGACCACTGCGGGTGCTCCTCGTGCAGTTTTGACGCTAAATAGTTGTGGTAACGGAACCAGATGATTCCTTCAGCTGCTGTGAACACGTTCTCGTTGCCCCAAGCATTTCCCAACTCTGGACAAGAAGATGGAGTTCTTTAGTTCATTCCACAGATTCTTGCCTCCACTACACAAATATGACAAAACACCTTTTGCTCAACTATTCAATAAAATACATCAGGTAGGGCAACCCTGACAACCCTGATCTAAGCAAACCAGCATGAAATAAATACACAAAATAATTTATTTTTGTATAACGTGATGTTAAAAGTAAAGGCTTACAGTACTTTAAGTAAAAAAGTACATCTTACCGTAGAGGCCGTGAGGGCCATGATCACCTGTTGTGGGGTCAGCGGCGCTCCACATGAAACTGTGCCCGGTTGCCTGTCTTGGCATGTTCCTGTCCAAACCGGAGGCTAGTAGCCCATCAGAAAAGCTTCTCAGGTGGTCCGACCAGGAATTGCAGGGGCCATAGATGGAGCTGCCATCAATCCAAGCTGTGACCAAGTTGACCTACAAGAATGTGTATGTATATAGTGTATATACACAATTATGAGCAGTTAACTAAGTGTCAACCTAAAACCTCCAGGCAACTGCTAGAGCGTAAAGAAATGTCAGGAAAAGCTTACTTGAACTCCTGAACTTTTATTGGGTGTGTCAACGAGTGTTTGAATATGATTGGTTGATTCTGAACAAAGCCTATGCACCATCATAATTCCAGTATCACCTGTGTGCGAGGGTTGCCGGGACTCTGGCCTGTGTCTTTGTCCCATGGTCCTCTCTGAAAGGGCAGCAGAACTTCACCGGTGCCATTTGGGTCAAAAACAGGGTCACCTTTAGGCACTGCGATGTTCATGAATTCAGGGGGACACCCAGGAGTCCGTGAGTTCATGATCTCAAATGCAATGTGATAACCTGAAAAGTAAATCATTTGTTAATTAAAATGTTGAATATTTAGATCTATATATTGATCATATAGTGCTAACCACTATGCTGTCATTGAAAACAATACAGACAAATACAGTATTACTGGCTTATTGATCGCCATATTTAGTGTGGCATGACAGTACAAGGAAACATCTCATTACTTCCTTGTCCCTCTTGTTTCCTTATTCAAATATTGTTAAATAATGAGCAATGCAAAACTTCCTTGTTAGTGTGACGGAGCTGAACAAACTAAAGACTACAATCACCACCTAAGCGATCGGGGCAGGACATAGTTTAGATAAAAAATGGTATCACACACAGAGCATGTTAACAGAAATCTCACAGGGATCTTTGAAAATAGAAAGAGTCTCAATTAATGTGTATTTACCAAAAAACAAAGATAACACAGTGTAGTTTCGTGTGGAGGGCAACCCGGAAGGGCCGACGCTGACAGTGCGGCTAAGGCTTCTTGGATTGGGCAGCTCGGGCTCGTTCTCTGCTTGGTAGACTCCATCCCGGAAATTCGCAGGCACCAACCGCATAAGGTGTGAGCCTGCAGAAATACAAACATTGATGCCAAGTGTGAATACTTGTTGCTAGATTTAGCAACTTTTTAGTTCATCATAGCTCAGCTTCAGAAAACAGGTGAGCTTGATTGGCCGTTACCTGAGCAACTTTGAAGTCATTTTCAGTCGACAGAAGTGACAAAATGGCCGCCCCATGAGATGGCTAAAAACGGGTGCATTAACTCTTGTTCCACAAACACAATGTTTACCAGAATGCCTGTTTCAACTAGTGGGCCTGCATAGAACACATTCTTGAAAAAAAATATGTTTGGGTTGACTCACCACTTTAAGAGATTTGTTTTCCTTTTTTTTTTTTTTTTTTAATGTAGCTACAAAAATAACTTGTGGCAAATGTGTTGCCTTGTGACATCTTAAAAACGAAAGGGTGAAGGGAAGGTAAGGTGTATTTTCTTAGTTAATATCAACAGCTAATTTAGTAATTTTTTTTTGTTGGTCAGTTACTTTACTGACTTTTACCCAAGTCTTTTATTTCTTTTAGGGCAAAAACAAAACAAATCAATGTGTGACTACTACAATTGGGTCGGAGTTGGATGAAGTGGCCGTAGGAAGGCGATGAAGTTTGACCTCCCCCTGGTGTCTGTGGGAAAGAAAAGGCAGCACATCCAGTCCATCGAGAGACTGAAATCGGGTACCATATTTTCTAGCGCTGAATTCCTCCTGGTGGAGGGTACGGGTGGTGCAGCGGATATTCCCAGACGGCACAAGTGCCATACACACAATAATTACAGACACTCTTTGCCCGCAAGACAACTCTTGAGCCATAAAATAATATATACAGTATATGTTAAAATATTTTAATAAAGTCATAATCACACAGAGAAAACAATTACAAACACAACGGAAGAAAACAAGTTTTTGTAAATCTTTTCACCAACAGGAGGAGATGTTACTTCAAATCAGTATTTTTCATTCAAACCACGAGGCTCAGTGGTTTTACATTTTTAATTGTCCTTAGTCAGTGCAGCGCTCTCTCTCTGTTTTTGTTTAATTTGCTCAGATTTGAAATCCCCCCATTTTCAAATTGGATACATCATGCGTGTCGTACTGTTAGGGTTGTAGCTGCTCGGTGTCTGACTTTACTCTGTGATCAAAACTAAAGAAATGTTTGATAGCGTCCTAGTCAACGCTAGCTAGCTCTTGATTAAAAAAAAACAACATTGTATTTGTTAAACATTATCAAATAGGGTATAATTGACAGTAGTTTGCACCACTTTGAGTCGTCTATTCTACTTTTACCTACGTAAAGGTGTAACCACACGTAACGTGCACGTGACGATTAATTACGCAATGACATCATCACGCAACACACAGCCGGTCGTCGGCGCTCGGTGCCTGCTGGGTCTTTTTTTTTTTTTTTTTTTTAAAGAGAGATATTTTGTAATATATTTTTACTCACCCACTGCTCCGCGTTTGGGACATCCTAAACTGTTGTACCAGCCGTCAAAACGAGGAACTTCCCACGTTATTTCACACCGTGAAACTGTTCAAATATACCCAAAAAGGCGATTTACCACCGACGCTGTCCACTCTGGGATCGAATTTTATTCATTTGGTCGTCTACTCACCGACGATGAGCAGCAATCCGAGCACTGCACAAACACTCCAAACTCGCTTACGCAAATCCATTGATGCAGAGAGGCTCCTCATCTCAGTCTGCAGCCAAGAGCCGTGGAGGACTTCTGAAAAATTCAGGTAAAGTGGATATAACTGAACATGTATTCGCATTTACCTCCTGCAGGGATTGTTTAACGTGGATCTTGGTAAGAATCAGCACCCAAAAATGTCCACGTAATATATTTTTGATTGGATGTTTGTTATTTTTTTCTGATTGTATTGCTGTTGAACACAATTTGCTATGCCGCGTCAAACTAGGCTATAGGAAAATGTGATTGAATCTGATTACATTTTTATCACTGTAGAAGCTCATCCGATCAAGTTGCTTTATATTATGTAAGATCTTTTTAAAAATCGTTCTAATGAGGATGGTTTTTTTCAATGAGTCTTCAATTGACCTCTTTTCATCTATAAATATTCTAGATTAAAGCTTTGGCGTACTAGCTAAAACATGACCATTTTTCTATTAAAAAACAGACTTTTTGCAACCATTTAGGATCCAGGTACATATTTTAAATTAATACAGTCTTCCTGCATACCACCAACAAAAGGGCACAAAGATATATATGCAATGAAATAATGATGGTCTCATCCCAATTTGCTAAAAAAAAAATCAAATAAAAAAAAAAATACTTACAGTACTCATAAAGACAAATTATTTGTAATAAATACTTTCGGGATCAATTAAGTGAAATTGGATCATTCTCTCAACACAATGGTTGGCAATCACTGCAGTGTGTGAATGTATTTGTTAAGGAGAGAGTGAAATGGTCATGCTTACCTGTGTGGAAGTTGGAAGGTAGTGAGTGCAGCAGGTTGCTGTGCAGTGCAGGAGCGGTGATGAAGTGTCTTCTGCTTGATCAAAAACATGTGACCTGGAATTCCCAAATGGGCTTGGTCATTTTCTCTGAATCACACCTCTTTCACACTTTTCTTTAGTCAAACCATCCATTTCCTCGTGTATAAAAGAGGCGCATGTTTCCTTATGAATGACACTTGCTGCTTCACTCCACCTCTTCCACGATTCAGGTTTGGACACTACAAGAATTTAACATGTTCTCATTTTTATCAGAGCACTCCCCCTGCAACGTGTGTTAATTTCTGTCTGTAGCCACAAGAGCCGAAGCCGACATGACTTTCTACGATGACATATATCCATTTTACTATATGCGAAGGACGTCCTTCATCTTCAGTGGCCACTTGCTCACCGTTATCATATTTTTCCTTGTGCTGACGCTCTGTCTACTACTTATTCTGCCCGGGATTCGAGGAAAGTCGGTAAGTGCAAGTCTCATATCAGTGCGTAGTCCCCTTGCCACTCCCCTGGTATTTTTACCTGAACGCCTAAAAAGGTGCACCCAAAGTAAAACTGAAGCTGTACTTTGGAGTATCAGCATTTTGGTCTCTTTTTGAAGATAACACTTTGAATTTTCCTCCTCAACTGTCAGAATCGTTTTAAGTGCGACTGGCACCGAATTATGGAAGTTTGAATACATAAGAGAAGGCGGATTTTATGTCCGCCTATTTTTTTTTCTTTTCCAAAAATCTGCCTGCAAAATTTTGTATTAGGTGGTGGACTAAAATAACACAACATGATTACAGCTCAAAGGCTCCTCCAATTCCATTTCAAATTTGACAATAATACGACAGAAAATGAGCATTTTACACAAGTTTTTACTAAGGCGAACCAAAAGTTTGCCATTCGAATCCCATTGCAATCATATTGCAACCATGTTCACATACGTAGGGGAAAAGGCTGCTATTGTGGAATGCGTCAACAATCATGAGTTCTAATGAAAAGTAAGTCTTGGCGCTATCATATCCTACATCCAGATTTAAAAAAAAACGCAGAAAAATCAAAGAAGGTGACGCAATGTGACGTGCGCTCTGACGCACAGCCCTCATGTCGCTGGGCTTTGAAAGTGTGTGTTACGCAAGTTATGCCCGGTGTTTTTATTGAAAACAGTTTCCATGTTTTTTTTGGAAGAATTTCATTGGCCGTTGAATGCGTCAATCACCATCTTAGCAAATTTGGTTGTGACTGCAAACATAACTGACGAATCATCCATATGCAGGGGTGGTACTATTTACGCATGGAATATGTTCATTGGCTGATGTTGAACTCTGACATGGGAAACATTAGTTTATTGGATCAAGTAAGCAATCAATCAAACTAAGGTCCAGCCTAGCCCAGTTTTGAAAGCTCGCGTGTCTAAATCCGTCGAAGGTAACTCAATCTACGATGGAAAATATGTACATATGTAATATGTATATGTATCTGATAGCAACCTGTAACGGTTGCAGGAGCTAATAACGTGGCTTTATGGCTGGCAGGCTTGTTGTGGACTAACTATATTACTAGAAATCTTTTACTGGACCCTTGTCGACGTAATATGATCATTGATGACGGATTATGAAATTGTGTCGGACATTTGAGGATAAAATGGTGAGTTGCACATTTTTTGTGTGTTAGCATCGTTTTGACTTAAATGCTCGCCGAGCCTGCAGATTCGATTGTATCTTATAATGTTTGGTATCATTCGAATCTGCGGTAACTCCGTTTTCTAACCATATATAACATGCCCAGGAATGCTTTGAAGTTGTTCGGTATGTAGTGAATGTCCCGCGTGTACGACCCGCAAAACCACCTTTGGGTGGCTGGAATGGCAACGGGTAAAAATTAACATCCCCCTTAAAGCATTAACCAATTTTCACAGTATGTCTTTTCCTTTGCAATCAGCGGCTGTTCTGGTTGCTGAGGATCATTTTGAGCTTGTTTATCGGCAGTGTCATTGTGGGTGAGTGCAGCACTTTTCCACGCGCCTTTCCATAAAGCTCACGTTTAATCGTTTTTCTCGCCTTTCTTTTCCTGCAGCACTCAACTTTACCGACAACTGGGCTGAGGCTCGTATGACCACAAACGCCACCTATAAATCTTTCAGCAGTGCAGTGGTTCACGCCGATGTTGGCTTACATGTTGGCCTGTATGGAATTAATGTTACACTTAAAGGTGAGTTACCGCATCTTCTTCAAATACTGTACCGCAGATTGATCATGCCACTGTGTTTTGGCAGGCGTAAAAATGTCCAACAGAACACTTACAGTAGATAATTTCCTAAATAAGTCTTTATTTTAGAGTCTTCTCAGTGATGTGCCTAAGAATAGCGGTTCTTCTAGCGTCAAAAAGTAATAATCGATTAGAATCCTTGATAAGGAGACTTGTCGAATGCAAATGAACCCAAGGTTAACTCATCTATTATTGGAGGGATATACGTATCGTAGAAGGAAATGGCGCATTTGTAGTACTGACAAATTTCTTTAAATGTATGTAAAATGACAACAAAAAAAGTCATTGCATCACACCATCTCAAACTCAGCCGTACTGAATCGAAACGTAATCTCACTGAATCGAACCAAATCGAATTGGGCAACTTTAAAATCAAACTGTCCTTGGATTGTTTCGCACAAAACATATGGAAAACGGTATCGAATCATCTTTTGTGGAGATATGCACACCCCTAGTGTTTAACAAATCTACTGCTCCGCCCTGCACCCCCACCCAAAAAAAGTTTTAGCCACTGTAACTTGCACAGTTTGAACATTTGATTCAGTGACTCTGTCACACTCCACAGGAGGGAGCCAACGCACCACTAGTGGTACTAGTACAACACTGATTAATGAGAACCACTTCTGTACAGTATTGATAAGTGCTGTGTGCTGTGTAGACCCCTAGGTGGCAGTAACGCCAAGGTATGGATTTCCATAGCTAGTTATGTTCAAAAGGAAGCAGACGTGAATAAATTCTGTTCTGATATTGCACAATATTTTCACCAGCCAATCAGGGCCCACTGCCAATGATCCAAACGTAGCAATCACTACGCTGCTCCTTCTCCGCTCTGCAGGCAATCCCGTCGTTCAGTTGAACGAGACTATCGACTACAATGAGATGTTCGCCTGGCGTGACAGTATCGAGGACGATTATAAGGGAGCGTTGGAGAAAGGGCTCCCGAGCCCCATCCTATACGTCGCTGAGAAATTCACTCCCAGCAGCCCGTGCGGCCTCATCTTTCACTACAGATACTCCGGGCGATACGCATCTGCAACTCTCTGGTACGTAAACACGAACTTGTGGTTTTCTAATGTTTAAATGTTGCCGAAATTAACGGACTGCTCCAAACCAGGATGGCATTTTGCTGCTGGATGCTGGCCAACATCCTCCTCTCCATGCCAGTTATCTTATACGCCGGCTACATGATGTTGGCCGCGGCCGCCTTCATCTTCATCTCCGCGGCCGCCTTCACCACCATCATGCATGCGCCCAACTGTGTTTTCTCCATTGGAACCGTCTCTTTTCAAGCGGAATACAGCCTTTCATTCTGGCTGGCTCTGGCAACCGGTAACGAATAAAAGCCTCGCTGACGGATTTCATGACATTTGTTTGAATTAGGCTAAAGTGACATTTTTCCTAGGTGTGCTGTGCACTGTCATCGGGGTTCTGGTGGTGATAATGAACTTTATGGTTCCTGAGAAGATGAAGGAGGCTTTCAGTGTGGGTGTTGACAGTGATGAAGATGAGGACGTTTCTTACGGGGAGACGTACCTGAATTCCGCCTTCCTTGATGACGTAACAGTGTCGCCATGCACCTTTACAGAGGTCACAGCGGTCAGTATATGTTCTGTTCGTGTATTGATCGTTTGATATCAGTTCTACTTGACGCTACAAAATGCAACTGAATCACACATATACCATCTCGTTGTGACGGGAAAAACTGCGACCCCTGGTGTTGTTACCCAGTGAAACTTTTTGAGGAGCCATATTTTGATTTTAGAACTACAAATATGTTACAATTGTCAAGGAAGAAGCAGATTTTCCTGGTGCCTTTAGCGATACAATAAAACAAAAAGATAAAACGGGCGAATGAAAGTAGAGGTATGTGACAGGCTGTGGGTTCCATCCATTGGTTGCATTTCAGTGACAGAGACTCTACACACTTCACTTTTTAACCACAGGTGCATGTAAAATTATAACGACGCTTGGTGTTTGGTCGGCCTTAAAGACATCGAAAGATGTATTTACAATTTTCATTGTTTTTTTTTTTTAATAATTACATTATTTATATCCCGGATATTAATCATTGATGGTATAGTGGTAGACAAGCTTGCTTTGTGTGCGGGCAGCGTGAGATCGCTTCCCAGTCCCGATGTAGATGTGAATGCTTGTTTGTCTCTGTATATGCCCTGCGACTGATGGGCGACCAGTTCAGGGTGTAGTCCACCTTTCGCCCCAAGGTGAGCGGGGATAGGCTCCAGCCCCCCCCCTCTGATCGTGTACAGGATAAGCGGGTTAGGGTTAGGGTGTTGAAAATGGATGGATGGATATCCCCGATATTATTGGACACATTTTAGGAAAAAAACACCTTTACATTTTATGGAGCGTTTTATCAAACTTCACTTAGCCACTATAAATTTAGAACATGGAAAGAAATGGTATGAACACGTTAAATTAGTTTTGGATATTTCAACATTTTTAGGGTTGAGTTTCAGAGTGTAAAAGTTAACAATATACAGCAAAAAGCAGCAATCAACAATGATACAGGGCAGTTCTACACCTATGCAAACTACATCTGTATGAATCTATTGATCATTATTTAATGTGATAGCACTCAGCGTCAATCATTACGTTCTTTGTGAAGACAGAATGCACTGATTGATTAAATATAACATCCTTTTGTTTTTATTTTTCAGGAACATGTATGAATCCCTCTTGGCAACTTTCGCAGTCAATACTTGAAGATCTACTGAATGCGTTACAGAGAGAATGTTGAATGTCACTTGTGTCTTTGTCAATGTCCATGTATGTTTTTAGTGATTAGTGATTGAACTGTACTGTATTTGTAAATACAAAGTTATTTTGTATGGGATCCATGCACTGTAGTGTTAATAAACACAGAACTTTTTTTTTTTTTTTTTAGTCTGGCATTGGCCTATATTATTGTTTTCGCTGGTCGGGAAAGACTAAATATGTGTAGATCCTGTGGGATTGTAGGAAACGGATTGCTATATTTCTTATGATATTCAAACAAGAGTATCTACCCTCGCAAAACACAGAAGTCATTATTCAGGCAGGATTCAAATATTTTTGTCAATTTTTGAGATTGACAGCTTCCGAGCTCCAGTTCCAATGTAATAATGAAAAGAGAGGTCAAATTAACACCAAACTACTGTATTTGGTAAATGTGTTTTATGGCATGTCTACTTTTGACTTGTTTTTTTAATGGCACCTTAATAAAAAGAAAGCAACACAAATGAAGCAGTGAGTTTGTATTATTTGTGTTACACTATTACATTCATTCCGTAATGTACATTCTTGTACGCTCTTGTAAAGGTTATCTCTTAAAACTGCATTTCAAAATGAAGGGGTGTCTTTGGCCTTCAGCATCTCCATAATACACATAATTTAGTGACTTTATACAGTGTAATACCGTACATGTGTAATACTTACTGTAATAGAATAGCATGAATTCTTGGTCAGAAATTTGTCATGATACCATGCATATACTGTACGTGTAATATGGCCTTCCTACTCCAGTCCTTGAGTAACCCACAGTATTTACATTAGAATTACATAGACACTATAAAAATGACTAACTAAAATATAAATGCATTTCTTTTCATAGGAAAATAAAAGTGACCATTAAGCTACTTCTCTTCCACACTCACACACAGCACTACAGAATTCACATTGTAAGGCCATTATGAGAATGTAATTCAAGATTAAACCTGAAATGAGAACTGGACCCTCTTTACAGCATTGCAACGAGAGCCCCCAAATAATATTGAAATGATAGAAAAATAAAACTTTGCTCATCACTAATCAACACTGCGTCTTCAAATGTAGGATGGTGTCTCCTGTCCTGTGAGCAGTCTGAACATCACAGCGGGCATCGTCTTCATGTTGATCTGGTGCACATTTAAAGAATAATGTGTGAATTTGTACGGAGACGCAGTCATCAACTTTGGTTGTTTAAAGAGACAATACAAAAGACGACAAATGATGAGAAAAAGAAGTGATGATCCAGTTGTTTTTTTTTTTTTTTTTTTAATAAATATGACTACGCAATGCTGCACTTGGAGCAGATGGCACGCAGCAGATGTTCAAATGCTGCTAGCAACCAGTTTGTTTATGTGAGCACAAAGACTGCAAAACAAGGAAATTGTTATTGTACACCTCCAAATGACGATCTCTTACCTCACCCACAGACACGGAAAGGGTCTGCACGATTTTTTCGTGTGGCATAGCAACCACGCTTTGACCGTTTATCTCTATGATTCGATGTCCAACGCGAACGCCGCCTCTCTCGGCGATCCCGCCTCGCATCAGACTGCAGATCTGAGAATGAGAAAAAGATCCATCTTGGTCAAATTTTATATCTTGTGTGCATGCCTGTCCGGGACTGTCCCTCACCGCACCACTGAATTTTTTCCCGTTTTTTCCTGGACACTCACAATGCCATTTTGAACACTGAAGCCAAGCTGGAACTTAAGATCAGGCCGCTTGATGAGCACAGTGGTGACAGGAGGGCAGCTTACGATACTCATCTTGACTTTCAATTGATTCTTCAAACCCTGGAAGACACCACACATGAGGGAACATAAGTGATGCACATAGACAAGTGCTGAAAATGTCACTGAGTCAAGAACCTGCCCTTGCTACATGAAGCATGGGTCAGAAGTAGGGCTGGCAAAAAAAAAAAGTTGGTTAAGTCAGATAGGCAGACCACAAAATAGGTAAACACAACATTTTTGCCTCGAAGCCTCACTGGCACCATGTGACGAGACAGCCGCACAGATATTTCGAGCAGAAGTGTAATGGTACTTTAGTCAAACCTCATCATGACCGTTTCACAGTCTGTTAGCACCCTCCATTGGTGGAAAGTTGATACTGCAGCCAAGCAATCAAATAAATCAGGTTTTCCCAGTCAATGGTCACAGCGATGATATATGTTTGGCTGTTTTTTTCACCGGACACCCTTCCTGATGCAATTTTGATGCACGCCCATTTTTTTTATCCGGATTTGCTACCGGTGGTGGCTGTGAATCAGTGGAAGCTCTTAGACACAGTTGATGACCGGGATTGAAACTCCAGTCGGATAAACGACTCTAAAAATATTTGATCGCGACAGTCAAAAATCATTACGTGCATTATTATGTTCATTATGTGCGAACAAAAAAATCTGCATGAAAGTATCAAGTAATATATTAAGTGTCACTGAAGAGGACTGGCATACCTTGATGATTCCCTGGCAGGTGGCTAGAGGCAGCCCTACCAGGCTGGTGTCGTTGATGGACATAATCTGATCACCAACACTGAGTTTGCCAGAGCGTGCTGCTGGGCCGCTGTTCAGCATCCCAGCGAGGATAACCGTGGGCAGAATGGAGCCCCATCCCGACTCCACAATCACCACCCCGAGGTTCTCCCCTTTCTGCTTCTCCACACACAGCTACAACACATAAGATGTATTCAAAATGTACCGAATGCTCGTCTTGGATTCGCAATCATCTTCTTTGGACACACACCTCTTTACAGTTGTCCGAGTTAGAGAAATGAATGAGGTCGTCGTGGTACATTTCCTGTGAGTTGATGATGTCGCTGTATTGTTTCTGACTTAAGTCTGTCGGATTGATGCCATTGGCTCGCAGGAATTCTCTATAGGCCACACTGAAGGCCTGGCCAATGGACTGTGCGATGAGCTGGGCCTGTAGGACGTGGGATACGACTCAGCAAAAAACACATCACAGTTGACAACAACACATAACCAAATAGAGCTCGAGTTCAATTTATTTCATAAACACGCTCAGAACTCAAAATACTTGCATTCCATGTTTCTCAAATGAAATGAATGGAAATCCCATGAAATGTGTTCCAGCGTCCCAAAGAAATCCAAAAAGGGTTTTTTAATAAGAAAAATAACACCCTATAATATTGTGCTAATTAAAGTACAGTATTAATGTGATAACTGGTGGCTAAAAGTGGGTGGATTTTGTTGCTTAAAACGAGGGTTAGAGTTTCAAAGTAGATTTAGGGTTTCAAATTAGGGTTTCAAACTAAGGTTAGGGTTTCAAGATAGGGTTTCAAACTAGGGTTAGGGTTTCATTCTAGGGTTTCAAGCTAGGGTTAGAGTTTCAAGCTAGGGTTTCAAACTCGGGTTCGGGTTTCAAGCTAGGGTTTCAAACTAGGGTTAGGGTTTCAAATTAGGGTTTCAAACTAGGGTTAGGGTTTTAAGTTAGGGTTTCAAACTAGGGTTAGGGTTTCCAACTAGAGTTTCAAACAAGGGTTAGGGTTTCAAACTAGGGTTAGGGTTTCCAGCTAGGGTTTCAAACTAGGGTTAGGGTTTCAAACTAGGGTAAGGGTTTCAAGCTAAGGTTAGGGTTTCAAGCTAGGGTTAGGGTTTCAAGCTAGGGTTTGAAACTAGGGTTAGGGTTTCAAGCTAGGGTTAGGGTTTCCAGCTAGGGTTTGAAACTAGGGTTAGGGTTTGAAACTAGGGTAAGGGTTTCAAGCTGAGGTTAGGGTTTCAAACAAGGGTTAGGGTTTCAAACTAGGGTTAGGGTTTCAAACGAGGGTTAGGGTTTCAAACTAGGGTTAGGGTTTCCAGATAGGGTTTCAAACTAGGGTTAGGGTTTCCAGCTAGGGTTTCAAACTAGGGTTAGGGTTTCAAGCTAGGGTTTCATACTAGGGTTAGGGTTTCAAATTAGGGTTTCAAACTAGGGTTAGGGTTTCAAACTAGGGTTAGGGTTTCCAGCTGGGGTTTCAAACTAGGGTTAGGGTTTCCAGCTAGGGTTTCAAACTAGGGTTAGGGTTTCAAGCTAGGGTTAGGGTTTCCAAGCTAGGGTTTCAAACTAGGGTTAGGGTTTCAAATTAGGGTTTCAAACTAGGGTTAGGGTTTCAAATTAGGGTTTCAAACTAGGGTTAGGGTTTCAAACTAGGGTTAGGTTTTCCAGCATGGGTTTCAAACTAGGGTTAGGGTTTCCAGCTAGGGTTTCAAACTAGGGTTAGGGTTTCAAACTAGGGTTAGGGTTTCCAGCTAGGGTTTCAAACTAGGGTTAGGGCTTCAAGCTAGGGTTTCAAACTAGGGTTAGGGTTTCAAATTAGGGTTTCAAATTAGGGTTGGGGTTTCAAATTAGGGTTTCAAACTAGGGTTAGGGTTTCAAACTAGGGTTTCAAATTAGGGTTAGGGTTTCAAACTAGGGTTAGGGTTTCCAGCTAGGGTTAGGGTTTCCAGCTAGGGTTAGGGTTTCCAGCTAGGGTTTCAAACTAGGGTTAGGGTTTCCAGCTAGGGTTTCAAACTAGGGTTAGGGTTTCAAGCTAGGGTTAGGGTTTCCAAGCTAGGGTTTCAAACTAGGGTTAGGGTTTCCAGCTAGGGTTTCAAAGTAGGGTTAGGGTTTCCAGCTAGGGTTTCAAACTAGGGTTAGGGTTTCAAGCTAGGGTTAGGGTTTCCAAGCTAGGGTTTCAAACTAGGGTTAGGGTTTCAAACTAGGGTTAGGGTTTCAAGGTAGGGTTTCAAACTAGGGTTAGGGTTTCCAGCTAGGGTTTCAAACTAGGGTTAGGGTTTCAAACTAGGGTTTCAAATTAGGGTTAGGGTTTCAAGCTAGGGTTTCAAACTAGGGTTAGGGTTTCAAACTAGGGTTTCAAATTAGGGTTAGGGTTTCAAACCAGGGTTAGGGTTTCCAGCTAGGGTTTCAAACTAGGGTTAGGGTTTCAAGATAAGGTTTCAAACTAGGGTTAGGTTTTCAAATTAGGGTTTCAAACTAGGGTTAGGGTTTCAAACTAGGGTTAGGGTTTCATATTAGGGTTTCAAACTAGGGTTAGGGTTTCCAGCTAGGGTTTCAAACTAGGGTTAGGGTTTCAAGCTAGGGTTTAAAACTAGGGTTAGGGTTTCATATTAGGGTTTCAAGCTAGGGTTAGGGTTTCCAGCTAGGGTTTCAAACTAGGGTTAGGGTTTCCAGCTAGGGTTTTCAGTTAGGGTTTCAAACTAGGGTTAGGGTTTCCAGCTAGGGTTTCAAACTAGGGTTAGGGTTTCCAGCTAGGGTTTCAAACTAGGGTTAGGGTTTCTAGCTAGGGTTTTCAGTTAGGGTTTCAAACTAGGGTTAGGGTTTCCAGCTAGGGTTTCAAACTAGGGTTAGGGTTTCCAGCTAGGGTTTTTAGTTAGGGTTAGGGTTTACAGCTAGGGTTTCAAACTAGGGTTTCCAGCTAGGGTTTCAAACTAGGGTTAGGGTTTCCAGCTAGGGTTTCAAACTAGGGTTAGGGTTTCCAGCTAGGGTTTTCAGTTAGGGTTAGGGTTTACAGCTAGGGTTTCAAACTAGGGTTAGGGTTTCCAGCTAGGGTTTTCAGTTAGGGTTTCAAACTAGTTTGAACCCTAGTTTGAAACCCTAACTCAAACTAGGGTTAGGGTTTCCAGCTAGGGTTTTCAGTTAGGGTTTCAAAGTAGGGTTAGGGTTTCAAGCTAGGGTTAGGGTTTCCAAGCTAGGGTTTCAAACTAGGGTTAGGGTTTCAAACTAGGGTTAGGGTTTCAAGGTAGGGTTTCAAACTAGGGTTAGGGTTTCCAGCTAGGGTTTCAAACTAGGGTTAGGGTTTCAAACTAGGGTTTCAAATTAGGGTTAGGGTTTCAAGCTAGGGTTTCAAACTAGGGTTAGGGTTTCAAACTAGGGTTTCAAATTAGGGTTAGGGTTTCAAACCAGGGTTAGGGTTTCCAGCTAGGGTTTCAAACTAGGGTTAGGGTTTCAAGATAAGGTTTCAAACTAGGGTTAGGTTTTCAAATTAGGGTTTCAAACTAGGGTTAGGGTTTCAAACTAGGGTTAGGGTTTCATATTAGGGTTTCAAACTAGGGTTAGTGTTTCCAGCTAGGGTTTCAAACTAGGGTTAGGGTTTCAAGCTAGGGTTTAAAACTAGGGTTAGGGTTTCATATTAGGGTTTCAAGCTAGGGTTAGGGTTTCCAGCTAGGGTTTCAAACTAGGGTTAGGGTTTCCAGCTAGGGTTTTCAGTTAGGGTTTCAAACTAGGGTTAGGGTTTCCAGCTAGGGTTTCAAACTAGGGTTAGGGTTTCCAGCTAGGGTTTCAAACTAGGGTTAGGGTTTCTAGCTAGGGTTTTCAGTTAGGGTTTCAAACTAGGGTTAGGGTTTCCAGCTAGGGTTTCAAACTAGGGTTAGGGTTTCCAGCTAGGGTTTTTAGTTAGGGTTAGGGTTTACAGCTAGGGTTTCAAACTAGGGTTTCCAGCTAGGGTTTCAAACTAGGGTTAGGGTTTCCAGCTAGGGTTTCAAACTAGGGTTAGGGTTTCCAGCTAGGGTTTTCAGTTAGGGTTAGGGTTTACAGCTAGGGTTTCAAACTAGGGTTAGGGTTTCCAGCTAGGGTTTTCAGTTAGGGTTTCAAACTAGTTTGAACCCTAGTTTGAAACCCTAACTCAAACTAGGGTTAGGGTTTCCAGCTAGGGTTTTCAGTTAGGGTTTCAAACTAGGGTTAGGGTTTCCAGCTAGGGTTTTCAGTTAGGGTTAGGGTTTACAGCTAGGGTTTCAAACTAGGGTTAGGGTTTCCAGCTAGGGTTTTCAGTTAGGGTTTCAAACTAGGGTTAAGGTTTCCAGCTAGGGTTTTCAGTTAGGGTTTCAAACTAGGGTTAGGGTTTCCAGCTAGGGTTTTCAGTTAGGGTTTCAAACTAGGGTTAGGGTTTCCAGCTAGCTGTTTCAAATTAGGGTTAGGGTTTCCAGCTAGGGTTTTCAGTTAGGGTTGGGGTTTCCAGCTAGGGTTTCAAACTAGGGTTAGGGTTTCCAGCAAGGGTTTTCAGTTAGGGTTAGGGTTTACAGCTAGGGTTTCAAACTAGGGTTAGGGTTTCCAGCTAGGGTTTTCAGTTAGGGTTTCAAACTAGGGTTAGGGTTTCCAGCTAGGCTTTCAAACTAGGGTTAGGGTTTCAAATTAGGGTTTCAAACTAGGTTTAGGGTTTCAAATTAGGGTTTCAAACTAGGGATATTGTTTCAAACTAGGGTTTCAAGCTACGGTTAGGGTTTCAAATTAGGGTTTCAAACTAGGGTTAGGGTTACAAGCTAAGGTTTCAAACTAGGTTTAGGGTTTCAAGCTAGGGTTTCAAACTAGGGTTAGGGTTTCAAACTAGGGTTTTAAACTAGGTTTAGGGTATCAAACTAGGGTTAGGGCTTCAAACTAGGGTTTCAAACTAGGGTTAGGGTTTCAAACTAGGGTTGGGGTTTCCAGCTAGGGTTTCAAACTAGGTTTAGGGTTTCAAACTAGGATTAGGGTTTACAGCTAGGTTTTCAAACTAGGGTTAGGGTTTCCAAATAGGGTTTTAAACTAGGGTTAGGGTTTCAAATTAGGGATTTAAACTAGGGTTAGGGTTTCCAGCTAGGTTTTCAAACTAGGGTCAGGGTTTCAAACTAGGGTTTCAAACTAGGGTTAGGGTTTCCAACTAGGGTTTCAAACAAGGGTTAGGGTTTCCAGCTAGGGTTTCAAACTAGGGTTGAGGTTTCGAACTACGGTTTTAAATTAGGGTTAGGGTTTCAAATTAGGGTTAAGGTTTCCAACTATGGTTTCAAACAAGGGTTAGGGTTTCCAACTAGGGTTTCAAACTAGGGTTAGGGTTTCAAACTAGGGTTTCAAGCTAGGATTAGGGTTTCAAACTAGGGTTAGGGTTTCAAACTAGGGTTAGGGTTTCAAAGTAGGGTTTCAAACTCGGGTTAGGGTTTCCAAATAGGGTTTCAAACTAGGGTTAGGGTTTCAAAGTAGGGTTTCAAATTAGGGTCAGGGTTTCAAAGTCAGCCTACAAACTTGTGTTAGGGTTTCCAACTTGACTTTCAAACTCGGGTTAGTGTTTCAATGTAGGGTTTTAAAACTAGGGTTAAGGTTTCCATTTAGGGTTTAACTCATATTCCACAAATGCAATATTAATCAGAATGCCATGTTTAGACCAGTGAAAGCGCATAGATCATATAATTGCAAATAATTTTGGGGTGGTGACTTCCCCTTTAAATGGTAAAACACTGCAACACACATGGATTCGCTTCCCATTATGTGTTAGCATTAAGCTAGAAGTCTCTCAAACAAAGCTATGTGGTTGTTTCAAATACACAATATATAATTCTCTGTTTTATGTTTAATTTGCCAGTAAACCTCAACTGTGTGGCAATCAACAGCTTGAAGGCTTTTGTCACTAAATACTTACTATCTGTCCAAATGCTGCTTGTTGTGAAGTGGGTTGACTTCACTGCCACTCTACAGTGTTTGTATCCCAAGTGTTTGCTTTCAAGTCAAAGCCGAAAAATCAGCCAAACAATGGCTTGTATCTCAAAGTTGGGTCACTTGTATCTCAAGTCATCACTATATTGGAATA
This sequence comes from Filicampus tigris, assembly GCF_054856515.1. Taxonomy (NCBI): domain Eukaryota; kingdom Metazoa; phylum Chordata; class Actinopteri; order Syngnathiformes; family Syngnathidae; genus Filicampus; species Filicampus tigris. The sequence goes on along the minus strand of NC_141220.1, from coordinate 19,625,670 downwards.
ATTTGGGGAAACTCTCCGTCTTGTGTCCAGGTTGATCCCAAAAGTTTTTAATGGGATTGAAATCAGTTAGCTCTCATGTTGTTCTGCGTCACACTTCTAAAAAATGCAACCCAATGCCTGATTAATCATTTGATTTACAGTGGCTGTAGTAATGACTACTTACATCCTCAGACTCAAAGACATAGCAGATCATGGCGTACTGACTAGGCCCTTCACCGGTCGTCTCCACAGATTCAGCGAAATCCTCCGTTGACGCCTGAGACAAGTGCCTGCGTGCCATCAGAACCACAATGCTGCCAATGTCAGCGATATAGGAGATGGTACGCAAGGCGCTGTCCATCATTGTGTCCTGGAAGGAGCAAAAGAATGAATTTTCTGCATTACAATTCAAGCAAAACCTGAAGCTGATGCATCACATACTATTCCTCACCTGTGTGTCAGCGTTGAGCACCTTGACCGTTTTAGTGGAGATGAACAGGTCGACTTCAGTCATCATTTGAGAGTCTTCATCTTGGCTCTTCAGAAGACGTCCGTTAATCAAAATGAGTGCATGAAACAGCGTCATCATGTTGTAAAAAGAAAAAAAAAACGACATCAGCTCTTAAAATGGTAACTTGGTCTCAAGCAATTGCAAATTTAAGTAGAGATGCCTCACCAAAGAGGTTAGCTACCTTAATACGAGTGACGGCTTCGTGAGCCTGCGACATGCGGACAGTCTTGGATGGATTCTTGTCAGACAGCACTTGAGTGCAGCCAAGGTAGTTAGCGGCAAAGATGATTCCATCAATAAGATCTTCTGGCTCACAGGGACCTGGGACTTTGTAAAACAGCCACAAAGAAAAAAAAAAGCTTCCAGCGTAAGACTTTAAAATGTGTCTGGACTTGTATTAATATACACAATTTTGGATTATTCTGAAAAAATTACCGTCTTCAAAACTGGGGAAGGAAGCAGCTTCTTGTGTTTTCTTTGGAAAGAAAATGTTGATTTTCGTCAGTGAGCCAGTATTATTCATATGTAAATTATATCAACAGTATATAAAGTATAACTGCACTGTTAGCTGTGATGATGAAATTCGCAGCTGTTGATTGCCATGTTTGACCTTATGTGATATTTACACAAGGGTGTGTACACGTTCTATATCCACGGGATGGATCTAAAAACATCCGAGTGAGTAATTCTATTACAAATAAATGTATTGTAAATGTTAACCTTGGGGGAGCCGCTCTCATCATCTGGAAGGAGATCTGGACTTGGAGGCCTCCTCGGCTGCTCGGGAACTTGCTCCTGCATCACGGCTGGGCTTGGCTTCTCTTCCTGTTATTAGAAAATAATAAGAAAAAAGATTTTGAATTGTTTGTTACCTCCACCAAAGAAAAGACCAACCATTCACTTTCGATACAGCTTGTCGTCATTATGGTCATGGTTAAGCCTATGAACAAAATGTAAAAAAGTACATAAATACCTACCTGGGTTTAATTGGCTTAAAACATAAAAATACATCCCTGGGATTGAATGAGTTAGACGTGACCCGATTCGGGTTAAATGGCCTCTGCAGACAAACTCAAACACAAACTCATATGATCACAGGATGCAATACACAACCCTATATCATCAACGCCTTTTTGTCACCATTTGGCGACCCGTCAGGCCTCTGACAGGTTGTAACTGTTAAAGGGGAAGTCAACCAGCCAAAAATTACAATATGTTCTATGCAGCCGCACCAGTGTAACCTTGATATTCCGATTAATATTGTGTTTGTGGAATACGAATTAAGCAGCAAACTCCACCTCAGCCTCGGAAAACAGGTGAGCCGTGATTGGTTGTTACCTGAGCCCTGAACAACTGTGATGTTATTTTCAGACGACGGCAAGTGACAAAATGGCTGCTTCCTGAGATGGATAAAAATGGGTGGATTTTGCTTCTAAAAGAAGAAATCAACCCAAACATATTTTTTCAAGAATATGTTCCCAGTAGGCCCACTAGTTGAAACACGGCATTCTGATTGATATTGCGTTTGTGGAATATGAGTTAATCCAATCGTTTTTAGCCATCTCTGGGGGCGGCCATTTTGTCACTTCTGTCTGACTGAAAATGACATCACAACTACCCGGGGCTCCGGTAACAACCAATCACAGCTCAGCTTCAGAAAACAGGCGAGCTGTGATTGGTCGTTCCCTGAACCCTGGGTAGTTGTGATGTCATTTTCACTCGACAGAAATGACAAAATGGCCGCCCCTTGTGATGGCTAAAAACGGGTGGATTTTGCTGCTTAACTCATATTCCACAAACACAATATTAATCAGAATGCCGTGTTTCAACTAGTGGGCCTGCTGGAAAAAAATTATTGAAAATAATATGTTTGGGTTGATTTCCCCATTAACTCATATTCCACAAATGCAATTGTAACCGCCGTTTTTAGACTAGTGGGGACGCATACAACATATGATTGTAAAGAACACGTTTGGGTCGACTTCCACTTTAAGTGAATTTCTTCGGTCTGTACTCGTGCATGTGCGATGACAATACATGTGATTCCATTCCATTTTATTGCATTGCATCCCATTCCATTTCAAATGAATCTTACAAACCTGCTGTAGTTTCTCCGGCTGGCTCGGGCTCTCCTCAGGGGGCGATTTGTCTTGCTCAGGCGTGTGACGGAGAGCCGGGGACGGCTTGACGACCCTCGGCTCGCTCTCCTGGTTGTTAGTCGAGGCGCTGGGTCTGGCAACAGAAGCGGCCTCTCTTCGAGATTGGGACTTCTGGCTGTTTACAGATGCTTGGCCGTGAGAGTGACGAGGGGATGGCTGTTGCTTGTTGGATTTCGCTTTGCTCCGCGCAGGAACCTTTCTGTTTTCCTTGGATGATGTCTTCACTCGCTCATTTTTGTTGGTTGTGCAACCTTTAACCCCAGAGGTGATATGTTCAATGTCCCGTCCGGCTGCCCTCCTCCCTCGTCCTTTCGCTTGTCTCTCCTCCTTAGAACTCATGTGAGATGACTCGCAATTTCTGTTGGCGCCCGGTATGCTATAGTTTCTTGTAATTCTGCTGTCGTCTTCTCCGTCCCTCTCATCACGCCCCTTTCTAATCCTTTCATTGTCCCGGTAAAGGCCAGCCTGTCTTTGATCACTGTCTTCTGTGTCCTCTAAATCTTCTATAAATCTGGCCCCATCCAGCACCTCCTCTATCTCATCTCCGTCACAAAACAAGAACCTGTTCTCCAGGCCCTTTCCGACTTCTTCCCCCTCTGCTGCCTCCCTTGCAACGGGGGCGCAACGCGACCTAAACGGGCGGCCCGCCTTGTGGGGCTTAGCGTCCGCTTGTGATCCATTGCGTCGTTCTGTGCTTTGGTGAGACGCGGGTGTGGACTGGTCAGCGGCGCCGCTGCTCTCGTTTCCGTTTTTACCACCTACCTTCTTGACGTAACCCTCATCCTCATCGGGGCAGCACTGCTTGTAGTACCTCATGTCCATGACGCCCTCCCTGTTTAAATGCAGCACCTCATCATAGTCCTGCTCTACATCAGAGCCCACGTTGTCGTATTCGGAGCACGTGTCCTCCATGTCTTCGCCTCTTGGTTCACGACTCATATGGGAGTGTTTGGGCTGAAGTCAGCTGGTCGTTGATATCATCTTTCAAGGTAGAGGTTGATTGTACAGAGAGCCACTCCCCTCACTAAATTCCTGTGATCTGCTTGCTTCTGTTTAGTTACCCCAAGAAATTGTGTCTCGCCTATTTCCATGAGCCATTATTGGCTCATTAAGTCAGATGCTCCCAACCCTGTGAACGTAAAAAAAAAAAAGAGCTCTCTGAGATTATTGCATTAGGTACCAAGACAAGTACTATCTCTGTGAATAACGTTTGATTCATAAATTTCCATACTTCAATCTCCTCCTGCCATGACTCCAAGCTGTACAGGAAATTACATGTCTTTTTTCACTGAACTACATTCTATACGCGCAACAACCACAACATTAGGTACACTAGGTGCAAAATGTAATGTCACCCGATACAAAAGCGGCATCAAACTTCATTCATTTCATTCGAACTTGAAAATATTAATCAAGATGAATATTAATTATATCAAATAAATATATAACTTTTATTTGTTATTGCGGTTGCAGTTTGCACTGGTGTAGTATGACACGTCACCTTACCAATACCAAGCAGTGTAATTTCTCCTTTCTTTATTCAGCGTACATGACAAGCATAAAGTATTCGAAATGTTAACTTTAGAAACAGCCCAAAGTATGACGATATGCAGTTCTGCACGATTACAATGTTAAACACATTGCTATGATAGCTAACTAAAACTGAGCATTATTATCAAGGCAAAGTGTTTACTAAGTTAACAACTCTAATTTAATTAAAGAAATAATCTGTCTGACTGTACTTCATGGTTCATTTGCCTTTATTTTAGTGCAAGTCGAACCTATGACCAAAATATTTATGTGTAATAAATGTGATATTGTTTATTGCAATACGGATTCATTTATTGTTTGTGTTTGTTAAAAAAAACATGGGAAAACGACCTTGAAAAAATAATACCATTTTAAAAGGCAATCATAATAATGAGGGGAAAAGAAATCGCTGATTATTTTTCAAAATCACCCCGCCCTAGTATAATGCCATAAATACAGTATTCCAAGGAGTACCACCATCGAACTTTTAGCTGCTAATAATCTTGACTGATAGTCTTGCTTTGTTGTGTCTAATCGCGTCATGGTGTCATGAAGAAAAAGGGGAACTGCAGCAAACGTGTGCAATCTTTAAGATCAGTGACACATTATCACAAACAAGACCCACCATTGTTTATGACTGCATGTTCATGGTTTATGTAACACGTTGCACTTGCAAGAACAACCTTTTGTAGACGCCAGTAATTTAATAACTCACATGGCTCGTGTGGTAGAGTGGCCATTTCCTAACCTGAAGGTTGTCGGTACGTTCCTCAACCTTTGTGTGACTTAATAAACTAATACAATGCAAGTAGAATTGACTCAAAAACTCACTTTGTAAAATTTATTTTGAATTTCTGATTGAAAAAATGTTAATAGTTTTTGTTTTGTTTTTTCAAGTAAATAACTCTCCAAATGTTTTTCTGTGTAAAAAATTACTCTGAATATTATTCTCTTCCAAGTGTAAATTTTACTCTGTTTGGACTGGGACCAAATATAGTCTTTTTAGAGTAAAATTTACTCTTTTTAGAGTAAAATGTACAGCTGAGAGAGAGAGCGAGGGAGAGAGAGAGAGAGAGGTAGAGAGAGAGAGAGAGAGAGAGAGAGAGAGAGAGAGATTCACAACAAATTGATGAAGCACTCATTTTAAAATTTGTTGCAATAGATGAAGATTTTTGGTATTATTTATTACATATGAAATTTGAAATTTTGGGAGATTTTATCAGAAACATGGATGTTGATGCACAAGATTTGCTTTCGTGGGCCACATGAGATTATGTGGAGGGCCAGATTTGGCCCCCGGGCCTGAGTTTGTCACATATGATTTAGAATCTCCAGTGAAACCTAACATGCATGTTTTTTTTTATTTTTTATAATTATGTTTAAGAGGTAAATGGTGAAATCACAGGGAGAACATGCAAATTCCCCACAGGTCATAGCCAAGATTCAAACTTCAAATATCAGAATTGTGAGGCAGATCCATTAGAATCCATTAGTGCACCGTGCTGCCAAAATAAAACCCACTTTAATTGTGTAATTTCACTCCATTCATCCACTCATTTCCTTAAACTATTAGAGTGGTGAATGTAATGTATAAGTTGGCACTCAGTTTATCAATGGCTTCATCACACGATTTGTGACACTTTCTTTGCACTAAAGCAATGGCAACGGGCACAGTGTGACACACCACAATAATTGACACTAGTGTTCAGATCAGCACACGATTAATATGAGGAAAATGATTACTCCTAATTAATTTCTCCCCATGTTATTTTGATCAAATGTGATGAAACCGCGACGATAGAATCCGATCACTCAAGTAAGATCCTCCCCTGTCAACTGATCTCTCCATGGTGCTGAACTGCCAATTAAAAATCCAGAACGGGCAGTAAAAAAAAGGCGTGTGATCAGTTCGCCCTGCCCTTGAGCTATTTCAAACCCGCTTTTATGGCGAACTTTTGCCGCAGCTGCAGGGAATGCTTGTTGTGGTCGCTTGGCCATGCAGTGAACGTCGCATTATACGACAGACATTTGAATATTGTAGAGAGTGACACCTTTGTGCGTATGGATGAGGCCCGGCAAACACTTATTAGGGTTTACCAATCGAGCCAATTCTTCACATGCGAAACTGCACATCGACCTTGATTTGAAGACTGCACCATGCTGACATCCCACGGATGTGCTACCAGATGAGCACGTCCAGGTTTGTTTCTTATCAAACCAGCGCAGGCCTACACCCAAATATAAATGTAAACATCCATCAGCGGAGCGCACTTACCGTCATCGATAGAGTCGCCTGTCCTCCCCTTTTGAAACAAGTGTGTGTTGTTCAGATCAGATTGCTCCCCAGAATGGTGATTTTTAAGAAGCCGCACACGCACAGCAGCCCAGGAACGTGTGTATAGAAGATACGGTCTGTGTCACGTGACCATACCGGGTCCCCAACGTTGACTTTATGCAGAAGCACGTTCACGCCCTAAATATAATTTAACGTTTTATTATTTAATAGTTCAATAATCGCACATAAAACGCAGATGAAAAGTGATCATTTCTATTACAGTGCATTGTATACGTAGTTGTCTGTAGTTTCAGAAAAGTAAACAAACAGTCGCTACAACAGTATACAGTCAAACGGTAGACGTATGAGTATAACTATCTTCAAGATTTAGATTCCCGTGGAGCACACAAAGCCCATGCTTTAATTTGTGATTGACTTAAGTCATAATTATGAGATAGTATGTCATTATTATTATTATTATTATTAATAATAATAATTATCAAGCCAATAAAAGAAAAAAACAAGCTAGAAAAATGTTTAATCCACATGGTGTATTAAGTCATAATAATAATGTACAAAGTCATAATTATGAGATATTAAATCTTAATAATGAGATTCTATCCTAACAAAATGAGATACTAAGTCATAATTACAAGACAAGGAGACACTATCTCATAGTGATACCAATAACAACGCTTGGCCTACTTATAGAGTTGAGCTCCACAGCAATCTAAAAGTGAACATCCATGACAGCCACTGACTGCTGATGTCACAGTAAACTCAAAATCGTGCATTTGATTTTATTTCATTTAATAATGTTATGGTTTTAACGTGCTTTTTTAAAAACCAAATAGCACTTTGAGATCCAATGATGAAAAGCGTTAGGAATCAATTATTATAATAATGATTAATAATAATAATAATAATAATAATAATTATTATTATTATTATTATTACAACAATAATAATTATTGTTATTATCATTATTATTATTATCATTATTATTATTATTATTATTGTTGTTGTTGTTGTTGTTGTTGTTGTTGTTAAAAAGGAAAAGTCATAACATGTTATTTTTTATTTTCTTTCTTTCTTTTATTTATTTATTTATTTATTTATTTATTTATTTATCATGTTGTTGTTTTTTGTTGGGGTTTTTTTTTTTTTCGAAAACGGGCCTCCACAAATAACAGTTTAAATATTTCTAGTAATATTGCGCATGGGAGGAGGGCAAACATATCGATGCATTTGGGCTCGATTGCTACGGTCTGAAATGCTTTCGTTCTTCTGCTTGTCTAGTCTGACAGGCGAGTTATCGCGGTCGCGAGTTTGTTATTAGCACTGGTGCTTCTATGGAGGTACCTGTTTTGGCTCTTCCACCTAGCTTTTATATGTTATTGTTTTTAATCGTGGACATTGTCTTCCTTTCTGTTGCAGGCGCACGTTGATTGTGCGTATTTACCCGTTTCCAAGCCCCTTATCAAGCTAAATTAGCATCAACGCTATATTGAAATGTGCGAGTTAGCAGCTGGTAGTACGTTACGTGAAGTTGTCGGAAAATATGCTTGAAACCGTATTTTTCACTTTTGTCGTTGAGCATGTCAGGCAAAGAAGACAAACACAAAGCCGGGCGGAGTTTATCGTTGTCCAAGAACAAGAAGAGAAGCGGCGCTCACGCTGTCAACACGACTCCCATCACGACGTTCTTCAGCTGCCCGCAGCCTCCCAAACTGTCCTGCCCACTTTGTGGTCAGATGGTTCCTAGATTCGGGATCAATGAGCACATTGATTTGCAGTGCAAGAACTTTGAGAGAGCAGACAGCAGTGCCTCATCAGCAAATAATATTGTCGTGTCACCAAGCAGGAATTCCTCCAAGTCCTCCCAGCTGGACCCAGAGCTGGAAGAAGAAACCAAGACAAGTCCATATTTCAAGACGAGAACCTCTCCGAACGCGTCTCAGGAGATAACCAGCAAGACAGTAGTCAGAAAGCTCGATCTCGGAAGTCTCTCCGCCAAGTTATCAAGAACATGCCAAAAGACAAATGATAGAACACATTCAGATGTTAAACATGCACTTTCTGATCCAAGCAAAGACACTTTGGTTTATGTTAGTACCTCACAGAAAGAAAATCTCGCAAGGCAGGCTTCAGGAAGCAACGGAGACTCAGTAAGAGCCATCGAGTTAACAACCAATTCTAGGACATGTACAACAACAGCAATTTTGGAAAAAGACCTTAAACCATGGCCAAAAGTGTCTCCCTCCTCTTCCTCCAAACTAGTTAAAAGGAAGAAGGAGACGCCTGTCAAAGGTCAGGTGTCTAGTTTAAGAAAGAAACCAAAACACGAGGTAACCAGTTCGACAGAAGCATTGTTTGGTAAGGAGACGGGAGATGGTGTAAAATTTAAATCCGAAGTGGCCTCTCCTACCGATGATGACCCCCTTTCAAGCTCAGACAAGGCTTTTCATAGTAGCGATTTACAGCCAGTGAGTGTGGCTGAGAAAAGCAGCAGTGACCAGACAGGCGACACCTCACCCCCACAAAGACTGCCCTACTACCTACGCAATTTCCAGACTGTCCTACAGGCCGTGCTGGAGAATGAGGATGACAGAACCCTATTCAACCAGGATGACATGACACACGTGCAAGCCTTTCAGAAGCTCTCAAGTATGCTGAAATGTAACAGATTTTCTGTAACGCCTTTTTTCTAACAAATATTTGACCTTGTTTTTTGAAGGCATGGGACAGAAGTTGTATGTGAGACTGTTTCAGCGGAAACTGAAGTGGCTTCAAGTGGAGAAACTGGATTATGAAGAAATAAGCAGTGATTTGGGGCCTGTTGCTCAGGAGCTGGTGCAAGGGGGTCTTCTGCAGACAGGTAATTGTTATTATTGGTCAGGATATGATTACAATTATCTTTCATCGATATTAGTGAAATGCACTATGATGAATGTGTAGCCAGGAAATACACTGTATAGTAAACACTCCTCCATTGTGGGTTCCGGGTTTGTGGTCCTGCTATTTTTGTTTTTGGTTTTTTTTTTGTTCATAACTCAATTTTGTTCTTTTTTTGGGGATGCAATTCTGCTCTGGCCACTAGGTGGCAGCACATGATTGTGCTTAAAAGAAAGAAAGAAGAGGAAAAAACAGGAAGTGTTTCAAACTTTTTTTTTGCTGAAGAGATTATTGAATGTCTCAATTCTCTATCATCCTACATTTTACGCCTACAGAAAACAACAGCAGTAGGGTTATTTTTGTTATTTACATCTTTGGGCATGATTATTGATGTATTTTGTGAGATGATGAGAAAGTGTTTGATGATAAGGATTTGTTTACTGTAAACACAGGGATGGGTACACCGTTTGTACAATATTTTTGTCCATTGCTCCTCTCACTCCGTGTTTTTTAAGCTGCTGCCACCTGCGGCCGAAAAATGAAATTGCACACTCCTTTGTTCGTGTCCACAATGCACATTCTAAATGACAATATAATCACTTCTAACGATGACAACGCGCATGATGTCACACCCGTGGACAGAGCGCGAGAAATTCGAACCCAATTCCAGTCATAAAATTATTTTCCAGAGGCTTGCAAGAATACCCATTGTGAACAGCTAAAGTGTTAATCTGCTATTTATAAAATGTGTGTCATAAATGGTCAAATGAAAAGGCTATTATAAAGATATTTTGGGGCAATATCCTGTGTAGTGCAGTTTTAAATGTGTTTTAATGTGTTTGTATTATTTTGAGTTGTGTTTAAAGCCCTTAAAAAATAAGTGTCATAAATGATATAAAAACATGCTGGATTAAAATTATAATGTGTATTAAAATCGCCTTTTTTTGTTGTTTTGTTTAAGAGAATGACCTATGCAATGTAGAAGAAGCTCTTGATCTCTTGCCAGCCCCTGAGCTCAAGGTGCTTGCGAAGACTTTTCATCTGGGCAATTCTGGAACTCAAAAACAACAGCTAGTGGAAGGGCTTCTTCGTCTGAGCAAGCAGAAGTCACTCTTCTCCCTGAGCCAAGCTCAAAACAACATTGGGGCCGTCATTTTGAAAAGGTGAGATAACCTAACACCGTCTGCCATAGTTATACTGAAATAATGATGTGATCACTTTCTCTCTACCCGTATAGGGCGAAGCGGCTTGCAGGTTCCTGTGTGCGTCTGCACAGCGGTCCTCGGGCTGTTTTCTCCCGCATCCTTCTGCTCTTCTCCCTGACCGACACAATGGATGAGGAGGAGCTGGCAGCAGGTGGACAAAGCCAGCTTTATACCATCCTGCTGGTCAACTCAGGGCGTCTGGCTTTCCCAGATTACACAGTGCAGCGCACGGCAAAGGTCTTCCGGAAGAGAGATGACCTCATCAAGTGAGCCTATTGTGTGTTCTGAGGTAGTTTGAGTGTTACTGTTATTTCTCATGGCAATGTGACTCCTCTCAGGTATGAAGAATCCATGCGAGCCTTGCAAGAGGTGACCTTGGCAATGCAAGCTGGCCACTGGGAAGAGGCTCTGGACCTGTATACTACAGCCAAGAATGAGTGGCAGGACTTGAAGATGAGTTGTGACCTCAGGTTGGAACAGAATTGTTAAAATCATCTAGAAAAAGTCATCTTGAATTGTTCAGTGAGGTTGTTTTGGTGGCTAATTTGATAAACGTGTTTGAATGTTGTGACCTCACTAGCCACAACATCTACACCAAAGTTGTCAACCTTTTTCAAAACTGAGAGCTACTTCCCGGATACCGGTAAATGTAAAAGGGCCACCATGTTGTTGACATCTGATCTACATAGTCTAATGAGATACAATACAACTACATAAATTGCATTTATTTAACAATATGGTTATTGTAGTGGTGGTAAGTTGCAGTAGGGCTGAACAATTAATCAAATTCAAATGCAATTTGGAGGAAAAAAACAAAACGAAATCACCTCTGCTTCATTTCGATTAGTCGGTGGTGTTGTTTTATATATAAATATATATGTATGTATATTATATATATTTATATGGTGTCTAGATGAATTCAGTGCTTAAGAAGTGCAGTCCACGTGTGCATATCATCGTTTCATGAAACATGAAAAATTGAAGTGATAAAGCCACAATTTTGTTAGCATTATTGTTGTAATCTGATTTAGGAATTACTTTTGTTTACGCCACTCTTGTTTAGTAGAATTTTGCGAAGTTGTCATAGTGAACGCTTAAAAGACTGCAAGTCAAAGTGTTTAGTACGTTAACAACTGTCATTGAAATAGATAAGTCTTTCATAGTAATTTACTGTTCATTTGACTTTATTTTAGGGTGAGCCTAACGTTAAGCCCTATGTGATAAGACCAAAACATTTAGGTATAATAATGTCATAGTTTATTGTAATACTGATTATTATTTACTTGTATTTGTTAAAAAATACATAGGCAGAGGACCTTGAAAAAAAAGTGTATTCAATCGCAATATTGAGGGGGGGGGGGTCGCAATTAGATTATTTTTCAAAATCATTCAGCCCTAGTTTGCAGTGGTGTAGAAATTGTCTATTTACTATTTTGCCCTTCACAGTTAAATTAATTACCAAAATGTTAGAAACACTTGTCAGTCAGTATAAGTACTGCACACTGATATCAAATTCTAGAAACCAAATTTTTGCGACAGCTCTTTAATCATACTGCGCAAGTGTACTTAGTGTCTGGTGTTTGTTGTGGCTTTGACACACTTACTGTCCATGGTCATTGTGGCATACTTGACATGTTATGTTTGCTAGTCACCAAAAGGAGCTCCCAGTGTTCCTACGCAGCTTCACCACAGGATGGGCTTACACGCGCATATTGTCAAGAGGCGTGGAGATCTTACAGAGGTTACGTCGATACGAGGTATCCTCTTCTGATCAAGTATACTGTCGACCATCTATTATCTGCTGTGGACAGCAAACTTTTTTTTCCTTTTTTTTTTTTCTTTATATCATAGGAGGCTGTCAACGAGTTGCGGTGCTTACTTCTGCAGGATGTTTACTGTCCCGACAGTCGAGGGCGCTGGTGGGACAGACTGGCACTGAACCTTCAACAGCACCTCAAAAATCCCCAAGAAGTCAGTGCATGTAGTTGAGGCTTCATTTTTTTTAAAACCCTATTCAGTGTCACACTGCTGTTTGAGTTGTCGCCTCTGATGCCCTGCAGGCTATCTGTGCTATCAGAGATGGCTTGTCTGACCCTTTCGTGCGAACAGGACATAAGTTGTCCCTCTACCAGAGAGCTTCAAGGATGAGAGAGTCTGCCAGCTTCAAGAAGTACCGTCTGCAGCTCCGAGATCTGCCCACTGTCGATGTCCAGGATGTCAGACATGTGCGTATTATTTCCATATGTAGCTGAACGTAAATTTGAAAATTTGTGATTAACATCTTTGGAATTTTGGATTGTTGTCTGGAGGTGAGCATTCGAGGACAGCTGTTTCCCCATGAAGGGGGCATGGGGAAATCACGGTTTCTAGTACCATCAAAGGGGGACGATTGTACTGATGGCACTATAATATGCTCTGTGGAAGACCTGTCTTTAGCACATTACCGCCAGCAAGGCTTTGACCAAGGTAAGCATTAGCACCAGGGATGTCACAATATGGGCAATATTGTGATCGCGCGATATTAAAATTGACACATTATATTGTCGTCGTCATGTCACAAGATTAATAGCAGCAAATCTGTTTAAAAGCTCGTTGTTTTCCATTTGTGCAGTTCCAGCACCCCCTGGTGATTAGTTTATTAGTGCAGTTTAATTTGATGCATGACTGTCCAAGCCACCTCTTTGTGAATATTGTGAATGTACAAAAACAGAATATTGTGTGTGTTTTTTTTTTTATATGAGCTCTTTTTTTAATTTTACAATATTGTGAGCTTTTTATATACCGCCAAAATCTCCACAATATCGTGATATGGTATCGTGAGGTTCATATCGTGATATTATCGTATCGTGACATTTGGATAGCGAGACATCCTTAATCAGCACTACAAAGGATTTAGAAGAATCAGAATAGCTTTATTGTCATTATACCACATTGTGCAATGATGGAACAGACACAACCCATCAGAGAAACACAGACAATGACCAATAGGGGGATACAGGAGTCTGCCGGGTCGCCTTTTACAGCACCCTAAGGGAGAGGGAGGGAAAAAACAACAACCCCATACTGAGACCATGTAAGGGGAGAACAATATGGATTGGGGAGAAAATTAAATTAAAAAAAAAACGTCCACAAACAGACATACATTAATGTTAATGTGCGACACACAGGCGAGCACATATCGTGGTGGGTGGGGGTGTCGGGGTTTGCATTCCAACCTGCAGAGGGCAAGCTTTGCCTACAGGGGTGCCACCACATCCAATTCTGCAGGTGCGCCATAATAGGAAGAAAGCGAAAGAGATTGCATGAAGGAAAGAAAACAGAGAGAGGGAAAGAAACATTTGATTAAGCAACAACAACAAAAAAAGTGGAAAGTGTCTTATTTTAACAGGAATCCACGGAGAGGGCTCAACATTCTCAACACTCTTTGCCCTTCTGCTGTGGGACATCATTTTTATGGATGGCATACCAGATGTTTTCCGAAATCTGTACCAGGTATGCCCAAACAATCCACATAACGTTACGAGACTACGTGGACATCTTTTCTCTTTCCGTCACAGGCATGTCCACTGGACTTTTACACTGACTGTTTCTATGAGAACCGAAAAGAAGCAGTGGATTACCGTGTACAGTTAATTAGTGAAGCTTCTGTAGAAACCTTGCACGATATGTTGGAGGATGTCTGGACTTCCCAAGAGGGTAAAGTGTGTTCATGTGCCAACTGGGAGCGATTCTCCTCGCTTAGTCAAGCTCAGGTACTTTTTAAATGTCCTGAAGTCACACATTGCAAAAGATATCTACTTTGGCTCTAATAAAGGACTATTGTGTGTTATGATATTTGAATCCATGATGGTATTTATTTGCAGTCTCTCGTGTCATGCTTGGGTGGAGCCTTCTTAGCAGGTGTTGTAGCACGGATGGCGAAAGACTTCAGGCACTCTCGTGGAGGTTTGCCTGACCTTGTTGTGTGGAATACTTCTGATAACACTTACAAGGTGGGATTTTCCTCACACTTTGTCGGTAAATGCAGTAGTGTATTGTAGTTTTAAAAACTGGGATTCCTGATTGCTTCAACTCGGTGACGTTTGCTGTTTTAGCTGGTGGAGGTGAAGGGGCCCAATGACCGTCTGTCCCAGAAGCAACAGATCTGGCTGGATGAGCTGCAAAAATTGGGTGCTGATGTGGAGGTGTGTCATGTGGTGGCAACCGGAGCCAGAGGATCCCGTGTGGAATAAAAAGGGAAAAAACAGCAGACTAAAGTGATAAAGAAACAATCACAAACTGAAATAAAATGCCTCAATGCCTTTTTCGATTTTGTTAATCTCGACTGCGCTTCTTATCTCAGCTCCAGGGGATGAATTGCAGAGTGAAAGTGGAGTATAATGTGCTACCTAGTGGCATTATTTATCTCGGAAACTACTGCTTCCAACAAAAAGGAGCATCATCGCTCTGTGCAGTCAGGATCACAAAAAGCTTTCAGCTCGAGATAATCACAGCTCACACAAAGCTCCTGGTGTTTTTCTGTACTCTGACACTGTGGCCCAGATATCTCAGCTAAAACAAATACCAAGGCAGATGACAAAGAAATTATGACATTATTATATTAATTTTAGAGGATGTCATAACTTGCTCAATAGAAATGTAATACTACAAGAAAAGTTCTGGGACTGTCACAAAAGATAGATTTCATATCAAAGCTACAAGTTTTCCCCTACAAAGTAATCTGCCTGGGGTATTAACGCACTTCCCCAGCCTTCTCTGCCGTACTTTCATGTACTGCTGGAACAATTCTTCCTTATCATTCACATCTTAGTTGTCACGGGAACCTTAAAGTCGTACATTATCTGTCTGCATGTGTTGCAGCACCGTTTGTGTTCAAATAAGCATTATTGCAACACTGCCACTAGAGGTGTTGCACAACCTGTGCCTATACGCCTAGATAGACCAACCAACGTTGGCCAACTGTGACTGTCGGCACATCGCATTGGAAAAATACACCGCAACGACAGACAGCGACGCTGACCATTAAAGTACCTTCTGTGCATGCATGAAATGTAATACCTCTCCATTCCATAGGTGGCAGTAGTCACTATTCCTAATGGTTAGAAAAAGCCAAGCGGAAAGCCATTGGCCGGGGGCGGATTATAAAAATGTAAACAATGCATTCAGCTCTTGTTTTTGCTCACGATGAACTCCCACTTGAAGCAAACCCTCACGCTCTTTACACAGTATTGTGAAATATTTACATTGTCAACCCTCGCTCATGTATTGTAAGAAGATTGAGGCAGCAAAGGCGTGCTCACTGTTTATTCGCATTTGTCACTTCCTGTTCTTGCCCCGTGCGCTGATTCGCTAGCTAACAACCAATCAGAGTGACCAAATGTCCCCACTCACGACGCCGATTCAACATGCTAAAACGCCCACCAGGCGCTCCCTGACGGGGTCCGATGTTACAATGGTGTTCGCTACATCAATCGGACGGCGCAATCAGACGCCCGACGCTTACCGACGTCGGATTGATGCATCTAGGCCTTATAGCGTTTCCCATTATGTAAGCATTATCATTACGCTAGCGGACTGGAGACCAAGCTATGTGGTTGTTATATACACAATGTCCAATTCTCTTGTTTGATGTGTAGTTTGACAGTAAACGTCAACTTATTATAGTAATAAAGAGCTTGAAGTGTCTTTTTTGAAGAATATTTACTAATTCTGTCTGACAAACTGCTGCTTGTGAAGTGAGTTGAGTCACACCCACAAACTACAAGTGTGTTTCACAGCGTGAAGGTAGAAGTCAATAAACGTAGCCATGGTGCCCAGATTTTGCTGCGGGCCCCCTGCATGTATGTATTGAAAACATAGCAAAAAAATAAATAAAATAAATTATGAGTGTGGTTGGAAAGGATGAATGGCATTTGCATTAGATTTGAGGTGCGATTAATTTGAGTTAGTTTAGTCACAAAATAAAATTGTAGCTCTCAAGGCACCGCATACTTTTACAGCACCAACCGTTTTGCCAATTTGAGGGTTTTTTCCCCTCCAAATAAAAAAAACATTAAAAATATTTTTTATGGGTGTGGGTAACCCACTATATATGTATCTGTATGTGTATATATATATATATATATATATATATATATATATATATATATATATATATATATATATATATATATATATATAATGTACTGTATGTATGTGTGTGTGTATATATATGTATATGTATATATATATGTGTGTGTATGTATATATATATATATATATATATACACATACATATATGTGTATATATAATATATATGTATGTGTGTGTATGTATATATATAATGTATATGTATGTATATATGTATATGTATGCATTTATTTATGTTGGACGTCAATTATACGTTGTTTTTCGCTTTTCTGGCCCGTTTCCTTTCCACCGTACATCTCAAACAATAACAATAATCATATTGTTTAAATTTACAATGCCAATTAAAACTGCATTATTAAGGGTGCGATTGTATTCGACGTAGTGAAATGCGTGTAAGTGTACCTAATGAGAAGTGTCCGGGATCCTGGACGCATTCGGGGAAGGGATAGCAACTGCGCTGCGCGTGACGTCAGCGCGCAGGAGCGAGGGGGCGACGAGTGGTAGCTGCAATAAACACACAGGGCGTCTGCGCCTATCTAACTAGGACAATAAAGTGCAAACGGCATCAATGCTTTAACAATGGAGCTATCCGATATGCTTCTCCTGAAACTTGTCCTTTTCGCCTACTTGCTGCACGACACTCAAGGTGAGCGAAGCTTTTTTGTGGGAGGGAGGGAAACACTACGCAAATAAAAGATGTGGATAAGGGGTTTGCCGAAAGGCTGCCTAGCTAAGCTAACTTCGCGGCTAACGTTGGGGATCAGTGGGGCCTGCTTGTTGTGAAGGGGACTGCACCCTTTTCGCCTTGGTTTCGCCTGAAAACGAGACACGGCGGAAGTCTTGCACGGAATCGGGCGGCTCTTTGATAAATAACAATCTTTTTCATGTCGCCCCGCGTGTTGTCACCGGCCTTCTCGCCTGGTTTATGTTGTATTATTGTGCTTATCTCGCCGATGTCCATTGTTGTGAGAAGATGGGAGATGCCGACTGGCTGCTTTCAACGAACCGTTAGCTTTATGCTACCGAGAGCTCGCTCCTATTTCGTTTACACAATCGCCGTTAAAGTCATTCTGCAGTGCACTTTTAGTTTGACAGTCATGTTACATTTTAACAATCCACACGAAAGCTATGGTGAAGTTTATTTTTTATTTTTTGTCCCAAGTGCTCACACTCATAAAAGAATATTACTCTATAGCTAACGCGATACGCGGCTGCATATATCAACTTTAGGGCAATATACGATTGAAAACGGTGTTCATTTTCGCTTATTACTCATGTTTAAGTGTTCAAACATACTACTGTTGTAAGTGATTGTGTCGTATAAGACTTGCTACATGTGTTTTTTATATACGGTTTAAAATAGCAACAATGAAGACTAGTGTAGTTGCCTCAACTCTATTTGTGGATAACTGACTTGAGAAAACACAATTTTAAGCTACCGCATTGGTTTTGTTTTTTTAAACTTTTCATTTTTTTATTATTTCTCATGTTTAAGTGCTATCATATGGTGCTGGGGTGTGTGTCAGTGTGTATTATTGTCATTAAACACTTGTTACAAGACAGCACACAGGGGAGTCAACTATATAGTGTCGTTTTTATGTTTAAAAAACAAAGCATCAAACAGTCTTCTCAACTTAATCTTTATTGATCACCATGACTTACACACAGACAAAGAAAAACATGTTTTCAAGCAACCACATGTTTTTTTTTTTTTTATGGTGACAGCAAACTAAAAATGACTTGGGCTATAAGGCTAGCGACAACGTATTATTGAAAGATTGTTTGTTTTTCGATTATTTGTCATGTTTAATTATACTGCTGGTGTGTATTAGTGTGTTTGTCGTAAAACACTTGATACATGCCCGTGCAGTACTTGGGAGTCAATGTCAGTGTCATTTACAAAACTGTTTTCAGAAGGAAAAAATCAATGTCAACAAATAAGAAGAGTTGAGTCGCCTCAACTCAATCTTTGTGGGTAACCAGGACTTGGGCAATTTTTCATAAGCAAATTATTATTTTTCTTGATATTTTGACAGAAAGTTAAAATGACTTTGAGAATTATGCTATTTGGTTCACAACATTTAATTAAAAAAAAAAAAAAGGTCAGCTCTGAAGTCAGTTTTTCTCTGCATGGAATTTCTAATTAAAAGCTCAGTTTGGGGTTGTAAACTTTCATGCAAAAATTCCAATATGATGGACTGTTCACATAAGTGGCATGAATGTCTCTTGCTTGTAAAAATTAGAATATTCCAGAATAGTCACGGCTTTTACTTCTCATACTCACCTCAATGAAAAATTTAATGTTAACACCTAAATTTTTCATAATGCTCATGAGCAGTGAACTAGCTCGGTCTACTTGTACCGTCTGTTACATTGTTACTCGTGATGATGGAAATTTCGTCTCTCAGGCGTAATTACAGAGAATCACATTTACTGAAAATATCTCCTGCAGGTCTAGCTCTGTTGCCATAATACGACTGCAAATACAATACAGCGCACCGCAAAGGGTTGCATTGCTGTCATTTCGTGTCGCACATCTCTGAGAGTTGCGTTGTTGTCGTGTTTTGTGCAAATGGAATTCGGGCTGTTTTTGCACCGTGAAGCAGTGGCATAAACGGGTGGAGGTGCTCGAGCAACATTCTCCTTCATGCCCTCCACCCACTCTTCATGTGGAGAAATAATTATACTGTGACACTGGGGGTTGTTGTTGAGCACAGCCATGAAGACAGTTCCTTTTTAGTGAGATACATGCAATCGTTTTTTTAATTTTATTTTTTAAACTCAGCACTGGCTAATTTTCATATATTTTTAACCTTGTCTATTGTGCGCCTGCTTGATTGTCCCACTGACAAGATGACAAGACAAGCGTCACTACTACAGATAGCTGCCATTGTGTTAGATAAAACGCTTAAATTTGAGCATTCGTGTTGAAAATTTAAATGATGATGATGATGCTTACAAATGTGGTTTGTTTTTTAGTTGATGATTTATAGCTTTGCTTTGAGACATTGTCATACCAGTACATCGGTCTCACTCTAAAATGCCTTTGGTTCCCAAATCAGAATTACTCAGTTTTCATGAAAATGTCACAAAATGATGAAACTTTGATGGCAATAAGTGGCAAAACTTGCAAAATTTGCTAACACTGCAATACAATGACAAGTCTCTTAAACAGTGTTTCCTTCATTTTATATCATTTTATTTTCCATTGGATGTATGTGATTTTGGCATGTCCCTTACACTGCTCTGCTAACTACAGTGTGCGTAATAAGTGTTTAAATGATAATAAATGAAAAATGTGCATGGTTTTACTCGTCACAACAAGTTATTTGATCAAATGAGTCATTTGACCATGTATGTTCTATTTGCATAATCATACTGAATTGCTGTGCACTCTGGCCCTTGAGGAACCTGATGTTTTTCGTTGCATTACTACCAGCATTTTCTTAGTTCAGTGGAGGCTGAAAACATTGGCTAGGTGCAGAGTAAATATTTACACTTACGAGTCGTCATTTTTTTCATTTTGTGTGTGTAGCTGGATGTTGTCAAGCTTAACATGTCCACT
The DNA here is from genome assembly GCF_054856515.1 of Filicampus tigris. NCBI lineage: Eukaryota > Metazoa > Chordata > Actinopteri > Syngnathiformes > Syngnathidae > Filicampus > Filicampus tigris. The sequence continues at coordinate 19,605,421 of NC_141220.1, read as the reverse complement.
CTGGCAAAGCAAAATATCAATTGTCAAACAGTACAAATTTAATGGAACATTTCAATTTTGAAAAAGGGAAGTCCCAAAGGTCATCTTTTTTGCTATTGACTAATAAACTTGAGATTACTTCTGCCTTAAACATTTTACAAGCCTATACTAACAGAGACACTGTGTGTCTTCCTGTTTGCCTCCACCCAGGACACTACCGGAATCCCCTCAACAAGTACATCCGTCACTATGAAGGCCTTTCTTATGACACAGAGCTGGTACACAGCAACCACCAAAGGGCCAAAAGGGCGCTCTCCCACGAAGACCAGTTCCTGTATTTAGATTTTCACGCGCATGGAAGGTTGGTCAACTTTGACATTAAATACAAATGTTTTGTGTTAAAGATTTTTTAATCCTACTTATGTGCCGTTTGGGCAACCATCTATGTCTATATTGTTTACATTTGATTGGAAGTATGAGCAAACTCTTAAAAGTGTAAGGGAAAACAATTTTTCCGTAGTTAATTCCATCCTAGACATGCTCAATGGCTAATGGATGTCTAGGTGACACCTTTCTGAATCTTTCTTTGGTAACTTTATCACACTAGTATAAAGCAATTGATGATTTCCTGTCTCCACAAAGCTTTGGCTCTTGTGTTGTTCGTGGCACGACTGTGAAATGACAAAGGCAAAGTGCGCACTTTTATCAAGCGATATGATTCACCTCGGAAATTCGGTGTGACTGCTGAGTGGTACTGTTGCTCTGTTACAATAACAAAGGATGAAAGTAATAGTGGGCTTTATCGCCGATTGATATACAGTGATACCTCTACTTAAGAAATTAATTGGTTCTGGAAGAAATTTCTTCAGTAGAAAGTTTTGTAAGTAGGGACGTGTTTTCCATGTAAATGCCCTAATCCGTTCCAAGCACCCCCAATATTCAGACATAAATGTTTTACAAAGCATAAAAATGCATCAAAACATGTAACAAATACATGTTACAATTAGATTATTGCGCAATAAATGAGAGTTGTGCATAATGTAAAAAAACAAAGAATAGAGTAAAGAATAGAAATGATGGTTGTTTACCTTTGAATTGCTGTCCTCATCGCTTTTTGCCCTCTTTGGTTCATGTTCTCTCTCAGAAGTGGTTTTTGCCTGGCGTTTTGTAAAGAACTGATTTAATAACGTGGCGACTGTCGATACATTACAGTCATATTCTTTGGCGAGATCGACCAAACGCATTCCTTTTTCATACTTTTCTATTATCTCTTGCTTTGTTTGTATGGACCAAAAAAAGGCGTTTCTAATTCACGTAAAACTATGGGAACACCTCATGGCCCGAGGGGCGAATGACGAGGACGCTGCATCTATCTATCTACACACATAGAGACATACGGAAGAGGTCCCTTTTAGCCAATGGGACGCCAGGAAGATGCTAAGTAATAGCCAATGGCAGAGCAGCTATGAGTGTGTTGCGTTCAGGAAACTCTGGAGCTGCGATTAGCAGCCCATACTGCGGGTAACAGCCCATACTTTTTACCTTTCGTATCCTGAAATTTATTTTGCTGCAACAGGCAATATTTTTCTGTTGAAGCTTTTTGTACCTTGAAAATTTCGTAAGAAGAGACGTTCGTAAGTAGAGGTACCACTGTACCACACTAATTGCAGCATATCATAGCCTGTGACTAATCTAGGTAGTGAAATCACAACAATCTGATTGGATGCTCAGTGAGCAATGGAGCACTGTGACCTTCAACAATAGCACATACGACTTAATTGCTGGATCATTGCCTATGATTGTGACATGCTTTATATTTTTATTCACTTCATTCTTTCATTTTAAACACTGTAAATACTTGCTTTTACTTGTTTACTGTGCTTCACTTGTTAGGTTTTTATTGAAATAGTTAACACTAGTTTAGTGGTAAGACAATAGTAAGGTCCATCAAAAAAAAAAAAAAAACAAGTGACCCAGAGAAGTGTTGAAAGCTGGAATGCTATATATACAGGTACATAAATCGGGGACTGTAACGCATCCTTACCTATGTCTGAATGCCATAGCATCCATAATATCGTTGATAGATTTTGAGTACACATGGCTAGAAATGAACAAAATAACATCATAATGATATCTTACCCTGGTTCAGCTTCAGTTGCTGCAATGTTATACTTCCCAATGTTATACTTCCCAGTCGCCTTCGTCTTTGCTGCTGTAGTCTCAAGGTGTTCTTGTTTTGTTCGTGTGTCTCATTGCTAATATTATTTCTGTGACTCCTGAGGCAGTAGCAATGGAAAACTGACCACCTCAAACTAAAGCAAGTAGAACCAAGCCACTATAGTGCAGCGAAAAAGGGGGCAAGGCAATATATGCCCTGTTGCTTAGAGACTGTGTGCCGTATCAAGATGACATCAGAGCAAACTGATTGGGTGCTAATTAGGATTGTGACAAGTCAAAACATCATCGCCTTTAATCCGTCCTCAGAGAACTAAAGCGTTTGTTTTGGCTGAGAAAGCGTTTAATGAGCAATGTGCTTTATTTAATGGATAATACAGCTGCTGTCATCTGCATTTAAAATGATGACTTATAATAGCGTTAGCATGCAACGTAAATACAATTATGGTGCTATCACTCAAAGGTAAGCTTATCAAATATTTTTCAATATTTTGTTACAAGACCTTGTATTAGATCTCATTATGTTGTCCCAAGTGTTTCTCATTGTGAGCTAATCAATGCCTGTGGCTGCTCTGTCACTAGCTTGCTACACAATTTTGTTGATATATTGTTCTTTGATTACACAAATATGGGGTTAGACTTTTTCACTGTAGCACAATACAGTGGTATATCGGAACACCTCATGGCCCCCGGGGGCCATTATCACATATATACTGTATATATCTACTTGTCTATCTACGCACATAGAGGCATACGGAAGAGGTCCCTCTTAGCCAATGGGATGCCAGGAAGATGCTAGGTAATAGCCAATGGCAGAGCAGCGATGAGTATGTTGCGTTCAGGAAACTCTGCAGCTGCGAGTAGCACCTCATGCTTTTACCTTTCGTATTCTGAAATGTCTTTCGTAACAAGAGGCAATATTTTCCTGTCGAGGCATTTCGTAACTTGAAAATTTCGTATCAAGAGACGTTCGTAAGGAGAGGTACCGCTGTAGCCAAAACAATAATTTGATAGATCATCGTAGCCGCTGCGCAGCTAGACGTAGACGCGCACGAAGCCCGCCGCCTCGTCGGTGGCGGCCGTTTGCTGGGGAGTTTCTCGTGCAGTTCAACTGAGAAAGGAACCAATCAGTCGTAAAAAAAAAAAAGTCTTTATGTTAAACCTAATATGTTGATGTTTAGTTGTTCTTTTGCTGTGATGAGGAGGTGGCGTGTTTTTGTACGAGCGTGTCCACACTCTCCGTGACCATCTGGCTCTGAGCTCGGCAACGACCGTTTATCTTCCTGCGTGGAGCAGAGCCTGCTGTTGCCAACCTCAGACGCTGCTTAATAGGCGGGAGAATGATAAGAGCTGTGCAGAACACGGAAGGAAGACGGCTGTTTCCTTGAAAAGCAAAGATTTTGCCAGCTTCTTTTCCCGCTTGAATTGTCCTTGACAAAGCTAGGCACACAATTGTCCCTCTGAATATTTATTTTACTGCGTTGCATTTAGAACCAGTGGATAAACATGAGTGGAATATTCAGTCTGTTCTTACTTACCGGTTTGTGTATATACATGCAGAATTTCATTTTGCTCAACGTGGGTGTTAATTTGTCTGCTTAACACTAGCTAATAAAGAGCGTTCGTGAATGTCCAAAGAGGCCCAATGTTTACTTTTTATTTCTCCCTTCCTTTTTGAATAAAAATTCTCTTCAACAGAAAAGCAATGCTCTCACTTTCCCCCTCTCATTTGCATTCTCTCTCTTCCTCAAAGGCTTTGCGAATGTTATCAATCTCCTTAAGTGAGGCCCAATTTGAATCCAAATCCACAAGCACACTTCTCCGCAAAATATCAAGCATTTTAGATCATTGCTAAAAATATGCTGTTTTGTTCACATTGCCTCTTTATTTTCTTTCAGGCATTTTAATTTACGCATGAAGAGAGATACGAGCTTGTTCACACCAGACTTGAAGGTGCAAGTTTCAGGAGAAGAGTCAACGTATGATACCTCTCACATCTACACTGGAGAAATATACGGTGAGAAAAGTCCCCCTTAAAGGGATGTCGTGCTATGCTCGGACCAGCCTCATTCGACAGAAAATCGACTTGCAAACTATAAAACGATCTAATACAAGCGATGAATCAAATATTCCGCCTTTACAAAAGTATTCATGTTCAGTTTGATTGGTAGTTTCAGGAGTAGTCTTTTCGCAATATGTTCATTAATGTGGTTGTAGTTTCCGATGGTGTATAATTGTACTGCAGCAGACTGAGAGCTGTTTATATATTATTGACTCTCTTGTTACTAATGGAGCCAAACAAATGCACTGTATAAACACATCTCAGCTGTGGTGCAGTACAGTTCTACACCACTGCAAACTACAATTACACAATAATAACTCTCTGACAGCATCAATCCAGATTGGACTTTATGTTTGCAGAATATTTGATCCGGCTCTTGTTTTGGATATTACTGCAATGTGCGAGTGATCATTTTGATGTCGTGCTTGGTTGGTGTACTGTATATTTCATGACAAAGATCCATAAACCATTACTAAGGCAACGTGACTAATCGATGAATTCGACTTTTAGGTCAGCCGGAGTTTTATTTTTATTAAACTCATTCACTGCCATTGATGAATTTACTACTCTTTTCACAGTCCAGCCATTCAAACCCAAGAACCTATTTATATTTTTTTTTCCAGGGATGCTCTGATCGATCGGTCTCCGATCATGATCGTCCGATTTTCGCGAAAAATGACGTGACCGCAATATTCGATCAAAGCCTTTTATTGCCGATCAAAACATCCGATCACCCGCAGCTCATTCTTCGCAGCCTACAGCCGTGTTGTGTCCCTCCCCCTCTGCTCGCTGCGGAGGCGAGGCTGCTACGTTCACGCCAACTGCGGTGGGAGCATTTCTGGCGGCGCGTTTCAATTGGAGTCAATGTAGTTCCCGCGGGCTGGCGCGGTATAAATGATGCTTTTGGAGCGGTGGGACGTCGTCGCGTATTAATAATAACAAGTCAATTTTTTTGCCATTCCGCCTCGTGGCAGCAAACCAGCATCGGGCATACTACGTGACTACGTCTCACACACAGCCAAACAGAGCCGCGATAAAAACTGTAAAAAAAAAAAAAAAAAAAAGCCGCTGATTGGCCGCTGAGACAAAATGGCCAAAAAGTTGATTTGTTTAATACGCGACGAAATCCCACCGCTCCAAGAGCATCATTCATGCCGCGCCGCAGCAACCGCGCCCGCCCGCGCGCGCGAGCTACATTGACTCCAATTGAAACGCGGCGCCAGAATCGCTCCCACCGCAGTTGGTGTGAACGTAGTAGCAATTTCTGCTGTGTGGAGTTTGCGTCTTGTAATACTGTATATGCCATGAAAAGGTACCTCGCGGAGGGGAGCATGGCCAAAAGTTTCAACACAACCAACTTAATCCGACATTTGAAGAAGAAGCAATTGGGAGACTATGGTGAGTTTACGAGGCTCACTGCATTGAATAAAGTCAAGGCGAGCAGACGGCGTATGGCACGCATGCTGCAGCTTGTTAAGCATGATGCGTTACTGTCACAGCGCAGTATAGTCACCATAAATAAATGGCAAAATATACAGATTTTCCATCTGATCGGAATCTGTATCGATATCGGCCGATCTCGCTCATGCATGATCGGTATCAGTGTCATAAAACCTGATCGGAACATCCCTATTTTTTTCAAACGTTAGGGTAAAAGAGGGTCTGAAATTGTTTGGCAGTGAATGAGTTAATATGAAGTAAAACAAAACTTGTTTCCATAGTTTGTTTCCATAGTCTCCCAAAGAATATCCTATCTTATGCGCACTGATTACACCGACAGCTTAGTCGCAAATAGAGATAAGGTAGTGTAGAAAAGATGCTGAGTTTCGTCAAACATTTGGAATTGGTTCAGTTTTGCAACACAAGAAAATGAGTCAAAGAATAGTCTGCTGCAAAGCATGTTTAAAGGCTATCGCAACTGAAGGGAGTAGCATGACCAGATTATTTCAACATTTCCAACACAGTCACAAGGCAGCAAGGGTTGCTCAATAAGTGACTTTTTGAAAGAGGATGGTAGGAAGCCCGAAAAAGAAGCAGGCCTGATCAGAAACTCCCCAAAAATAAAGCTCCTGTGGTCTGTTTTCTTGCTCCCCTCACTTTCAAATAAAATGCCTCTGTAATTTGTCTCCGCAGGTGAGAAAGGGACACTTGCTCATGGATCCATCGTGGATGGTAAATTTGAGGGCTTCATTCAGAGTTACCACGGCAACTACTACGTGGAGCCCACCGAGCGATACCTGGAGGGCAAAGATGTGCCTTTCCATTCTGTCATGTACCACGAGGACGACATACGTGAGTCCTTGACAACTGCGCGCTCACAATTACTCAAAACGGGCCGTGCAGTAAGCGGTTCTGTGTCATTTACTGATTGCATATGAATACGTGCGATCCGAAAGTGTAAAGTTAATCTCTCTGATCTGATGTAGGCAGATTGGTGTGAACCCCCCCCCCCCCCCCCCCCCCCCCTGAAAAGCAGGGCAACTCAGTCTGCTCATTAGCTGAGTAACATGATCTTTCTCTCGGGGTCCTGCCTCATTAAAACTGTCTACGCAACATTGGTCGGGACAGTGAGCAGCACCCACGTTTCATTTCTAATCACCTTTCACATAGAGACGGTGTTAAATATGAGAGGAATTTTTAGTAAATAAAGTAGGAGTACAACGTGACCGAGGCTCAGGTGGCGTGTAAGGACACCCATTAGCTGATCATGAATAGCATCACAAACAGAGTGACTCAGAGGGTTAAGTAGCTAACGTTGTCTCCATAATCCTGACAGTGTTGTTTCGGCCTCTTTCACTTAGACTACCCTCACAAGTACGGCCCGGCGGGAGGCTGTGCTGATAGCTCGGTGTTTGAGAAGATGAAGAAGTACCAGGCCTCCGCTGTCGAAGAGCCGTCCAAGGTGAACGTCACCACACGCTTGCAGTCGAAATGTTCGGCAGAAAGAAAAGTGGTGAATCTGGTATGTTTCTCCCATTGGCAAACACGGCCAGGGAAATGTATGCCCGGCCACAACATTATGACCACACGATCTAAGGAGATCCAATACAAGAGTTCAATCAAATATTCTGCTTTACAAAGATTGTAATCTGCTGCTTTAATTCACACTGACCGAGTTGAATGGAAATGCCAGTCATTCTCCCGTGACATCTCCCTGAAAAACAACCAACATGCTATATATGTGATGTGTTTTATAAGAAAAATAACACTGTTTGTAGTATTGCACTTTATTTAAAAAAATACCGTAATAACATAATTAAATAAGAATAAAGATTTTAACAGTTTGCGCATAGTGATTAATTAATTGTACAGCTCCTTCTGGCGTGAGCGCCTCTACCACAGCGTAGTAGAATGTAGAAATACATCCATATTCAATGAAGTGTTCAACAACTAAATGACTCCAGAGGCTGCTATAATATTAGTCATTTTTTGCTGAGGATAAGGAATATAGGCCTCTTAGTATTGTTACATCCACACGTGGCTCCACCATTTGTGTTCAAATATCCATCGCCCAAAGGCGTATTATATCGCAACACCGATGCTATTTATTAGCGTGTCGATTGTGTTTTGCATTGTACTGTATATTAGCATTAATTTCCTACGGCAAAGTTATTTGGGTTGTTATCAACACACAATGTGTAAATAATTCTCTTTGTTTTATGTTTAGTTTGACATGAAACTTAAAACGGGCCGTGCCAATAAACAACTTGAAGCCTCTTTTTTTTTTTTTAAGCGTCTGCCAAACTGCTGCGTGTTGTGAAGTGAATTTAGTTTTGTCCGCTGTCACCGCGCAGCACGTATATCTCAATATTTTGCTCGAGAGCCAAGGCAAGAAGATCGACCAGGCAACGCCTTATTAAAAAATAAACTATAACAAAAAAAACAAACAACCGTGTACGTCATTATTATCAATATTGTTATGGTTTTCATTTGCAGTGGTGGGTTGCTGAATCTTACATTTGGAGTCTCCTGTAGCTGAATTAAAAATGCTGGCAGAACATTAGATGCAGCACTTGTACTGGATCTCATGAGGTTATTTGTGTGTCCATAATGAAAGACAATAGCGTGACGTCGTCATCCTCAATTCACACAGTATGTTCAATTTGTTCTCGTGAAATGCTCCTGCCATTATTTCGTCCTCTTTCTTTCGTGAGCCATATATAGGATGGAAGCAATGCATGTTGCATGAAGGTTGCGTACCTTTAAAACTAGAGGGCAGAAATATCCGACATGATTTATTCAGCTGCTGTTTGGTTGTAAATGCCCTTACAGTATACTATGTTTAATTTATCTGCAGTCTATTTCCTCCTCTGTCACACCAGGCACTCCACAGTCAGGCGGTCCTTAATGACTCTGTAATGCTGAGAAAGAAGAGGATGGCGCAGGCTGAGAAGAACACGTGCCAGCTCTTCATCCAAACAGATCACCTCTTCTACAAGTATTACAAGACAAGAGAGGCTGTCATCGCTCAGGTGAGACGCAGCTAAACAGATAAACCCGGCGTGGGATTAAGGACGTGATTGCCACTCATAACGCACTGCCGATTGCGTAACGCGCCATAATGACTCACGACAGTTGCTCTTTGCACCTTCTGCATGCTAATTAACATGTCGAGCTGTCTTTGTTCGAAGCCGTTCGTCACACTTCATCGAAAACGTCAAGTTGATACGCGTTAATACACCTCATGCAACATCATACCAAACCTAATGGCTAAAACGTTTTCAGTATGTCTGCATTGCAGACATTAAGTGGCGTGAGTCCAATTCATGCTGCCCCCATTGAAATGAATGGAAATTCCATTAATCCGCCACAGCCATACCCCAAAAAAAACACTAAAATAAATTGTAATGAGGAAAACTAGCATTCTATAAAATCTATATTTACTTTATAACAACATACAGCAATGACATAATTAAATAGAAAGTAAAGAAAATATATTTTGTCGTCCTTTTTTCTTCAATTAAATGATATAGTGCTGCTCCTTCTGGTGTGCACGTCTTGGCCACCTGGGGGCAGTATAATACAGACAGATGGATATCAATGGAGACAGAGGAGCGGGCACGGGACTACACCGGAGCTAGCGGCTGCTATAACCTCACCAGAAATCCGTGCCTTCTGGTAGGCTAAACCATGGATAAATCCAAGAAAAAAAAGTTCGGGGTAAAAACAGAACATTCAATGCTACTCCCTACATGAAGTAGCTTGCGGAAGATGACAGTTTACAATTTCTGAATGTAAAGATGAAGGTAACTGTTTACAGTCCTGATTTGCCGCAGTGTCAAACGGAACAAAAAAATACACATTGGCCAGTCGAAATCTGTATTTTAATTGCCTATTATTTTGCAAATATATATACATATAGATTTTTTTAAATTGAAGTTGATAGCTGCAACTAAATATACAAGACATTTCATCAAATTCTCCTGTTTATGTGTTTGTGTGTTGTCTCACCATTTCAGATCTCCAGTCACGTCAAGGCCATAAATGCCATCTATCAGGGCACAGACTTCTTAGGGATTCGCAACATCAGTTTCATGGTTAAACGAATCAGGGTAAGTCTTCTATTGTTTTTTCGACCTCCTTTGTTATGCCGAAAATACTCCGTCATAGTTTGCTATAAAAAAAAAGCTCTCCTCCTCCCACACAGATAAACACCACCAGCGATGAGAGGGACAAATCCAACCCGTTTCGCTTTGGTAACATCGGAGTGGAGAAGTTCCTGGAGCTAAACTCGGAGCAGAACCACGATGACTACTGTTTGGCTTACGTTTTCACCGACAGAGACTTTGATGATGGCGTCTTGGGTTTGGCCTGGGTGGGAGCCCCTTCAGGTACCACACAGCCATCATCACTGTGCAGTAACTGGAAACAATTGGCCATGGGTTGAAAGGGGAACTCAAGGCAAAACATTGCTTTGCAATAATATGTTCTATGTGCCTCCAATATGGCATTGCGATTATTACTGCGTTTGTGAAATAACAATTAAACAGATGAATCCATCCGTTTTCATCGTGTGACGTTCGCAGTACGAGCCCGGGGGGCAGTTTGACGCCAATGTCAGTCAACAATGAGGGGGGGGGGGGGGGGGGCGATAAATAAGGCTAAAATGGCAGGGATGGATAAAAAATGACAATCTGCTTAATTCTTATTTCATAAACGCAATATTAACCAGATTACTGTTTAGATTAGAGGAAGCACATAGAACATATTATTGCAAAGCAAAACGTTGCCTTTTTTTGCCCACAGTGAGCAATTGTGATTTCTACATCATCGCAGCAATCTTTTAACCCTTGTCAGTGGTCAAGAATTTATGACTCATAAAGAGTGTGAGCTCAATGCCCAGTGAGCAATGTATCGCCGCTAAAATAAATAAACAGATAAATTCGGCGGCGTTTGAAATCGTAACTGACTCAGGTTGTTATGGAAACTAGAGTCAAACATCAAAAGGGATCGGAGATGTTCTTCCTCATGAAACATTGATACAATTTGGAATGTTTTCTTATCTCATAGCATTACATGCGTGCATTGGAGGGAGGCTTGTTTAAAAATGTGCTTATCATCATCGTCAGGGAGTTCTGGAGGGATCTGTGAAAAAAGCAAGCTGTACTCCGATGGAAAGAAGAAGTCTCTCAACACAGGCATTATCACTGTCCAGAACTACGCCTCCCACGTACCTCCCAAAGTCTCCCATATCACCTTTGCACATGAAGTAGGGCACAACTTTGGCTCCCCGGTGAGTAACTCGTGTACTACATTCACTCGCAGCAAGAAGGATTAAATGGAGCGTGGCCATCATTGTCTCCTGATCCTCTTTTGACCTTTGGTTTTCTTTTTTTTTTTTTTCTCTCTCTCTCTCTCTCTCTCATACACAGCATGACTCTGGATCAGAGTGCACCCCGGGTGAATCCAAGAGCCAAGACAAAAAGGAGAAGGGCAATTACATAATGTATGCTAGAGCTACGTCGGGAGACAAGCTGAACAACAACAAGTTCTCCATCTGCAGCGTGCGCAACATCAGCCAGGTGCTGGAGAAAAAGAGAAGCAACTGTTTTGTTGGTACGTACTGACGGTAAATGCATGTATGCGGCCAGAACACAAACCTATTAGAATGGTAACGGCTTTGAAATTAATATTGGCATTAGTGCAGTGCTATTTTTACTTGACTCAATTGGATCCTTTCTAAATATCAGACGGGGGGAGTGTTTGACAAATTATCACAAAATAATGTTTCATCCTAGTAACATCATTGTAAATGTTAGCAGTCAAGAAAAAGAAATGTCTGTCTTCTAGTGTCAAAGGTCAGAGACCTTTGTACTCAAGATATATTGTTTACTGCAAACTTCTTTTTTTTTTTAAATTAAACTATTGAAATAAACATTTCCTTTTACACCAAAACGCTGTTGTTGGTGCACAGGTTGAATAACCACTATACTAAACGCGTATGCAAAATTAACAAGGAATTGAATTAATGGTTGATCAAGTGACATATTTCATGTTGGGGAAAAAAAAAGTCTCATGACACATTACCAAACAAAAATGTCACACAAAGTGGATACAAAAGTAAAGTGCCATCTAGTGGAAGAGTATTTAATTGCTCTGCCTATCACTGTACGTCGCTGGCCTAGATGGACCAAGATCCATTTGATTGGTTTTGATAATTTATTTGTTCAATAGGAGACAGTTTACATGAACTACCTTTTCAATAGTTACCAAAAAAAAGGGGGACGGGAGTTCTACTATTACATTCACAAGGCTGATTTTTGTCATTAGTCCCCCTGCCAGAATGTACAGGCTGTGTGCTGATGCGAGTGAAGTTATTTTTTTTTTGTATTTAGTCTTTTATTGTGATATTTGCAATCACAATAAAAGACAAAATATAAAAAATATCATACTATCTGTATCAAGAACAAGACCAGCACCTTTACAAATACAGTAGTTAATACATTCCAAACTATTTGAAGGTGCAATTCACACATTGGTAAGCGCGTCAAAAGATGCAATCGGACACGTACAAGTTGACAATTTTGCACGCTTGTTATTGCACCATTAGAAAATCCAGTCCAGGAAATGTAAGCCTTCTGCATTATTTGTAGTTAATGAATAATTCTCGGGCAATTTAGGTGAAAGTGGATGATTACTCGCAGCACGGTATACATAGGGTGTATATTCGATTATTGGAGGTGTCGCGTTGCGAGGAACAAACGTCATCTTTGCGTATATTTTTTTCCCCTCCGACCAGAGTCTGGCCAGCCCATCTGTGGAAATGGCCTCGTGGAGCCAGGAGAGGAGTGTGACTGTGGCTACAGTGATCAGTGCAGGGACCAGTGCTGCTATGATGCCAACCAGGCTGATAACAAGAAATGCAAATTAAAGCCCAACAAAGTCTGCAGGTACGTTGCCATTTGTGTCCGTTTCTAATTGTCGGACCGTCGTTTGAGATCTTGTTGAGTCAGCATCTTGCACTTTTGCCCTCAGTCCCAGCCAGGGTCCCTGCTGCACCCCCGAGTGCAGCTACAAGGGACGCAATGAGAAGTGCAGGGACGAGTCGGAGTGCGCTCATCAGGGCATGTGTAACGGAGTGAGCCCCCAGTGCCCGTCGTCCGAACCCAAGGCCAACTTCACCGCTTGTCACGGCGAGACTCAAGTCTGTCTGAACGGGGTGAGTGGACCGGCGACTCGCAAACAGCTGGCCTCGAGGAAAAGAAGCCATGGAGATTCGCAACCGCCGTTACGTGGCTGACCTTTCCCCCGTTCCCCGCCCGCAGGGCTGCTCCGGCTCCATCTGCGAGAAGTACGGACTCGAAGCGTGCACGTGCGCCAGCCAAGAAGGAAAGGATGAGACGGAGCTTTGTCACGTGTGCTGCATGGAGAAGAGTGAGTCGTGTACTTCATATGTGCCCGTAGGACGGCATGCCGTGCGCCGGTGTTCTAATTGACTGGGCCTCATCTCTCCAGTGAATCCCAACACGTGCAGCAGCACGGGGTCGGAGCGTCTGGCTCGCTTCTTCAATAAGAAGGTGACCACCCTGCCGGCCGGCTCGCCGTGCAACGACTTCAAGGGTTACTGCGACGTGTTCATGAAGTGTCGCCTGGTGGATGCGGACGGTCCGCTCGCTCGACTCAAGAAGGCCATTTTCAACCCCGAGCTCTACGAGAATATTGCGGAGTGGATTGTGGTGCGTGGAATTTACTCCCGTACGGCTTTTCTATACACTTTGGGCGTCCTTGCCAAATGAAATAAATAGGCTCCATGGTAAAATACAAATCATCCTAATTCCAGCATTTTTGTAACCTAGTCCTTTAAAAAAAAAAAAAAACGCTTTGCTCGCTCACCACCTGTGAATGACACATTTTCCTTTTCGCTCTCTTCTTTGAAATGTTTGTGCTATGTCCTTGATAAGATATCTAGCTGGTGTATTTTTTATTGAATTTCCTGGGAAATATAGTCCGTACACTCTTGTTTGACTGTGTTCAATCATATTTGAACACACAAAAATGCCTTTTCACTTGCAAGTGAATGTCATTCTTAAAAATGTATGAACAGAACTAGCATAAACCTTAAAATTCAATGGATTGCCTGTTATTAGACACCTGAGGGATTTTTGTTGTGTTAACCGTTAAAGGGTTTGTTTGCTTGATTTTATTTCCAGGCCCACTGGTGGGCAGTGTTGCTGATGGGCATCGCTCTCATTATGCTCATGGCGGGCTTCATAAAGATCTGTAGCGTACATACACCCAGCAGTAACCCCAAGCTTCCTCCCCCTAAACCACTTCCAGGTGAGTTCGGACTATTTGACTACATTCAAAACCAATCAATCCAGCATTATGTATTCTACTCATTTTAGCGGGGATTTTATTTAATTTAATTTTTAGTTTGGGATTTTTCCATAATTTGGGGACGGCCCACAGCCCCGCGACCCACTTGAATAGATCCGCTCCTGCCTTGAGCAGATCTCCACATTCAGAACCAAAGCAAGAGTAATCGGTAACAAGATGAACATTTTTAAAGCAGTTTTTACTTGAGGGTCTTAGTTAATCATTTGTGATATTTTTACAAATTACACCTTGACAGCAGAAAGTGGAGGAAAATATATATTTTTTCTTATACTGAAATATCTTAATTCATGAGGCATTATAACTCAACTCTCAATTCACCTTTGTTTGTAGAGCACTTTAAAATAACCATTGCCGCAAGCTAAGTGCTGTATGTGGAGTAAAAATTACAGAGGTGGATGAAAAAAAAAAAAAATCCAAGCAGCGGCACTACAGCCAGGGAGGCCGGCACTTTGCCTGTGGTGGCCGCTCGTGGCGCCACTTTCCTGGACACGCATGTCAGGCATCCTGCTGGCTGCTCGGAGAAAGTGGTCTTGTGTTAAGTCTGCAGGGGTGGTATGGCTTACTCAATCTTACAAGTATAAGGTTGAGGACCCAATGATTTTCTTGGATTCGGCAGAGCTGGCGCTTAGAGAGTAGGAATGCTCAGGGATGGGAAAACACCTCGTTGGGGGTGTTTTGGGTGATGAATTATCATTTTAACATGCCTAAAAGTGCAACAAAAAAAAAGTAGATTTTCCATGGTATAGGCCCTTTGAAAACTCAGGGGAAGAAAATGCAATGAAAACAGGAGGGGGCCTAAAAGTTAACCCTGTGGAATACCACATGACAGTGGGGGAAAAAAAAAAGTGCGTGTATGTACCTGTTTTTATAATTAAATTTTTTTGAATAATTGGCCAATTTGTATTTTTTTCTGCCAAATATCAGAATTGGCCTTAAAAAAAAAAAACTATTTTGGTCGGGTGGAATCTGTTATTGAATGAACGTTATTTGTTGTCTTTATAAATGAAGCCCTAAGTCTTCGTTCCCGTCTCTCTCACGCCTCAACGTGCGTCTTCTCTCCCCCCGACAGGCACTTTGAAGAGGCGGCGAGCGCAGCAGCATGCGAGCTCCCAGGTGCAGCACCAGTCCCAACACGGCGGCCACGGCGGTTCGCGGCAGGCCCAAAGGCAGCCTCAGCGGCAGGCCCAGCAGCAGCACCAGCGACACCACCGCCAGCCGAGAGAGAACTATCAGATGGGGCAGATGAGACGCTGAGACATCCACCCCCCCTTCCCCTTGGGAACCCCCAAACCAACCCCGCCCTCCCCCGACACCCCCTCCAATGCCTTGGCTCCTCCTTGTGCCTACAGTGGGAAACTTAAAAGCGTCACTCCATCCAAAGAAAAGCCCGACATGGTTGCTAGTCACCACCGCATCCTCCATCTTACAGACACGCAAAGAAGAGAAAAATCCAGTGACTCAATTGGCGCGCAATCGAGCTTGTTTTTTTGGGGGGTTTTTTTGCCATCGTCATCTTATTTTGTTCATTTGGAAGGAGTGCCAAGGAGTGTTAAGTGATGTGTTTTGGTTCTCTTGCGATGTCGTCTCGAGTGACAAGCCCGTGGCTGCCGGTGAGTCGTTGCGTGCTTTTCTTGCGCCGTTCTAGCCACTCACAAGAGCGAGACGAGACACTCGGCGGGGGATTGGCGCCACTTTTGTGATTTCCACACATCCCAAAACGGCGAAGGACACATGCTCCGGTCTCTTGTGCAGACAGTCTCCTGCATGTGACTGTACATATTTAGTGTATCATAAGTAAAAACGAACTATTTCTTCTACTGTAAATGTGTAATTCTTCACTCTCTTGGTTTGTTTGTTTTTTTGTTTTGTTTATTTTATGTTTTGGTTAGCGCTCTCAGGACTTTTAACACAAATGAAGGCACGACAGTCGCCAGGAGTTCCTCGGATGTTGTTGCCGACCATCTGATGCCGTCGGGTCCTCTCTGCGGTGGTTCAATCAGGTGGAGCTTGTTCACTTTGGGTTGCTTGATTCTCAATTTGAGCAAAGTCACCATATCCTTTTTTTCCAAGGTTGTCTTTCCATTGCTTTATTTCTTGCTAACATGTTGCTTGTGCTGTGTAAGGGGAACGATCGCTCTGCTTGTCATCCTTTTTTTTTTTTGTCTTTTACCAATTTGATTTAGCTATATGAAGAATGAATAACCACTAACTGAATCTGAGGAGATGAGAAAGTGGCAGCTTAGTTTAGAGGTGAGCATTAGTGAAATGTGTGCGGAAATAAGTTTTAAAAATGACTGTGTGGATGGATTAACAAAAAAAAAAAAAAAAAAAAAATAGGCTTTTCATTCCATTGCTCATATAGCAAAACTTAAGAACTGGGCATGCAGAGTCATTAATTCAATGTGAGTGTTCTTGATTGACTTTGGTCTGTAATATGTGTCTCAACACAATGCTGACAACTTTTAATGTGGTAATAAAAGGAAGGAAGTCTTGTTGAAGCAGATTTTCACACAGCTTGACTTTGCTACGCCACTATCCCGGACTCAGTTGTGGTGACAGGAAGCACCTGCAGGCTTTTTTTTGAAGGACACATTTCACATCAGGCATTCTTTCCTTTCACAAAATAACACTTGATCCTGTCAGCCGGGCATGGTTCAGTCTTCGCTTGACACTAACAATAAAGGACATCATTTTTTTCATTATATATTTCATGCATTATTTTTTGCCTACTAGTCTGAATTGAGTTTAGATAGACATTATTCCATTTGGAGTGCATGCAGTTCAAATCATAACGAATGTCTTACAACACTGTCCCGAGGGTTGGAATAATTCCATGTTTTGCTGTGGATGGGTTGCAGAAAAGTGTCACAGTTAATGTCACATGATGGATGAATCAGGCTTGTGTCGTGTCTGTACAAAAAAAAGTGGATTTTTTTTTTTTTTTTTTTTTTAAATGTCATTCTTGGCTCCAGAATTTAACGTGTAAACTTGTACAGTACCTCGAAAATTTGCATTTCATTGAAAACTGAAAATTGCATTTTGATACATCTGTTGATTTGTTTTTATTTTATTTTATTCCAATTCAAAGATGTTCATATGTGACAAATCTCTTAAGTTATTTATGTTCTTGTATGTGCTAGTTCAACTGGAGTTTGCTTATGATACTTTTTCTCCACTGTCATCAATGATATAAAAACAATTGAGTGTGATGGATTTAATGTGACATTCTCATTTTAGTCTTTGTTATCCTGTGGCATGGTTTGGCTAGAAGAGCAGAAGAATAATGCCTGTAAATTTACTTTTCTTTTCATTTCGTAGTCTTGGTTTAAAAAAAAAAAGTTTTTAGATAAACGTGCACTGCAATGTCCAAATTGATTTTGAGTTGTAGGTGATGTAGGCCGAAAGAATTCACAATTAAAAAGTAACACTACTGTCTGATTTTAATGTTCACTGTGTTTTATACAGTATTGGAAATTTTTGTTCACTTTGAACATTTTTACTAAAAACAACAAAAAAATTCAATTGTATTGTGCAAAGAGATGTCATTTTTGGAGTACTTGAAATGCATTAATTAAACAACTCATTCAATAAATACACCACTGTTTAGTGTCAGCTGCTCTCTTTGTTGACACATTTTGAAAGTGTTTTCTTACCTTTATGACCTAAACATGAAATGTATTCCATAATACAAGCATACAACCACAATAATAAATATTCTAATATCAACGCCTCTGATAGTATCAATCAAACATGACATTTGCAAGTAATACCTCCAAATACCTTTTGAGTTTATTGCATATTTTCAAACTGTGCTGAATGATGACTTGCAATTCACATAGCAAAGGCATTTGGGCCAGATCTGGCATGAAGCTGGCACAGGTGGCATTCAGTCGGCATACGGCATGCATGTACAAGTACACGCGCGCGCACACACAATTACAACGTGCCACGTTTGCCACGTCAGCGGAAGAAGATCAGATAGCAAAGTAAATAGCAAAACCCACCATGCCGCAAGAGGGAAAAAACGTTTATTAACTTGCTTATAGTGCTCATACTGAGAAGAAAAAAAATATTCACACTCCAGACATGAAGGCTATTCCACAATTCTGCCCATCCCTCAAAACATATCAATTCAATATCAGGCAAGATACGTAATTTTTCGCACTTCATACAAGAGACACAAATGAAACTATCAAACGCTATCACTATCAAACACACCTGCAGTTGATAATTGCGCTTCTACAAACGTTGTACTGCATATTGAATGGAATTAATTTGTCGCAAGCTGTTCCCATGCTGTAGACTACAGGGTGTACGTAACATCACACATGCTAATTTGTCCGTCTGTTTACAGCAGGCCCCGGACTCAGCATATTGACATGATTCTATGTTGGTTTTAAATTGAACATGCAAACATACAGAATATGTCATAGGTAGTGAGCAGTATATATTAATTGTATGTTTGATGTTAATTGTATTCATTCGTAAGGAAATGTAAACTATGACAGTTTACGGTGTAGCTTGATTGACTACATACGCTGTTGAAAGCTGTTGTCATGACGACCCTAGGCCACCAAGTGGCTTGGAGGCCAATGATTGGCAATGAACCACATATAGGGACTTCAATTTGAGTCAGTGAAACGAACATGCATGTTTTTCAAATGCGTGGGTAAGCAAGAGTGCCTAGAGAAAACTAACACAAGTACAATATAGGAAGAACATACAAACTCTACACAAGAACCAAGATTTGCACCCCGGACCTCAGAACTGTGAGGCAGACGTGCTAAGCGCTAGTCCACTTGTGCTGCCTCTGGAAACCAATCATGTGTATACAGTAAACCGCCTCAATCGCAGGTTCTAGGTTTGCAGCTGTTTTTTGGGGGTACAATTTATAACTCTATTTTAATCTGCCTCCCTTTTATTTTGGATGTAATTCCACTGTTGGCCAATAAATGGAAGAACGCTATTTTGTTTCACACTGTAAATTGGAAAGAAGAATGAAAACACAGTATTCATTTTATAATGTATATCTTTAGGCATGATTATTGCCGTACATTTTGAGATTGTAACATTGTTAGTTTGGAAAAATAATTTGTTTACTCTAAACACATAGAGGGATTGCTACACGGTTACACTGTTTGTACAATATTTTTGTGTTAACCGTTGCTCTTGCACTTTCTAGATGTTTTATTTTGGTAGTGTCATGCATGCTTTTACGCTGAAGAAGACTGCAGGAACTGCAAAAATAAACGTATTGTTGTTCCGGTCAAAGCTACCGATGTTCTACGTGTTGTTTTCCTCCGTGAAATGTACGAATTATCTCGGTATTTCTACCCTTAAAATGACACAACCAACCGTTTCAATGGGCTTGTATTATTTTAAGTGTTGAAAGACCATAAAAAAATAAGTGCCGTAAATGCTATAAAAACATTCCTAGGGTGTATTTAAATTGAGTATTTCTATATTGTGGATTTTACTTATTGCGGGGGTGGTGTGGAACTTAACCCATCATATTACCCAAAACAACTGATAAAGATGTAAAATACAGGTAACTGGTTTGTAGAAATTTTTATTCAAATAAACAACAGGGATACATCTGGTTCGCTTTAGAAAATAAAACACCACAAAGAAACAAAAACAAATAAAAAGTAAAAATATTTGATCTACTGTAAAATAACGGGAGCAAATGTGAAGGGGATTATCATGCTTGCCATATCTAATATCCCACAGTACAATATTTACAACTCATCCTTTCATAATGGCCATTACATTTCCATGAAGTCACATTTGAACACGAGCAGATTACATAATATCTCTTCTTGTTTAGGTTCGACAAGGAGAGATACTCAGTGAGTTAAACAATTTAACTCATGGTGATCATCTCATATTTGTCCTTCAGACTGCAGTCCTCGTCCTCCTCCTCATCTTCCTCATCCTCCTCCTCCTCCTCCCCCTCGTCTTCGTGAGGCTTCTCGGCTTGGGCGCGGGGGTGGTGGAGCTCGATGAGCAGGTAGTACACGACGGCGGCGACCACAGCCCCAACCATGGGCCCCGCCACTGGGATCCACCACCAGTAGCCGGCCGTGCTGCATAGAAACAAATGGCAGGTTGATACTTTGGATAGTGGAATGGAACCATGTTGCATCAACAGCAACAACAATCGATCATGTCTGTTGGGTGCATGTGACATTATATAATAAGCCAACAAAGCTTGTTGCCCAATCATTTATTTCAATCAATATGTTTGTTTGTCCACTAACCAGTCATGTGGTAGATGGCGGACGTTCATTTTACAACTGACAACATTATTTAACAGATTTTTAAAAATCTGTGATTAGCTTTGCTGTGCGGCGGAAACCTCGTATGGACAAATATGGTCCAATTCTTCTTTTTTTTTTTCAAATCAGCGTGAGGTACAGCACAGGGCGGCCTTTCCCATATTTTGTGCTGGTTGCTTGGCAACCGTACAGGAAGTAGCCTGGCGCCTTTTACATTCCTGTCAACTTACACGTTTTGCCCGTATTTTATACGTTTTTTGATCATTTCAAATTGTGTACGCCATGTAAAAATTTTTCTACGGGGAAAAAAAAATTGAAAACTCGTTTTTTGTTAGACCGATCGCGTCTTGCCCATTTCGGCTGGAATCCGGACTGTCCGTAAGCGATTCCGACTGCAAACTTTGTTCCGACTTTCACGAGCAAACCTCCCCGTTGAGCAACAAACACTGTGTAAGATTCAATATAAAAATGTCCGTTCCATTTCCCCCACTTCTCCCGCTGAGCGATAAATAATGTGTAAGATTATATACAGAAATGTACGGGCAAATTACAACTTTTGTAAGATTCAGCACAGCCCAGGGCTGATAGGTATGCTATAACCACTGCTTTGGATGCATAGTAGGCCACAGTTCCACAATATGTATTTGTCATTCTTACAATGGAAATCCTTGGTCTTACATATAAGGAGGAGGAGACGAGAAGCGTCTAAAAAATGGGAATGGGTCCATCTCATTATACTGGCACCGCAGGATCTGGGGGAGTTTAGGCTTGTGCGTGAGCTGCATCTCCATGAAGCCCGATTTGAGGTGTACTTAAGGCGGAGGAGGATGCTATGCATTCTTTACCACGTCACAGTGCGACATTTATATTGAGTCCCAGAGGTCGGACACTTAATACATTTTTTTTACTTTTTTTTTTAGTCTTGAATTTCTGCTGAATCAAAAAAAGAAAAAGTGCGTCCCACACCCACCTGAAGACTTCCATCCCCCATCCGGCCACAGCGGTGAACAGTCTCGGCCCGAGGTCCCTGGCTGGATTCAAGGGGTAGCCACAGTTCAATCCCATCGACACACCGATGGCCATGATAATCAGCCCGATGGCCAGTGGCTCCACACCTTTCGGAGCACCGATGTTTCCTCCGTCAATGATGGCCAGGATGCACAGAACCAGCATGCCAGTGCCCACCACCTGCAAGGAGAGTGATGATGTCGCTGCGGTTGCACTTTCTTGTGCTCAAGTCCTTCAAATTACATTAGAAGTGTCACAATCTTACATTTTTCCAGTGGGAAATATTGTTAGTTAAGGATAAGCGGTTTGGATAATGGATGGATGGATGTTATATAGGCCTACTAATATAATCTACTACTGCTCCTGCTGCACCTTAAGCCTGGTTCACACGGCAATATTTTAAAATTGCCGGCCAACTTCCAAATACAACACACTTGGAATTTAAATGTAAATAAAGAGAAATGCACCTTCATTTGGGATTAGATTTAATTTGTGTTTATGCAAATATAAATACTGTACACATCAATGGAAACAGTGTTTTTCAAATATTTCATTGTGAGTTTCCAATCACATTCCACCCAGTTAGTCTGTCACAGTTTTGGCCTCTAAAGAAAACAAAATAAAAAATAAATAAATAGTTTCTATGAATCCACATCCTTTAGAGGGAACCTAAAGAAGGGAGGTGGGTGCAAACTTTCTACGTTTTTTTTAGGATCTGGTGTGTGCCGGTATGTCTTATTATGTTGTTTGTTTTTTTTAGCTAAATTATGATATAAGTAAACTACATTTTTTCAAGAAATAGTAAAAATATAAACTAAGCTAAAACCAAAAAACATTGTAAACACATAGCTAGCTAAAATTTTCTGCGTAACAGGCCAATGACTAAATTTAATGAACAAAAATTTTCCTCATTAGTTGGTAAATAGCAATAGGCTCAGGAATCAAATTCAATTTCCTTTCCAATTATTCCCTGAAGATTTTTTTTTTAAATTCTAAATACAAATAAAAACCCGTTAGTGTCCAGTGTTCAAGCAAACAACTGGAGGGCCCTAATGTTAACCCATTGAGCTCATTATCTAGACTTAGCTGAGTGGGTCACTTGTTGTCATTTTCAACAATTTTCTAGCCCCAACATGTTAGTGCACTGATCCAAAAATATCTTAACAGACTGGAATTGGTGTTGAGCGTACGTCTGACCTTCTGGTCAATCGGGTCATTAAACCCAAAGCCAAGCAAAATGAACGAGGGGGTTGTTCTTTGACTAAATGGGGCAATCAATTTCACATTAGTGACATTTCCTAGATTTTGCTGTGTTTCAAACCTGAACGGGATGAGGAGCACATTAGGGAGGTGCTTGGACCATTGTGAGCTGAGTTCACCTGATCAATGAATCCGCCAAGAATCGACAGGTGTCTCGCCGGGTAGGATGCGAAAATGTGACCGGTTGCATTAATTCCCGTCACCGACAAAATTCCGCTGGTGAAATCCATGAAAGCATCTGTGAGGGGTTTAGAAAGTTCTCATTTATCAAAAATCTAACTTTCAAATGTACAGTTACCGATTATGCAATATACAGTGATTCCCAGCAACATTAATGTGCATTGAGAGATCATCAGATGTGCTGCGGGAAATTGTCCGATTTTACTTAACTCATTCACTGCCATTGACGGATTTACTTGTTTTTTCACAGTCCGGCTAATCAATCCCAGAAACGTATTTATATTTTTTCAAATTTTTTCAAACATTAGCGTAAAAGAGCGCCTGAAAATGTCTGGCAGTGAATGAGTTAAGTGGTGTGAAAACTATGATTAATTTAGAACAAATTACATATCTTGTTCCTACTGTTCGAAGACAGCTGGGTTAGGCTCCAGCGCGCCCGCAACCCTCGTGAGGATAAGCGGTTTGGATAATGGATGGATGGATGTTGTTCATCTATCTATGCTAGCGATGGTAGGTAGGACTATGCTTTTCTACTCGATGACAGAAGATGCAATTAGTGGCCTTCATGGCTTCCGGGTATGCAGTTCCAATATTTCACACATTTTACACTTTACAGTTTTTTTTAGTTGTAATTCCACTGTCGACCACTAGACGGTTTTGTTCAACAAATTTGAAAAAAAAGCAGAATGAAAACAGGAAGTACTATTATATCTGCGATCTATTTTTTGCAGAATATTAAATGTCAAATCCTCTTCAATCCTGCTTTTTATGCCTACCGAAAGTGACAGCTGTGTGTTCATTTTAAAATGTACATCTTCAAGCATGATTATTAATCTATATTGTGAGATGATAAGTTTGTTAGTTAGGAAAAAAATGCCTTTACTGTTAACAAAAGAACTCGTACACAGTTACACTGATCACAATTTTTGTATGATCCATTTCTCTTGCTCTCTCTCAATATAATTATACTGTATGTGTTTAAATGTGCTTGTATCATTCAAAATTGTGTTTAAAGCCCTTTAAAAAATGCCATAAATGCTACAGTGCGGCCTAGTGAGTGACAGAAAGATGTTTTCATTTTGTATTTGTGTGTTTGATTGTTTGCCCTGTTCAGTAAACGACTGTAGATCTCCTTGCCTGCATGAGGGAGTTACAGTACCAACGTTTCTGCGTTTCTTTTTTTTTTACTTCACTTGAGCAGAAACTGGTTTGTTACTCAAAATTTGTCTAATGATACAAAGCAAAAAAAAAAAAAAAAAATCAATGATAATTGGTATTATTGGTAATTGATATGTGGTGATTGATATTTCTGATGTCAAATATGTCTTGGCTCAATAAATGCTGGGAAATACAACCACAAACTCATGACTAAAATGCAAGTATGCTCACCGTAGTACAATCCAAATACTGCAGCAGCTCCAGCAAACGCGCCGAGAAACTGAGCGATGACGTAGAACGGAAACTTCCAGATCTTCAGTTTGCCAAGAATCACCATGGCCAGAGACACGGCAGGGTTCACGTGGCCCCCTGGGATGGGGGGCAAAGGCAAGAATGAGAGATGCTACCGCTAAGGTACATAAATCAGAACTACCTCCCACACTACTGAAATATACTGAAATATCCATTTTAGTAGTGTGTCTAAAAGCATTTCAGAAGGGTGTATAAGACTTGCTTCTTGAACAACGATAAACAAATAGCGAACGCGGGTTTCAGTTGTGTGTGAGAGGTAAGACTGATTGATGTCCCCTGGCATGATATCCTCTCCACCATTAACGAGGCTGTCACATTGACGAGGGACAGCATAAGGGAAGTAGCCCCGCAGCGGTGTCGCAGGAGTTGGTTGAAGAACAACAGACAGTCAGACACAATAATTTACAAAAATGACAACTATAGCAGCATTGACTTTCTTTGAAACAAATAAAACCTTTTGGCTTTTCACGCAAGCCATTTGATCCTGCTGCTCAAATGATCACGGTCACGTTTTGAAGCCAATGTTTGCCACAGACGCGCGGACGTGGGCCCGTGATCAATGTTTGCAGGACATTCAGCACCCCGGGTTACGGACGACCCCGGGGAGGCTGCGCCATGACGCTACCAAAATCAATGACCAGTGCACACTCATTGACTTCTGTCGTAGAGATGGCACGTTTCTGCTGGGCGGGAACGCAGCAGAAATTCAGAGGTGGCGCATGGCTGCACGGGAGGCCGACATATACATATCCATATCCATATACATATCCATATACATATACATAATACAGGCAGCCATTGACTCTTAAATGTTTGCCTCTCGGTTCTGAGGCCCTGGGTCGAAAATGGCCGATGGAATTTGCATGTTCTCCCCGTGCTCGTGTGGGTTTTCTCTGATTTCCTCTCATCACCAAATCATGCATGTTTGGTTCATTGAAGGCTAAATTATCCATAGGTATGAATGTAAGCAGAATGGTTATTTGTTCAGGTGCACTCCACCTCTGACGCAGAGTCAACTGGGGTAGGCTCCATTTCACCCGTGACCCTAATGAGGACAAGCACTTTTGAAAATGGATGGATGGATGCTTTAAATTCAAGGACACAGATGCATGACTGAATACAGTGTATCCCACTGGGCATTCTCCAATTGTTTCTGATTCAATCATCTACTGTACCATAAAAAAAAAAAAGTCCAACATAACAATAATCCAATAATAAAGTAATGAATAATTCCTGTGCCTAATGCTTTAAATCTGAGCATATATGAAAAAGAACCGCTATCACCAACACCCACTGGACAGCTTTCAGTCTGGCAACGTATCATGCATCTTGTAACGATTACTAATCATATTTACCTGATACTCCACCAGCTATGTAAGCCGCCATCATCAGTCCAACAGAGAAACCGATGTGCACAGTGAGTGGCTCCCCCAAAGAGTTTCGACTGAGGACCGTCTGGGCGACTGAGCCACAACCAAACAACTGAAACACAACAGTTGTATATACAGTATATATATATATATATATTTTTTTTTTTATTACATTTACCTATACATTTTTCAGACATTCTGGCATTAGACATGCTATACACTCACTTGGGCAATATACTAGGTATACCTGCACAATGAGAAGCTAAAAATCTGCCTTTACAAAGATGAAAATGTTTTTTTTTCAGAATTCATTCAGCAATGTTTTTAGTATATAATCATTTGCGGTAGTACAGAAACGCACAACAGTACATCATACTGAGAGGTGTTTGTAATAGGTTGGAATTTCAGCTCAAAGGGGCAAAATATTTGAAACAGCTTTCAGTATGATGCCTTCCAGGTCCAACACCTGCGACTACAACCGCAATACGAATACCTCTGACAGCGTCGGTCAAATTAGTGAACTGTATTTCTAATTGCAGATTTAACTTGACGGCTCTCATATTCTATTGAAAGTTCTAATGAAGTGAGAGTACAACTCAAGGGAAATAATGAATTGAATAAATTATGAATGCAAAGTGCTACTTACCACCAAAACAAAGGTCCCAAGGAACTCTGCCAGGAATTCCTTAAGTATTCCATGTTTGATTGCACAATGTTTCCTCATGCTTCTCTTGTTTCACTGTTCTGACTGTGATTAAAAGTTCCTCGACGTGCTGCTGCGTTAACGTCTGAGAAGCGGATGTCATGTCAGATCTCCACCTCTGCCCCAGCGCAGCCATTCAGTGCATAGGATTGATCCGCTCGTAAACACATCGCCAAGTTTCCGGGCACTGTGATTGACACGTGTGGTTTCTATTGTGTCGTGACTGCCCGGGTGCATGATTACGATGACGTGAACAAGTCACAGTAGTATTTTCTTTTATTTGTATGGAGTTTCTGGAGGGTTATAAACATCAATACACATTTTGAAAAGTACAGTACATGGAATCATTAGTTGGGAGATATTTTAGATGATCAGATTAACCTCAATAGAACCGAATAAAAATGAACACCCAGAATGTGGACAAAAGTATTTAAATAGAGGGTTAGTACATATAGGAAGGGGAAGCACAAGTACATATTCACCCAGAGGAACATTTGTGAGATCACCGATACGGGCCTGAGAAAAGGCCTTGCTCATAATTTCTAGTTTAGTTCATCCCAAATGCATTTGATGGGATTTAGTTTGTTCTAAATTGGAAAACCCCTGCTATAGAAAACGGGTTGTTGGTACAGTCTCAATACTTTTGTCCACATCGTGTGCACTGCGGCTTTGTTTGGCACATCATGTAGTTAAAAATATTGCCACTAGAGGTCAGTGTGAACACAATGCCAGGATAACAGGAGTTTGTTACTGGAACAACTGAAAATTCCTCATTAAGTCCAAACGTGATGTGAGTTTTTTATCCCGTTAATCAGAACCAGTGTCATCCAGGCCGTCACCATCCTCCACCACTTTAATTACAGGAGGCGATTTCCGTTTGCGCCTGGTGATGCAAAAAAAAAAAAAAAAAAAAGACAAAACAATCCCAAAGTTAACTGGTACTTTGTAATTTGTGTGTAATCCAATGGTAAACATTCACCTCATGTCTTTCCTCATGGTGTCAATTTGGCCGTGAAGCTGCTCGTTGGCCTCGAGCTGCTCCTCCAGCTCTCTCTGCAGCTTCTTCTTGGCGTGCTCCAGGCGCTCAATCTCCTCCTCAGCCTCGTCCATCTGCCTCTTGGCCGTCTTCAGTCTCTGAGTCAACTGCACCGTTCGCAACAAGTCAGACAACAGAAGGCTTTGGGGCGAGCATGAGCGACGGCGACGCGGCCTCTCCTACCTGGTCCCTGTGCGTCTGCAGGTTGGCGTGATCCTCGTCGGCCTGCATCTTCATCTCCTTCACCTTGCGCTCCAGCTTGCGGTTGGCTTGCTGCAAGTTGTTGTTGTCCCTGAAAGGAGATGCGCCAAGAGATCAGCTGCAGCTTCCTGTAATTTTACACCCTCCCACTGTGATGCTCGCAGCCTTGCAAGCGGAGGGAAAGTGATACCACAAAGGGGGATTGCCACATAACTATTATGTCAAATATGTCCTCTGTATTAATTTACACGTTGGGATTAGACTGTTTTATGACTGTAAATGTTTTTAGTTGACAACAGAGGTGAATGTTTTTAAATATAATCGACGGTAATTAAATGTGATTATTTTTTTCAAGGTCGCAAAAGTTTCTGACTTTCAAAATCGGATTACAACAATAATGTAAACAAATGGGTAGCTTTATCACTTGAACTTTTCATGTTTCATAAAACAATATGTAAGCGTGGACTTCACTTTTTAAGTACTGAATTTGTCTAGTCACTATATAAACAAGCATATAATATAAAACTATATATGTATATTTTATTTTATTTCATAAAACATATTATATATATATATATATATATATATATATATATATATATATATATATATATATATATATACGGAACACTTACCTTTCCTCTCCTTGCAACCGCTCCTCAAGTTCTTGGATGCGGCTGTTGAGTTTGGAAATGAGAGAATCCTGGTTGGTCCTCTGTGATCCTTCTAAATGAGTCACTCTGCTCTTCAGGTCTTTATTCTGATGCAGGAAATGAAACAGAGGAATGTCATAAATGAAGCAAAATTCAATTAAATGCTGGGTGGCCAGTACAGGTCAGGAGCAGGTCTCATACGCAAAATAGAATACAAAAATGTATTCTTACAGAACCGTTTGGGTATAGGCAAATTTCTGCTCCACTATGGTCAAAAAATGTACAGAACCCTGACCTTAACCCCATCAAACATCTTTAAGATGAAATAGAATAGACAGTTTTAGCCATCTCTCAAGTCCAACATCCCAAGTGTTCTTCTAGATGAGCTGTTTCAGTGAGCGGCTAAGTGAGATGGAGCATATTCCTTCTGACTTGGGGTGAGACGCCAGGTACACCCTGTACTGTTTACCACCTAATTTACAGTACAATAATGTAGAATGTAGTGAAGGTTTTATTTACAGAATGATACATGACAAGAAATATCAGGTTTACAAATATGTTAAGTGAATTATTCAAGTAGATATCCAAGTCACCGAAAACATGATGCACCAATGGAATCATTTCTCGCATAGATTTAGTCTGGATAATTTTACTTGGAGTGGGTTGCAGTAGTCTTGACAGCGAAATCCATTCCTTTTTGTGATCAATTATAATTGATGTGATTGCTTATATGTATGCAATTTTTATTGGGAGTCTTCAAATCATTGATTTCATTTTATTTATTTTGATTAAGTGACCTAGGCGTGATGTGATGGTTGTGTATAGCACTTGATTACAGCTCACAGAATATATGGTCAATATTGACCGCTTGTTTGGCCAATGTGGATGGGGCAGTGTCATGTCTACTGCCATCTTTTCTCTAAAGGTGTGCATGAGGGCCTCAGCTGAAAAAGTTGTTGTACATTTGTGTTTATTACACACAGACTAGAAAATAAACGCCCCCTTCTGGTTGGCCAAAGAACTGCTTTTTATGCCTCACCATTTTCCATCACCCACAAGACCACAGCGCAGAGTCCCATTTTAGCTCGGACCAGCTACACATATACAGTAAATTCTACTTTTAATGATGGGTTCGCCCTACCTGTCTTTCCAGGCTCATGTTGTCGCACTCCAGGTCTTGCCTGACTGCTCTTTCCTGCATCAACTCACTCCTCATCTGATCCACCTGACACACATCACATAGGCCACAATACAATGAAATGGCATTGCAATAAAAACTCTCCAGTGCAATAGGGCAAAACAAAAAGTAGGCTCTAGGTGCATACACATACACACATAATATTTATTTCGGTTAACTATTAGCTAGCCAAATAGCTAGCTAGATACCTAAAGCTAGCTAGCTAGATAGCTAGCTAGATAGCTAGCTCGGTAGCTAGCTAGGTAGCTAGCTAGTTAGATAGCTAGGTAGCTAGCTAGGTAATAAAAAAAGGTAGATAGCTAGGTAGATAGCTTGACAGCTAAATAGCTAAATAGCTAGACAGATGGACAGACAGACAGACAGACAGACAGACGACAGACAGATAGATAGATAGATAGATAGATAGATAGATAGATAGATAGATAGATAGATAGATAGATAGATAGATAGATAGATAGATAGATAGATAGATAGATAGATAGATAGATAGATATGGAATGACAGTGCCAATCAAAGCAGACAGAATTTTTAAATATCTCTTAAATCGGCTGGATGTGTTTGTGCTACCTCCCATGTTGACAAAAAAAAAAAACTAATGAAAAGGGTCACTTTCAGTTTAAACTGACTTCATTAAAAAATAGGAAATGCTGTCTAGTCTTAGCAGCCTCTCCTCTCTAATAACATCGAGAGGCCCAGTGAAGGGAAAGTGAGTCACCACACACAATAGTTTGCTGTTTTGTGTCTTTGCGCTGCATCCAAAACAGTATTTTGTGTCAATTAGTCCACTCTGCTTCTAACAATGGCCTATTCGAGAAAAAAAAAGGGTCCCATGCTGACTGACATAAGATAAGAAAAAACATATGACATGAGGAGTGGAGGCATACATTAGTGTGACAACAAAGTGAACACAATGAAACAAAAACACACTTTTTAGAAGACGACCGGACAGCTGTGGGGAAATCTGAGTATGCAGCCCGCACATCTGTTTCTGGTAAAAGCACAACTTGAGATAATAATTCAATAATGGGCAGGTTGACCCTTGACTGAATCTATACAAATAAAATAGGTCAGTGTTCTTGATAAAGGCATGTAAACCTGCCTGTTCTTTGGTTTTGTCTAATCGCTCCATCAGGCGGTCAGCAGTGGTGCGCTCATCGTTAACGTCTTCCTCCAGCTGACCAATGCGGCCCTGAGAAGGGGGAAAAATGGCAAAACATCATTTTAATGTAGAATATGGGTTATTTTCATATACTTTCATCAATAACAGGAAAGCGGTGTCTTACTAATAGCATTTCAATTATTGGCAGTTGTTATTTATAAATACATTTAATTGGCTGATATTAGCTCTTTTAAAATATGATTTTTGTTGATTTATTTTTACACATTAACACATTACAACATAAGACAGAAATAATGATATTCAAACATACCCCATCCCAAAAATCGTGAAAAAGTTAGTCGATTTTTGCAAATGTAAAAATGTTAGACCAGGATAAATCATTTTGAAAAAAATGCTTATACGCCAATAATGTGACATACAGCATATCTTGTACAACTGGTAAAAAAAATATTTTCAAGAGGTGAAGTACAAAAAACAACTGAGATAAAGTAGTTGCATAAGTGTGCACAACCTCTTATGACTGGTGATGTGGGTGTCTTCAGAATGAACAAACCACATTCAAATTTATGTTCAATGCGATTGCCAATGCCAACATCTACACGCCACCATTTACAGTGCCTCTCATTAACCTCAAATAAAGTTCAGCTGTTCTAATAGGCTTTGACAAAAGTCAAATAAAGTGTATTGAAATTATTGAAATTATTTATCTTGTTCATATTTTTTATTGCACAAAAACCTGGCTCAGAGAATGTATTGGAAAAAAAGAGATTTCCTCTCTCTAGGGCGTCGGTGATTGTACAATGTTCCAGTGTTTATGTCGCACTCGGACAGGTCGGAGAACTTTTCCCAGTAAACACGAGGCTTCCTCGCTCGACGCACAGTGTCAACACACTGATGTCACTGTGTAATGTTTTGTCATCATGACAAATAGTGCCGAGCCGTGAGATGCTACTGCGGTGGCGCCGTCCGGCACCCTCATAGCTCCCAGGGACAAGGCAAAGACAAATAGTGGTGCCAGAACACATTAACGCCCCATGGCATGTGATCAAGTGTAATATGAAGTCTGCTCATGTATGCATGAGCGACTTCATAGGCTCATCGACAAGAGTTGTAACAAAAATGAACAATTACAAAACACAATAATGTCACTTTTGTCTACGTTGCTTATCATTCATCCAGGTCATGGTAATCCCCTGGCTCCCTTATTTCCCACCAGAGACATAAATAGGGGGACTCCACACCTAAGATTTATAATTGAAGAAGCTTTTAGCACTAAAGGTCAGCTAAAAAGAGTCCAGTTGTCTTCTACAATTGCAGAATGCCAGTTCTGAAAGAGTGTTGCATTAAATCAAGTATGTTTATTATTGTGGCTGTAGAACTTGAGGTAAAAGCTGTTTGGCGGCAGCGATCGCGAGTCAACTCACTTTGCAACAAGCAGCAGTTTGGCAGAGAGTAAACAATTCTTCCAAAAAGAGGCTTCGGGCCTGTGTTCACCTCTAGGAGCTTGACGTGCCGCTCGCGCTCCTCCACCGTGGTGCCGTTCCTCTCCTCCAGCTCATCCACTTTTTGCTCCAGCTGCCGGGCCCTGGACTGGGCCTCCTGCTGCTCCCTGTGACACCTCCGCAGCTCCTCCTCCAGAGGAAGCAGCTGAGCACAGAATAAACATGAAAATGAGGACTATAGAGGAAAGTTAAAGAAGTGATACTTCTGACTACTTTTCGACTGTTGGAAGCGTTCCTTGGCAGCTCGTATCTGCAAAGTCCCTTTGGTCTAGTCCATCAGAGACTTAGACATCCGAACCCACGTTCTGATGAGTCAGCAAAATGATTTGCGAGGGCCACACCTCATCTTGAAGCTTTTTGGTCGCTAGCCGGGATTTCTCCAGCTCGGCTCCCTTTTCCTGCAGCTGCCTGCGCAGCTCGGCCAACTCCCTCTGACTCCTCTCTTTGGCCTCGTCGACCTGGCTCTGAAGAACGTCCGTGGACGCCTCGCAGTCCTCCATGATGCTATTCATCTGAGCGGACAGATTTACAAGCAGAGAGGTGAAACTCCCCCGTTAAGGTTCAGTCAGTCCCGCCCGTGAGCAAGAGAAAGAGGCAGGGAGGCTCATACCTTCCTCTGAAGTTGTTCCACTGTCCTGTCCTGCAGCCTTCTCTCATCCTCCAGCTCACTTTTGCTCTTCCATAACTCTTCAGTTTGTTTCCGCTCCACCCTTAGCTTCTCTTTCATGTCCCTGTGCTCGTGGTTGAGTTTGGTCAGCTTACTCTAAAACAACCGATGGCATAACTTTTATATCAAGATATGTCAAGATACTTTCACCCAGTCCTCCATTTCTTTTTTTTCTTTTTTTTTTTACTTGCACTTCCTCCAGACGAGTCAGCAGCGAGCGGTTGGACTGACACATTTCCTCTTCATTCCTCCTCACATCCTGCAGCGTTTCCTCCAACTGCTGCTTTTCCCTCTGTAGGACAAACAAGCAACAGGAAAACCAAAGGCCGCATGACATCATTCCACCCGGGGCACAAAAATGAAATAAAAACAATTTGCAAGGACCCACATCTCAACCTCATTTGTCACCTGCAAATGAGAATGGCTGTGATGAAGAATCTTAATATTGTCATAGAAAAATAGAAAAAAATGTATCCCTGACCCAAAAGAACGAGTCAACATTAAAGTGTCTGATCATCCCATTCCATTAAATGGGATTTCTAGTAGGCCTGAATGATTTTAAAAACGAATCGAATTGCGACCCCCAACACACACACACACCATTTAATATGCGATTATTTTTCTAAGGTCTTCTCCCCATGTATTTTTTTAACAAACACAAGCAATAAATTAGACACAATAAACTTCAGAACGGCGATGCAGCTGTGCTCACCACTAGTTTACATGCTGCCTAGAGTAACTCCAATCCAGGTTGAGATATAAAAACATTTTTAAAAATTCCTCCTAGGTGGAGGAAACGAACCTCCAGCTGCTTCACTCGCTGATCCTGCAGTCTCTCCGACGCTTTCGACTCCTGAACGGCTCGGCTCAGCTGATCCACCTTGCTGCTCAGCTCCTGCACTTTTCCCTTGAGTTGGTCCCTTTGCTGACTCAGCTCCTGCACCTTCTCCTTGGCTGCACCGCCCTCCTCCAACGCCTCCACCTTTTCTCGGCCCAGCACGCCGTTGCTCTAAATTCGAATGATAAGTGAAGATGGTGGCAAGAAGAACAACAAAGAATGTCTTGGACTTACCTCTTTAGTCTTTTCCAAATCTCTCAGGAGATGTTGAAGCTCTAGCTCATATTCTTCCTTTAGAGCAGCAATGTATTTATCGTGGGTCTCCACTTCATCTTTGATGTCCCGCTTCAAGTCGCTGAGCTCCTTCTCCTGCTGCCTTAGAAGCTCCTCGTGCTCCTCCTTCACCAGCAGCATCTCCTGAAAGTCTGCACGCAGCTGGGCCATCTCCTGCGACATGACATGTGTTCATCCACGCTGTCATCTTGTCTGCTTGATCAGCTATGTAGAATTGCCATACCTTCAGGAGGACTTCTTTCTCCACATTTATCATTTCTGCCTTCTTGGATTGGTCCAATTCATCGTGCATCTCGGACAGCTGCTGCTGGAGGTCCTTCATCTGCACCTTAGAGCGTTCCCTGTCTGCGATCATCTGAGTCAACCTGGGAAAGACACGATGTGCAGTGCTGTTCGTTAGGAGTCGGAACGAAAATCTTTTTTTGGATGCATTTTTGGTCGCGTTAAAAAGATTCGGAACCATTCATAGGTATTAATAATTGATATTTAAAGTTATGCAGCATCCACAAAGAAATAGATGACCTACAATGACGAACACCTAATATTGAGGCACTTACTGGCTAATGCGCGCACACAATGTGAATCGGGTCAATTTGTGGAGTAACTGAAATGTGTTATGTTCCTCTTTATCTGGCGAATAGCGTGGGTAGCAAAAAATTGCATCAAATTAAACTGCACTAATAAACTAACCACCAGTGGGAGCTGCAACTGCACAAATGCCAAACAACTTGGGCATTTAAAAAGATTTGCTGCTATTAATATTGTGACGCGACGGCGACGATATATTGTGGCAAATTTAATATCGCAATATCACGATATTGGCGATATTGTGACATCCCTACTGAAATTTCTTCTCTAAGTATTTGTACAATACACTGTGCTGCATTGTTCTGTGCTTTCCATGTTGGTGTTAAGTGATTTGCAGTTTTAACAAATAAACAATGAAGGCCATATGCTCACTCGTCTTTGGTAGACTTAAGTTGTGACTCCATTTCCATCAGTTTGTTCCTGAGTTTGGAGAGCTCGGCCTGACTCTTGGCCAACTCGTCCTGCAGCTTCTTCTTTTCCATCCGGGCCTTTTCACAGGCTTTGGCAAGTGTCTTTTCATTCTGGGGGACAAAATCATCTGTCTCAAGACGAAAGTTTGACTAATTTGGACGTATCGAGTAAGGTAATAACCACACAAAACCTTCATCTCGGTTTCCAGTTTTTGCTTTAAGTCACACACTTGTGACTCCAGTGCTTCCCGCTTTTCCAGCAGTTGATTCACCTCTACTGTCTGATCCTGCAGAAGTGAAAATTCCAATCAAACATATGACATTACTCAATAGTGAGCTACAATGGGGAGCATTTCACTCCTCCACTCACTTTCACCTCCTCCTCCACATTCTCAGCCGTTTTCCATTTCAGTCTGTTGATCCTTTCAAGCAGCAGGTTGACTTTCCTCCTAGTGACGGACACTTCGTCAGTCGTCCTGAGAAGACAAATGCCTTAAAAACACTTCTATCTTCTTGCTTTGACTGCGCAGGGATGAAAACGTTGGCCAAACTTCAATCAGCCTGCCGCAAAGACTTTTGTCTGAGCACATGTGTCAAAATAGGTGATAGATCTTTAAAACATTGCAAGTTATATCTTCGGAAGAAAGATCACGCTCCGCATTCCTGACCGACTGACTCTGTGTGTGCGTGTGTGAGCAGCTGTGCCAGGAACTCTGTTATCACACTATCACAATAGTGTAAGTTAAAAAAAAAAAAAGGATTCTTACCCTTTATTCTATCTCAAAAGTACACAAAAAAAGGAGTTTTTTTTTTTTTTTTTCATAAGAACCAGTGACAGTTCATTGAAATATATGAGGAGTTAATGAATTTGTGTCCAACAAAAACATGGTTATATTCAATGCTTAGTGTTACTAACAAGTCTGGTGGCATAATTGGAGAGGCTGTTGTGCCGAATGGCTGAAGCACCCACGATGCAGTGGGGACGAACTTTACGGTCCTTTACTGCAGTGTTATGCACTTGCGTGAGTCAGTCTATTATAATGGGGGATTTTGAATGACATATAAGATAAACATAGAGTATAATAATAAAATCTTTGAGTGAGTTGATTTTTGTGAAAACGTGCACAAAATAAGTTATTCCACTTAAAGCGGACGTCAACGCAAACATATTTTTTTCAAGAATATGTTCTATGCAAAGCCACTAGTTGAAACAGAGCATTCTGATAAATATTGAGTTTGTGGAATATGTGTTAATCCACTCGTTTTTAGTCATCTCTGGGGGCGGCCATTTTGTCTTCTGTCGACTGAAAATGACATCACAACTGCTCACGACGGCCAATCACGGCTCAGATTCAGAAAACTGGTCAGCCGTGATTGGTCGTTGTGAGAAGTTGTGATGTCATTTTCAGTCGACAGAAGACAAAATGGCCGCCCCCAGAGATGGCTAAAAACGAGTGCATTTTTCTGCTTAACTTATATTCCACAAACGCAAAATTAATCACAATGCCGCGTTTCAACTAGTGGGCCTGCTGGGAACATATTCTTGAAAAAAATATGTTTGGGTTGACTTCCAATTTAATGTTGATTTGCTGTTCAGCAGTTTTGTGCCATCTTTGAATGCAAAAGAGTCTCTTTGCACAGGGGGGAAAAAAATAATACTATGTGGATGTTTTTTGTTTGCTTCAAAGCCTTTGTAATTCGGGAGTGCATATTCTATATGCATTTGAACATTAAAACATAACAATACCCTTTTGTACATTGGTTAAATAAAAAAAAAAATTGTCCTTACTTAAACATTTTTAAGCATTTTTGTCATACATCTACTCCTCTAGTTCTTTATGTGGTCACTCACCCTTCCTTGAGGTAGGTGAAGAGCATTTGCTTCGCTGCGTCTTCATTCGGGTCGACCGACACCTGCTGTCCTTTCAGAAGATCAGGAGTGACCTGGTTAGAGAGCATAATTAAACAGAACCTTTTAAATGAGAACCGTGTCTGTGAGGACATCACTTTACCTGAGCGTCTCTTTCCTCTGCTCCATCCGTGCAGGCGCTCTGCGACCATTCCTTTGTTTTGTAAAGTACTTTTCCTGCCATGTCGATCCCATGATGAGCTTTGAGCGGCATGCGGGGTTTGTTCTCTTCTCTCTTGTTGGCCTCTCCGCCCAGCAGTCGAGCCCTGGCCGACCCCGGAGGATACACCCCGCCAGAGGTCAAGCCGCTGCTGCCCCCCTTCAGAGATGACGTCCTGCTGGATGAAGAGGAAGACGAGTCGGAAGCTCGGCCGCTGTCCACGCTACGTGATCTCCGCGTTTCCTCTGGGTCCAGCCGACTTCTGGGGCCGCCTCTTCCTCTACGCTGGCTACTGTTGAACTGGTTGATTAATTTGCCGACGGACATGGAGGGCTCCGAGTCTACTGAGTTTGGGGACCTTGCCGGCGATTGTCCGTCCAAAGGAGGCGTGTTCTGGTCATCTGTCGGGCCTTCTGCTGGAAGCGGAATACGGGCTTTGGCCCGGTCCGCTGTTCTTCCGGGAATGGTTTGCGAAGGGTTGAGATGGTTGAGGTTGTTGCTTCTGGGGTCGTACGGTCTCAGGATCTCTGGATGTTTCTGGTAATGAAACTCTGACGAGGAGTTAGTCTCGTCTACGGACCTCCTTACCATGCCCGGCTTGTACCCAGTCTGGTGCGTGATGACTGATACATCTCTGTGGCTTTCTTCACCGGAACTGTTCAAAACTACAAAGGGCTGACCTTTAATTCCTTGAACCTGTACCCGAACTCCAAACAAGCTGTCATGGCCGCCTCTGGGATTGTGTGGGTCAACATAAGGCGTCATCATTCTCATTTCCGGGGAGCCACCTAGTCCGGCCATCGTGGCTGCTACTGCATTAACAGATGAACTAAGGGGGAAACAGAGGTTCTGGTTTACAAAGATTCCAAATAGCAGGCACTAAATTGTGTGTTCACTTTGTGTGTGAGGCAGTTGACAACCGGTGTAAAAGAGCTGAAAACCATTTAACTTTTTTTTTTTCATCTTAAGACCAGCAATGTGAAGTGAGGTGAAGTTGTCCCGTAGTGTGTGGAGTTCCGAAACTAATTTGGATGAGTGACCGACAGTCGGCCACTAGTTTTGCAGCGATTTGAAATTTGAATCGCAGATGATGCAATGTTGCTGATGTAACTGCCAATCAAAAATGCCATGTTGTATCACATGAGCTTTCACCAAAAAATGTATTCAGCGTATTCAGCCATCCACGGCAAGTCTTACTAATGTTGCGTTTTTCAAAAATATTTAATTCAACATTATTTATAATTTCATATGAAGCTGTGGCTGAAAAAGCAAAGCGTGGAGAGTCTCTGTCACCAAACTGCTGAAGTCAACGAATGGGGTAATCGCCGCCAAGAGCCTCTCAAATATCCACACTCTCGCCTTTATTTCTCGCCCAGGGTAATCCATTTCTTCCTTGACAAATGGGCCATGTTGTTTGTGATTCAATAAAAAAAAAAAAAAACTAAGTACTGTTTTGCTCAGAAGTTTACATTTCCTGGCCCTAATTTGTACGATATGAAGCATTCAAGCAAAACACATTTATATTCTTTTTAATGGATTTGAATTAAAGCATAAGGCATTTTAGAATAGCACACTCATTAAACAAAACATATCAATAAAGAAACTAATGAAATGGTTCTTACAATATTTCATAAACTCTGCCAGTGTATATAAACTTATGAGCCCTGAGCACAATTGTAAGCAAATATTGTTTCCCGATAAGAACACTAGGGCTCACAGTTTTTCCGTTGTGGCGAGTTGATACGTGTGCGAGGTCCAATTGGCAAGTGTGAGGATGTGAGTCAATGACTGTATTTTTTTCATTATTGTCCAGGTTATTCGCAATCAGGCATGTCGCTTGGCAGCTTTGATGGGTTTCACGATGGAAAATTTGGAAGAGTACCCAAATCAGGCCCAGAGTGTTATAACCCTGCTGGACGCTGATCCAGCATGGGAAGGTATACAAAGATGTTTACACAACATGGGAGCTGCAGTGGGACTAGGACACAGTGACATAGGGCCACCCAAGGATCTCCTCTCTCACACTCACACACAGCTGCACCCACCAGCCAACATGAAGACACAATACATGGACAAGAGCTTGATTTTGCTGCGCAATGCAGACAACTCACTCTGTGTGTTAATGACACTGTCGTATTGTACCAACAACGCTGAGCCAACTGCATGACGACTACAACTGGCTGACGTCTGTGGGGTGTCGTCACCCACTTCATGGTATAAAGGAGCAATATTTGTCAATAGAGATGTCAACAGTGTGACTGGAGGCATTGTCATCTTTATTATACTCAATTTAGAGCCATTTACAGATGTGTTGCGAATATCTGCCATAGGGTTTATAATGTCTTTTTTCGTAGAATATGAATAAAGTAATCACAATATTAGAAATGGTTCTCTGTATAGAGTGCATTCTACACAACTACAATCTATGATCATATTAATAACTAGGCGGTATTGTCAAACTTAATACATTTCTTGTTGCATTATCTTTGTTAAATTGTGTCATGCAGGTGAATAATTTACCCAAAATATACAGTATTAAATGTGTATCAGTATGATGCAGTGCATTCTACACCACTGTAAATTGTGCAACCACTCTGTAAAAAAACAAAATAAACAAAAAAAGAGTTGAGTGAACTCAGAATTTCAAAGCAACAAACTTTGAAAAAAAATTAAGTTGGGCAACTCAATAAAATATTTGAAGTTTTGCTGTTGTGAAAAAGCAGCTTTTGCATATTTCACAACAAACAAATAAGAGTTAACAGATTGTCTCCTGTATTGTCCCCCAACTTAAAGATATATTCAAAACAACTCAGCAAATTATTTTTGTGCTACATAACATTGTTGCCATAAATGTGAATAATTCATAGTTGTAGTAGTTTTTATATTCTTAAATTTCTGTTTTAGCCCCCAAAAAATACAACTTGTGTTTTTTTACAGTGCATATTATTTATTTATGATTATTAACAGTGAACGTAATACTCATAGCATTAATAGCATTAATGTTTTGGTGAATCATCATTTTGATCACACTTTATATTATGTGTAAGACAGATTTATTACAAAGCACACTTTCAAATTGTTTACACTTTTTGGAAACTGATGGCTTTAACATTTGTAACTTTTGTTAGGTTGGGAAAATCCTCCTTACGAAAATTCCCGTTTTCCCTAAAAGCGTAATACTTTAGAACATAAGGTAAGTAAAAGCATGCGTCCGTATAAAATTTCTTATATCAGGTAGGAAAAATAAAAGTTGAAACTTGTTGTTCTGGAATTTTACACTGACTTCACAGTAAAGCAAGCTAACTCACATTCAAATCAACAATTGTAATTATTCTTGGGGGTTTTCTTACAGCTTTTATGTTAGCATTAGCTAGTTACCGTGTTCCACAGGTACAATAACACCTACACCAAATAATGCTTGCATATCGTTATTGACAGGGCAGGGCAGGGTTGCTGCCTGGACAGGACAGCGAAAACGGGGAGGCTGTCTGTCACAGAAAACAAGCAGCTTTCAACAGATGGGAGGAAAAGACCTTTACCGAGGTTCCTTAAACTCACCACAAACACGCCAAAGAAGAGGAGAAGCCGTTCCTTGTTATTTTTTCGTTCTTCACAATCTAAAGAAATAAAAAAGGAAACGTCCACGCTTTGAGTGAGAAAGTGAGTGAATGTGAGTCGACTGAGTTCAGTCCTCCTCTTCCTCCAAACTGTCCCGCTGTCCTGCCTCTGCCCAATGAGGCGTTCACTGACGCCTCAGTGTCCGACATCCCGGTGTCACGTGACAAAAGGAGAGATTCAGGAAATTCTTGTAGACGGCGCTACAACGGGGGTAGGTGAGTCTGCTCCGTCAGAAAACTGAGTAACCCCAGTTAAGACATTCCAGCATTTTATTTGGCATTCTAAAATATGTTTCTAAATATTTTCTCAGCCCCACTATGTATTGGTAAAGCCCCATTTTAGCACCAGGAGAGAAAAAAAACCTGGAAGAATCTTGCTTAAACGTTTAAAAATAAATAAATAAATAAATAAATAAAGCGAAAATAAATCGGCATCTTAACGAAAAAATGTTTTGTTAAACAGAAATGTAGTAATCTTATGAGGATGAAGTGGTATTCCTCCATGATCGCAACAAAGAAAGACATAATTTAACAAATGAATTTCAAAATATATTATCCTCATAACATTATGATAATATTATAAACAGGGATACATATATATATACGAATTTGACTTAATTGCCATTTTTACTTTTTTATGTATTTTTTCTAATTTATCGATTTCTTTAAATTTTTTTTTTTTTTTTGCAGACTCCAAGCTACTGCATGCTGACCCCCGAGGGCCTTCAGACCCCAGTTTGAGGACCCCTGTTGGAAAAAACACATTGACAATTCAAGGATTTGTGTGTTTTCTATATCAAGTCACAATATTTGGTAACAGTTGCATACGTCACTTAGATGTCAAGTGAACATTATTTGTAGTCTTGTTAGTGTGCTTTAAATGGCAGCTCCTCTGAGTTTAGATTATCTAAATTGATGACTTGTATTCGTGAATTAAAAACAAAAGGTGTCTTGTAGGACTCAATTAGACAAATAGTGGTTGGTGTGAGTGTGATACCCCACAATAGCACACAAATTCCAGATATTAGCGGAAAAAAAGAGAACAAGAACAATAAAAACATGTATTGCTATATGCAGACACAAGCCATTAGGCTACTTTAAACTGTACACATCCTGTACATTTTATGATAGCAGAATTTTTTTTATGGTTATTTGACATTTGTTCAGAAAAGCAATAAAGACAGCATTCTGCATAAACATATTGCTCAAAACATGAAATGTGTCTAAAACTGCACTGAAATGTTTCCTTTGTAAAATCAAGAGTGACAAAAGCATTTACAGACATTTGTATAAAAGATAACTTACATAACTTAGGAAAAAACTGTCCTAAACATGCAAAACACACCCACACACACACACACGCACGCACACACACACACACATTTGGCTAGATCTGAAAAGGAATGATGTCAAAATGTTTTGTTTTTTCCACCAGTGTTGTTCTGAACAGTACTAAACATACAAATAAAGGAACAGCTTCAATAGATAAGATGCTAATTAAAACATTCTTGGAGATATGTTCATTCATAGAATGGGCCAACTCCTGAAACACGCACGCACGCGCACACCCCCACACGCACACGCGCACACACAGCAAACACACAAAAAACACACAGCAACTTCCACACTCACAATGCCACAGAACAAATAAATCTGCTGTCTGAGCACACACGGAAATGTCATGTCTGCCAACACAACTATCAAACTGTCTGCCAAAGTGCAGATGACACCTCGCCACAACTGAGTTCCATCCATCCAGGACGGATAAATAAATATACCCCCCAAAATGTACAAAACATTTGCAAGTTACAATGCATTTGTCTGTTCGAAGTATACTTTTAGGCACAAAGTTAGAAGTGTGTTTGAGAAGTGAGGGGATGATTATTCAACTGCATCGACACTACACAGAGTCTCTGATGCTCTTCATTTAGTCCGAAAAAAAAAGTAGAAAAAAGACATTTCAACAGTAACCGAAAATGCACTATAACCTAAGTTACAAATTATAAGCGACCTTACTGTATTTTGCCCCTTGCTAAACTGTTGAATGTCCAACTGTTCTAAATGTTTCAGTTCTTTTTATACAACTTGCTGTTCTCCAACAAGAAGCTGAATGACAAAAGTCACGAATACATTGAACAGTTTGTGTCACTGGCAGCTTCTGCTCGATGTGGAAGAGATGAAGACAGCAACACTTGTGTAATAATTTGACCAGATAATCCTAAACAAAGAAAGCAAGCATGCTGGGAAACAAAGACCAAATTATTGCAATTGGGTTCTCTTTAATGTTTGGTTCATTTGAGTGATGCATCCATCCATCCATCCATTATCGATATCGCTTACCCTCACAAGGGTCGCGGGGCGTGCTGGAGCCTATCCCAGCTGTCTTTGGGCAGTAGGCGGGGGACACCCTGAATTGGTTGCCAGCCAATCGCAGGGCACAAACAGATACAAACATCCGCACTCACAATCACACCTTGGGGCAATTTAGAGAGTCCAATCAAATTACAACTGCATGTTTTTGGAATGTGGGAGGAAACCGGAGTACCCGGAGAAAACCCACGCAGGCTCGGGGAGAACATGCAAACTCCACACAAGGAGGCCGGGGCCGGGATCGAACCCACGACCTCTGAACTGTGAGGCGGACGTGCCGCCTTGAGTGATGCAATATTTGTATTTTTGTAATGTCTTGTCTGATGCTGTATTATTTGTTTATAATGCAGCATGTTTAAACGTGTTTATTCATTTTATCAGTGTGTGCATGAGTGTGTCGGTGATGTGTGTGGTGAGGTCAGGTGACACTCTAACTAAGTGCGATTAGACCTAGGACCGCCACCGGTTGGTGTGATGTGACGTTTTGAGAAAGTCAAATTAAACTCATCTGT
Source organism: Filicampus tigris (assembly GCF_054856515.1). Classification (NCBI taxonomy): domain Eukaryota; kingdom Metazoa; phylum Chordata; class Actinopteri; order Syngnathiformes; family Syngnathidae; genus Filicampus; species Filicampus tigris. Next base: position 19,562,024 of record NC_141220.1, on the reverse strand, counting down.
AGGTTAAAGTGCATTTTAGGTTCATCTTGAAATTCAACCCAAAAGCCTAATCATCCCCAAGTTTTTTTGAGGAGTGTTCCATTCATATCCTCCCACACACAATTTAGAGCTCTTTTAGCAGTGTGTCAACAACCAAATGTTAATAAAAATATATCCTCATGAAGATTGTTTTGGAAGCATAGAGTCCACAATTTTGAAACGGGAATCGTTGACTGCTTGGCGCCTCAGAGATGGCCCATTGGGTTTGCAGGGTCGGTCAGACCTGGATGAAATGCCACATGCATGGACTGCGGGTCTGTCATGACAGCAGACACCTTCTCTTCCTCTCTCCTCCTCAGACACGCCGCTTTCGGGTTGAGGTTCCTCTCTGAGAGACGAGCAGTGGTTGCATTTGAGTATCAAGGCAGCTCTTGAGGAGCGTTCGTGATCCTCTGCGAATGGCGCTCACCTCTGACTTGTTGTTCCAGGCTGAGGATGACGGCCACGGCCTGGTGCAGCACCAGCAACTTGGTCTGCGGCTTCTCGCTCTTCAGGTGCAGCTGACACATGTGGCCGAGCTCCTTGAAGGCCTCGTTGATGTCGCGCACGCGCAGACGCTCCCGAGCGTTGTTGGCCATCCTCCTCTCGCGCTCGCGTTCGGCCTTCTGCTCGGGACTCAGGTCTTCATCCTCGTGGATACTTCAGCATTGGACATGTGAGAAAGGAGAGTAAATGTTAAATTTAGTCACGGAAAAGAGTAAGGGGAGGAGCTGGAATTTAATGTGGATTTTACTGCCCTCTACTGGCCACTGAGAAGAACAGACCTATACTTCATCCATCCGTTATCTGATCCGCTTATCCTCACAACCTAAATTCTAACATGTTCCATGAAATTGTATTCATTTATTCCCGACAGTCTGTTCTCCTAATTTCATAGCATTTCTCTTGGCACTGATTCAATATTTATTTTGATTTTATCCAATGAGATTTTAGCCTGGATGTGCTGCCATGTCAATCTAATTGGCCCACCTTCAGAATCAGTCATACTGGAAAAGGTAACTCAAACTATCGTAAAATTCCGTGAATAACACGCACCCATGTATAATACGCCTCCCAAAATCACCCTTGATTTTTTTTTCTCTGTACGGGTTTTTCTGGTATCCTACATTATCAGAGTGAATAATATGAATGAATAAAGATTCAAAGCCAATTAAGTATAAATGCTTTTAACGTATTTTTAAAATCATGTTTTTGAAAATCTTATTCTTGAACTGCACACACTTTTAGTAATTTTAGTAAGATTTTTTTTTATTTCTTTACTTTGCTTTTAACCTTTTTTTACAACCTCTAGGTCCTACTTAGGTACTGGTAGACGCTGAAACGATGTGAACATTTTTTGTTTCTTATTTAGCCCCCTGTATAATACCCTCCCTCGATTTGGGATTTATTTTATCGCAACAAAATAATTGTTATTCACAGGATTTTACAGTAAGCATACGGTTTAAGTAAATGGGTAATAAAGCTAAGTTAGGGTCTACCTGTCCCTCGTGCTGTTGTCTCCATGCGTCTTGAATTCACTCTCCTCATCTGACCTTTGACTGTCAGAGCTGTGACTAGTGTGCATCATGTCTTCCCTCTCGCTGCTTTCAGTCTTCAGCTCTGCATTTCCTGGAATTCCCAAACTCCCTGCAAGGGAAGACAGAACATTACGCACTGTGACATCAGGTTCGCAGCTAATCGCCATCCTTTCTCAAACAACAGTAAACTCAATATGCTAAAAATCAGCAATTGAGTCACCTCTGCATCCGCCCGGCATGGGCTCCAGCGTGGTCCCCTGTCTAGCAGAGTACGGGTGTCCGTTTTGTGTGCGGCACTGGAAGGCTGATTGGTTGTTATTCATGGTGACAGCCTCCACCTTTGCGGCACACAAAGAAGTCGATGAGATAAGGCCAATATTTACAGTATGCGTTCAGTTAGTACATCACGCGAGAAAATAATGTTAAATAACGATGGTAAATGATGCTACGGTACAGCACTTTAAACTCTTCAGGACTGGACACAAAACCAACATCTGCTTCTTTGTACCCAACGTCCTCCTGAGTGGATCACTTTCCGTACGGACCCGATCTTAATCCTCCCCTTAAAACTGCTCCACATTTTCTATTACGCCAGTAATTCTCTTCAGGAATGATTCACTACTAATCGACACATCCAAAGTATGAAATGTAATATCGCTCTCCCCCAGGGGATTAGAATATACTTTCCCTCCAGCTAGGCCCAAATCCTCCCACTCGGCTAAAAGGGAAAAACATGCCATATCTGAGGCAGACCCCATCACCCCACACATTCAGTACACTTCCTATACAAAGGTGACGTGTCCCTGCTCTGACCCATTGTGTTCTGTTTCCTATTTTGCCGATAACAACTTAGTGGAAAAGTCCACAAGCTGAACAGCACACACAAACACAAGGTGACATTTGCATACACGTGCATGCTTAAATGCTTCTAACCATAGTTGGGGTGTGACAGGTGAGCGGCAGAGTGCTGGCAGGGTTTGGTCGGTTGTGGAGGTTCTGGTTCAGCAGGCTGTGGATGTCAGCGGGCAGGCTGGGCATGGGACCGACGGCGTGGTTCCTTAAAACGTGGATCACATCGTCCAATCTGTCCAGTCTGTCCTCTACCTGAGACTTATATGGGGAACAATATTTGTCTTAACTGAGGTCAAAAAGAAGGTAATGTGTCATACTGTTGCAGAATATTAATTCATTTTTATTATTTATTAATATCTATCTATCTATCTATCTATCTATCTATCTATCTATCTATCTATCTATCTATCTATCTATCTATCTATCTATCTAACTAACTATCTATCTATCTATCTATCTATCTATCTATCTGATCTATGCTTAGGTTAGCTTAGCCTCATTTAGCTTATCCTCGCATAGCATAGTATAAAAGGTCAAAGGTAATGAATAAGACATTTAACACAGTACTTAGCTTTTTGTTAGAGTTACTAAATTCTCATATCTATGGATTACATATGTTATAGACTTTTATAAATGACAGTTCAGGGAAAATCTAAGCACCTGGCAGATGCTAACATGCGAGCTAACATTATTTATTGGGGTCCGGTTAGTTTAATGTGTTACCTATTCATAATGAAAGTTGTATGAAGACAACAGACGTCAATGACCACTTCATGAGGTACATTTTGATAGTTTATTCTTAATAAAACCTAAAGCACAATAATAAACATCGTGTTAAATTATCAACACTGACAGCTTGTATGAAAAATGCATCATAATATTTGTAAAGGCATTTTTAATCATTCAAAATTATGTCCAGTGAGTGTGTTATGCATAATAACATATTAGTGCAATGACAAGTTTCTTAAAATGTGTTTAATTCATGTCACACAGTTTTTTTCCCATTGGGTGTACGTGATTTTGACATGTACCACACACTGCTCTACTAACTGCAGTCAGTGTGTGTAATATATGGTTAACAAGAGAAAATAATGAAAATTTTACAACATTGGGTATTGTCCACAACAAGTTATTTGATCAAATGGGTCATTTTGGTCATGTATAGTCTATTTTCATGGTCATAATCAACATTTGTCATGTGTATCCGAAATTGCTGTCCACCCTGTCACCCTTTAACAAACCCGCTGATGTTTTTAGCTACCAGCATTTTGTCTTTCTTCACTGAAGGCGAAAACAGTGGCTAATTGTAGAGTAAAAACTTGCATAGATGTGCTGTGGTTTTCATCATATTATGTGTGCAATTGGATGTTCTCAAGCCTAACATGTCCACTCTGTCATAGAGAAATATCGACATAAGAAAAATGATGAAAAATTCTAAATATATTTGTTTAACAGTCCACAGTCAGTTTGAAAAGTGAATCGAGTCGCTAAGCGACGCTCGACTATATGGGCTCATAAAATGCTAACATTAGCCCAAAATGTCCACCGTGTCATTGTCCACCCAGTCAGCAATCTCACACATTTTGTTGTTTGCGTGTGTAGTGTCTGCTTGCAGTTAATTTATTCCTACAAAGTGTGGGACCTTGATTAATATGCATTTCTAACAGCATGCTTTGCAATGAATGTGAAGTTTAATGGAAAATCTCAGATTTTTTTGGGTGGTGAAATGGGGAACTCTCAAAGGCACTTTATAGTAATATTGACTCAACAATATAATCAGGTCTTACCATGGATATAAGCGAAGACTCATAATGTGGCGAAACAGGTGTCTGCACCGAGCTGCGGGGCCACATATTGGTTCCTGTGTGCAAAGCAAAGAAAGATTTCAAATATACAAACAAAGACAAGTAAAAATGGCACGCAAAATAATCACCGTCCCACTGGGAGTAGCAGATTTTAGCCTCTCGGCAGGTTACCTGCGGGTTCACTGGCGTTTGGCAGAGGCGACGGGGACCTCACAGGCGTGGACGAGCTGGAAGGGAAGCTGCTGCTGGTGTGATCAGGGGAATAAATCTGGCAGCAGACGTGGAGGGAGAGAAAAGGAAGAGGAGGAGGAGGAGGAGTGGGACGAGGGCATGGATCATTTTAAAGGCACTTGTCATTTCTGCACCGGCTGCCGTTAGAACAGCCTCATAAGCCAAACTAACTCATCAATTGTGCTCATATTACTAGTCAGCAGCTAATAAAAAGTGTGACAGTAGTATCCCTTTGCTGATATGCGCTCGCCTGCGACTGCCAGGAAAGACCTACTATTTCCTGTTTGCATTGCACCCTTGGGGCCCTCGCTTTAGTTTTATAGTCTTGTTTTGAATGTTTGATTGTAACAGAGAACAAATGAATTGATGCAATGGGACTGCGGTGTTGCATACTTACAGACGCCAGAGCTTTGCCCAAAGTATCGCCAGTCTGTGACCCTCCTGGCACATTTGTGTGGTTTCCTGAGACTGACAAACATGAGAATGTGTTAAAATGATGTGTGGTTGGTTAAATGACCACGAGCACAATCTAATGAGAGCTGGTTGTCTTAAAAAGTCCATTTCAAAAAAAGACTGTTAGCACAATTATGCAAAAACTACACAAAGAATTTTCATGAAATTTCATGGAGGTGTGAGAACTTAATATATTTTGGTGCAAATTCAGATTAAAAAAAATGCAGATGGAGGAATTAATTTGTCATTTCGCTGTTTGAATTACAACTGAACCCTGCTCCAGATTGCAACACGCATCCACATAATCCTTGCTTTACATCCTGCTAACTAACGTGGTGAGAGTAATGAACTAAATTGAAATATGTCACTCCATAATTTTTTACATTTTATTAAGGGGGTTCATATCTTTTCCACTGCCTCCTTCCACCCTGGAATCTGAATTTTTTTTTTGCCTTCCTCTATGCAACAACGACATTTTGAGCTATTGGATTGTACACTATATTTAATGACAAAAATGTTATGTGTTTCAACTAGTGGGCCTGCTGGGAACATATTCTTGAAAAAAATATGTTTGGGTTGACTTCCGCTTTAAATTGCTTAATTCATATTAATTTAGAATTACCTGAATACATTTTTTTAGCGTCAACCTGCAACCAGAAAACTTTATAAGCTCTTATTTGCCTTTTATTCTTGTACGACCTTGAGCTCTACCAGCTTTCATGACTACCCGTCCACCGCCCCACCTGTGGAATTGTTTGTTGTGTTGATCGACGGGGCGTGTGATGATGCATTGTTGCGGTGAAAAGTGGACATGGGAGGGAGAGCTCTGTTCATGTCTGCTGCGATCACCGAGTGTGGAGAATAGTCCTAAACATGAGGGGGAAAACACACACACACACACAGTTGAAGTGCCAGGTTGTAAAAAACGAAGATATGTGGCGATCTGGATGTAAATCTCACCAGGTGGCCGTGCGGCTGCAGACTGCTGTAGTTCCCCGCCTGCGATTGGTGGCTGCTGGTTGCTCCCAGTGCACCTTCATAGCCATGCTGGTTCAGCCCGTTTACTGCACTCCAGATGTCGGGCAAATTGCTTGTGCCCTCTAAAATGGATGACAATATGTTGTATGTAGCACTGGAGTAGCATCACAAGCAGACATGAAATTCGAAAGCAGCCTGCACGGGTGTCACATTAATTAAGCTTTATTTACCACTTTCACAGACAGTGTTTTCAAAACTTCATTAACTTTATAATCAACAGCACAAGCTGAATGACATCCATGAAAGTGTTTAGCTGATGTAGCGGATTTGAAAAAAAGTTTATTGCATTCATGTTAATTGAAAAAAAGAAGCTATTTGAATCCAGAAAATCGTTCTTTTAATGAAAATAGCTATAGTTACCGGTAATAGCTTAGTCAGTTAGTACACATTTTTAATGGTAAAATGTAGCGTTTTTAATACAGCCTATATCAGGGCTGGGCAATTAATAAAAATTCTATTGTGATTTTGAATTTACTGCTTTAACACTTTAATGCTATTTAGCGTTAGTATTAAGATAACAGAATGAAAGATTACGCAATGTAATTATTTTAAAGTGTTAGTGAACCCCATAAAAATCTTTGCAATAATATGTTCTGTGCACCTTCACTAGTCTAAACATGGTATTCTGATTAATATTGCAGTTGTGGAATATGAGTTAAGCAGCAAAATTCACCTGTTTTTAGCCATCTCTGGCGGCGGCCATTTTGTCACTTCTGTCGACTGAAAATGACGTCACAGTTGCTCAGGGGCCCAGGTAACGACCAATCACATGTTTTCTGAAGCTTAGCCATGATTGGACAAAAACGGGTGGATTTTACTGTTTCACTCATATTCCACAAACGCGATATTAATCAGAATGTCGTGTTTAGACTAATGGGCCTGCATAGAACATACCCTATGTAAAGAGTATGTTCTATGGGGTTGACTTCCCCTTTAAATAAACAATGAATTTACTGCTTTACTACTTTAATGCTATTTAGCATTAGCATTAAGATAACAGACTGGAAGGTTAAGCTATGATGTTATTTTAAATAAACAAGGTGACTGCTTTACTACTTTAACGTTACTTAGCATTAGCATTGAGCTAACAGACTGAAAGGTTGAGCTATGTAGTTATTTTAAATAAACAAGGTGCAATTCTCTTGGTTTGATGTTTAGTTTAACACTAAACATCATCTGGGAGTGGCAATAAATAGGTTGTGGCCTCTTTTGAAGAATTGTCCACTAATTGTGCCTGCTTGTTGTCAAGTGAGTTGAGTCATTGCCACAATACAGCGTCCGTTTCTCAGTTCAAAGCAAATAATAAATGAATACTCATTTAAAAAAAACATAGAACACAGGAAATATTTTACTGACATAAGAATAACCCCCCCCCCCCCGATAAGGCTTGTGCTTAAGTTTTTTTTATTTGCTGAGAAGCAAGTATTTAGTGATCTTCATTTCTTTGAGCTATAGTTGTATTAAAAAATATATACAATTGGCCAACTCAAAACAGCAGAGTGTTCTTATCACTGCTTAGAATAGATTTACAGTGGTCATCATTTTGCTTACCAAAAAAAGTACTGGCAAACACATTGCTGGAGGCCTTGCTGGACGGATGTAAAGAGTTCTGGCAGAAATCGTCACTACCGGGGGACTGCCCATACATCTAAAAAAAAAGGACAGAGTGTTCAAGTTGGGAAATGTAAACCTGGTCACACAAACTACCACGCGGCTCCGTACTGCGATCGGAAGCAACAATATTCAAAACAAAGCAGAGAGCTGATGCACACTTAGAGCAGTTGCGATAATCCATAAGCTGCAGATCCGTGCACCTCCTCATCCGGATTTAGGAACCATTCAGCATGAGAAATCCCTGCCCTAATCGTGATCGGTTCTACTGGCTTCAGAGGGCTGAGATACAATTCCCTTCTTAATGAAACTGAGTTACAGGCCTCAACGAGAAAACCATAACAACTAGTCTGACCTTGTTGAACCTTTTTTTCATCCAAAGAGAAATTAATTGCAAAGCGGAATGCATCAAAGCTTCCACTTGTGTTGCGTTTTTACTATGCTGCAGGAATACACACATGCGCACACGCAACACATGCTTCCTCAGTCACTCGCGCGTACACACACACGCACACACGTAAAGAGGTCTGGGCTGCACCTGCACCTCCCTCCAGTGCTTTGATGTGGCCCAGGAAATGAAAATAAAACTCCCTGCGCAGCATCAATGGGGTGTCAGTTACCCGGACGACAAGTCCTGTAAAGCAGGCTATTAAAGACTCTCTTGAGCACGCTTGTGCGACAACACACACACACACACGCGCACGCACGCACGCATATACACACAGAGCCGTGACCCTGGTTGGCATGAGTCCCATGGTGATTGCGGGCCAGGCCAAACAGAGGAGCCCCTGCCGACACTGGGCCCGTCTGAGCCTCCGTGGGCAGCATATGGTGAAGGATAAAGCCAATTGTCCTCCTTACCATCAGCATAGCAGGCGACCCGTTAATAATGGTCACACCCCCGCCTCAGCACGCCTTCTCTGGCCCCCGCTGGAGAGGAGGGCCGTCACCATGGCATCTTCTTTTAGCGTAGCATTGATTTAGAAACCATCAATCATGGCATCACAAACGATAAGGGACTGGTTGTTTTTTTTTCTGCAGCAATTAAAGGCCTTAATTAGGAACGTATTAGTATGAAAGTATGTTTCATTGTTGTCAACATGCATTTTGCAAAAGTGTATTTCAACTTTGTTATAAGGTGAGAAACCATATTGTTAGCCTAATAGCATTAATGTAGCAATATTAGTTAAACAAAAAAAGAAGAAGAAGAAAAGAAAGAAAGAAACCAACGTGCTCGCTGAAATGCTTAATTTGTCGTTGTTTGTGTAGATTCTCAGGCATCCAGGTTGTGGTAATGCACAAAGCTTATATTGAGGCAACTTTATTCTTGATGCTGGGTGAATTTGTTGTATTTTCAATGCAAAAATAAATGGCAATTGTATGCTAATAGGCTAACGATATTTGGTAACTTAAATGACCACTACACACCTCGCTAGGTGGAAACATTATTATTAGTGGTAGTGATATTTGATATAACATAATTTTGTAAACAATTATTCAATTAGAAGAAGTTAAAAACTGGTACATTTCAGGTTATTAATTTCCAACTATTTCATATCAACAATAAGTGCCCATAATGGGCTTTAGTAAACAAAATGGAAAGTAGTAAACAACCAAGTACTGTACTACATGATTTTGCTTTGGTTTCACATTATCTTGTTAGATGAGAGTAACATCAACTTGCACTTGAGGGGCTGCGCTGCGCTCCTCAAGCAGCCACATGCAACCAATTTTCTGCCTCTGTGATCCATGATGTCTGGATATGGTTAGTCTCAGCGAGATCAAAGCTGCCTTTGATAATGGCTGAAGCGATGGAGGGACGACCTAAATCAAATAGAAATAGCGAGCAATCTGCTTCATGTCAAGATGCTTTCTGCTGCCAGGCTCCTGCCTTAGCTAACAGGAAGCAGGAGCGCTGCCAGTGTAGTCAAACTCAAGTTTGTCAACATGCAAACGCCACAAGTGTGCTGTGACGTGGGACTGGCAAACATGGGGTGTTGCGCTCACTTCCAGTTTCAGTAGAGTGCAGATTGTGCACTTGAAACAGAGATTCACATCCAAAGAGAAACAAGCAAGATACACAACTCAGTCACAATAGAGAGCTATGTATCTATAGTATAGCTATACTATATATATATATATATATATATATATATATATATATATATATATATATATATATATATATATATATATATATATATATGTATATATGTATCTATATATATATATATATATATATATATATATATGTATCTATCTCTATATATATATATATATATATATGTATCTATATATATATATATATATATATATGTATATATATATATATATATATCGCTCTCTATCTCTCTCTCTCTATATATATATATAGTATATATATATATATAAATATATATATATATACATATACACTGTATATATATATATACAGTATATATATAATGCCATCAAACCAGTTGCAGACCACATTTTTCTCTACCACTCTAACAAACAAAGCTCTTGTCCAAGGCAGTACATAACAACAGTACACTAAAGTACATCAGCATCGCACATACACACAAAGCTGACTCTCCCCAGGTAAAGATGCACATATGAATTGTACTCACGGGCTTCATGTTGTAGCAATACATCAGTGAGTTGGTGCCTGCGCCTGAGACAGGATGAGCACAGTACATAACTCTGCTGCTTTTCACGGTACAGTCCACACAGTGTCAGTTCCGTCAGTCGGTCAGTCACTCGGTGCCTCTACTCATGTGTATACAGTCCTCTTGCACTTCCCTCCCCTAATCTACCCCTGCTGGCCGTGCAGCTACCCACAGACAACGTATGCAAATAAGGGCTGGACCATAACAGGGAGTAGAGAGGGGTGGCCAAGAGAGGATGTTATTACTTCAGTTGATGCTTGGTCAGGTCTATGATCAGCATTCTCCCCCCCCCCCCCAAGACTTTCATCGCAACAAGCACATCTTAATTTATCTTAGGTGTGCATGTGTTTAGTGAAATACTTAATAATGATAATAATAATAACAATAATAAATGATGTCATAATGAGGGAATTCCTCACCTACACATGATCTTGACTCCATTATCAAGCGTGAACTGAAAGTACATACTTTAATGCACTGTTTTAGGTTTTTGGTGCAACCTGCATAGAGAGTTTTGGAGCACTTTAGAGACAAATATTGTAGTCACTACAATGCAGAAACTTTGATTTCATTCTTTTCGCAAGGTATTGGACTATTTCATGCTTTTCATCAACAAAAATATTTTCCTCCATTATGCATGAAAACTGAGACTGATTCAAACAATAGCCTTAAGAAATTTTACTTTTGGGAAATATATCAGACTTGTGTTAGATTGATATCAGTGATCTAAACAGAGAGAAACAACATATCGTCACTGTCCTGTGAAAAACACTTATCACCAATTTTGGAAACTTTTTAGATTTTCACTTTAATGCGATTTCTGTAGCGCGTAAACATGATTCAGGTAAAAATGAGAAAATGAAAAAAATGGAGACAAGTGTTTTTCACATGACAGCGACGATATGCAAAAACTACCACAGGGAAAAAAAATCAAACTTAAATGCTTTATTCATTCAAATCCTACCTGCAAAATAATTTGCAGCACAGTGTACATAAAAATTCATGTTCAGACATTCCTCAGATTTAAAAACATTAAAAACATGGAAAACGACTCATACAAAATACAGTGATGACTGTAATGAGATTTTTTTTACTTCTGCAGTACTGAATCATACTGAAAAAGTGTTTTCATGGAAGATTGCTGGCAAAACACAACAGGGTTTGCTGAGATTATTATGTTATGACCAAAGTATGTCGCGTCAAATTAACGCATTGTTGGCAAAATATCACAATATTAGTTACCCTTCAAATTTCCACCTCTACAAGTCTCCACACAATCAAGCTTGAGCGAGCTGGCCTCAGAGCAGAGAGCAGTGATGGCGACACAAAGATTAGCCCCTTTTAGACAGGTAAACGGGGGATAACACAGCCTTGTCTGACCCACATTTACAAATAGAATCAGGGTTGTAGGCACGTGTGTTTTGGCTGGGTTAAAGGTCCTTCACGCTGTCTGGGTGAGCGGCAAATGGGTGCCACATTAACACGCAGACTTCCGCAAGGAGGTTAAACCTGAAATCTTATGCCTTGCTTTAATGTACACTGACACGTCTCCCCAAAAAGCTAAAATAATTACTTGTAAATTCCTGTCATGGGATGCTAATAAAACATTTTTGCATTCAAATCAAATGACGATATGCTCCCCTGACTTGTGAGTATCCCTTTTATTCACAAAGAGTATAAAATTAATGAATAAAGATTTAAAACATACCAATGAAGTGTTTGGTTTTCATTTAATTTAATTAATAATTAATTTTAGTAAGATATTTATTTTATCTTTACTTTGCTATTAAATATCTTTAACTTTTAATTACAGCATGAAGCATATTGAGTTACGTTGTGTATGAAATGCTAAATTAAATTTTATTTTTATTTTTCCTAGATACTGGAAAAACTACAGAGACATCAAGGAAAAACACAATTTTTAGCAAGCCCGTTGGTATTTTTCATTGATTTTGTGACATTGTCAGTTTAAAATGACTTGTGAATTTACACTATTAGGCTAATGAAATATTAATGATTGGGATTTTGACAGTATCAAAAAAGAATTTTCCCATCCCGTTAAAATAATACATGATGAACAACAATGAATCAATTAATTTATCATATATATTTTTTTCAATTCATGAAATTTAAACAAATGCTCCATCCCAAAAAGCCCCTTTAATTGTCACTAAGCTGCTAGGGACTGGCTGTGTTTAATATGTTTTATTCTAGTATTACTTTTTTTAATGCTTGCCATGACTGACCTTCGGGGTAAAATGAAAGAGCACTTTGTTTGCCAGCACTGGTGACTAAAAGCAAACTGTGCCGCGTTGATCTCAATCTCGTCAGGAGGTGAGCTGTGGTGACCACAAATTCTAATCCTGACTCTTCACGCTAGTGTTAACTGGGTAAGCAGGTCAAGCTCTCTATCTTTATCACTGCAGTTAATTGCGAAGGAGCACTTGGATTCTGTTTTGTTGTTAAAACAGAACTTAGAATAAGAGTACAGTAGTGTCCAAAATACATTTTAAATCACTTCAAGTCAAGTTTTTCTTCCTCATGAAACCGAGCCAGGAACCCCGGCAGCTACTGAATGACCTTTTCCACTGACAGAGATCAGTTTTCCCCATCTTAGATAGTAGACACACACATACCCAAACCTTGTGGATAAATGGTCCAAGAGCAAATATATACAGTCCCCTAACCCTGAACTTTGCATCAATCTTAGCTAATTGCAGTCTTGTCAAGGGTGCGATTATTCAAACAGGTAATGCAAATGTTAATGAGTTCGAATTTGCATATCTTTATTTTCCCATGGCTGAAATGTCATTGGTTATGACGCTCTACATTGAAGAATGTCACTCCTGATGGCCCCCTGATAAGTCGCTGGCCATTATGAGACCAAAAAAATGAGCATCTGAGAGGACAAGGGGGAGTAAAAAAAAGATGGTGCTGCGCTTCACATTCACTTAAATTGGGTTAAAAAGTACAACGGATAAAAGCACATTCCCACAATCACACCATCACGACAAGCACAGACTGTTGAATTTTGGCAGGGTACTACAGCCTCTGTAGCAATTTCGCAGATGCACAATTACTTAAACAGCAAGGTTTAACAAAAAAAAAAAATCTTTGTTCGTTTTTGGTGAGATATTGTGCACACGATGCACACGTGTGCTTGGCTAGCTGCTCTTCGTCATGCGCCTGATTTGACATGGCTTAGATAACTATCTTCCTGCCAGTGATTGGCATTCGCGCAAGAAGGAGTGAGTGGGACTGGGGAGCAGATGGTGACATTCCACATGACCAGACTGATCAATCAGCATGCTGGGACGCAGGTGCAGCGCAGGCGGGCAGCACCGCACCGTCGATTTCACCATCTACAGGGCACAAACACACGGGCACCGAACGTGGCACCCTGAGGGCCAGCATGCTCCAGCGTCCCATTGCGCCAAGGTTGATGACATCACAATTTCCCATCCGCCCTTCTGCAAAAAGCCAAGAATAATGATCAGGGGCGGCCTGGCGTGCTTGTGTGAGTGACATCAACTAAAGGGACTCCCATATTTCTACTTGTAGTCATCTGTGAATCCAACAAGGCGTGTCAGAAAAGTTCCAGGATTGATGTCACAAAATACATGCTGTATTTCAAACCCAAACTACAAACTATTAGTTTTTGCCCCTTCATTGTGGGCCAGGCAATCAACCAGAGGCAAGTATTGCGATTGCACACCTGCTCACAATGTCCTGAGCATCCGACAGTTCCTGGCTAAGAAGAGCATCGCTATGCAGGAGCAACTTCCCTCCTTGTCCAACTTGGCACCATGTGATTTTTTTTTCCCCCTCCTTCTCAAGCTCAAAGGGACCCGTTTTGAAGACTTGGACGACATTAGGTTGGTTAAGGCAGGAGCGTCTGGCTCTTTTTGTATTTTTCGTAGATAGGCGCCGGTAGAAAGGGGAGGAGGAAGCATAGATGGGTGAAAGGAAGGAAGAAAGGAAGGAAGGAAGCATGGAATGGAGGACAGATGGATGAATGGTTGGAAAGAAGAAAGGAATGAAGGAAGGTAGGTTACGATTGTTGAAGGAAGGAAGGAATAATAGATGGATGGAAGGATGGATGGATGGACGGGTGAGTGGATGGATGGATGGACGCTCAGGACGGAAGGAAGGACAGATGGATTATTGGTTAGAAAGAAGGAAGGGAGCATAGATGATGGAAGGGCGGCAGTAAGGTTACAAGGATGGTTGGAAGGAAGTAAGGAAGCATAGATGGGTGGATGGGTGGAAGGAGGGATGGATGGATGGTTGGAAGAAAGGAAGGAATGGTGGATGGATCAAAGGAAGGATGGATGGATGGTTGGAAAGAAGGAAGGTAGGTTACGATTGTTGAAGGAAGACAGGAAGGAAGGAAAGAAGGAAGGAAGGAAGGAAGGAAGGAAGGAAGAAAGGAATAATATATGGATGGATGGATGGATGGATGGATGGATGGATGGATGGCCAAACAGCATTTATCTCTATTTGGTTGAATATTACTGCAAATGCTTAACTTTCTTCAAAAGTCAAACAATTCAAGTAATACTCCTGGGACAGTGTCAGTACAAACAACTATTACTTTGTAAAGAATACTTTGTATCACATCTCGTTAACTTGTGCAGGTGTACCAAGTCAAGTGCCTTGTGAGTGCATATTAATATGACCACGGTTAAAAGCAAATGCTTAAAAATTGAAATTTAATACAGCTCATTAGTTGGTTCATGTCTACCTGATGAGAGAGTATTGCATCATCAAAGCATTGGGAATATACCAACGGTGGAATACGGTGGAAACTGGATTTGCTTATTAGACAAAGTGCATGAAACTGCTGCCACTGAAGGCTCTGTGGGGCCCTGTTGTTGCCAAGGAGCGCCAGTCAATGTTTGATACCTGCTGGCGTGACTCTGTGCTGAGGATCTGCCGTGTCTTTGGGATAAGACGTGAACGCCGTGATCAGATCTCGCAGTCTGGCCTGAGTGCTTTAATAAGTGGGGGTTGTAAGAGGATTGGAGAAGCCATGGAAGTGCACGTGCGAGCTAGACTCATTCACCTCTGCGCCGCCGTGACCTCAGTGGCCCACATTCAGCGGCGCACCTATGACGGGAAGACGGGCGGCTTTAGGTCGCTGCCAGTCTATCGTGTGACCTGCTTGGTGTCCAATGAGCACGCCAGGAAACGCACTGTTATCTGAGCCCTCAAAACACACACTGTATTTTTCTCAAATAGTTGCATAATGTTGCTCTCATGGAAGGTATGTGAGTTTTTGAGTAATACTTGAGTATTTTGCACACAAATGAACCCTCATTTTTGTCCTCTTAAATCAATTGGTTCCTCATGCTGGCTGTCATTATTATTTCTCTTACTACATTATTACTAATGATATCTTCCTGTGCTGCAATAGATGTCTTTACTATTTGAATTTAGCTTTGCAAAGTGCGCTAATAACTAGATTTCTCCAGCAGATGTTATGGGTCGTGAATAAAACTGCATTTACTGAGTTTAAAAAAAACCCAACAACAACAACACTTGAAATGATTTAAATTTCTAACATGAATGCTTTAACTTCCACCTGTTTTTAGCCATCTCAAGGGGCGGCCATTTTGTCACTTCTGTCGAGAAAATTACATCACAACTGCTCAGGGCTCTGCTAAAGAACAATTATGGCTCAGCTTCAGAAAATAGGTGAGCTGTGATTGGTCGTTATCGGAAAAATTAAAAAATAAGAAAATAAAAAATAAATGGCATACACTTTTCAGCCACCGTGATCCCTCATGCACATATTGTGCATTCAAAAACAACTAATAGTCAGTGAAATAAAATACATAATGTGCCTGATTCCTGACACCCTAGTACTCACTAAAGGCACTCAACGAATAACTGCGCATTATGAAACATATAAGAAATGGAAATTCTGGTATTTACAGCTTGAGTCTGAGGGAGTGACGTCACAGTCACTATTTTGCGTTTGCGTCAACTTAAAATGAAAATGTTATGGTTTGTTGCAGTTGGTGCGGTCAACAGACTGTTATCTAGCTTCGATAACACTACGTCAAAATAAAAAATAAAAATTAAAAAACATGGATCGCGCATTGAAACTTAAAGCGGACGTCAACCCAAACATATTTTTTTCAAGAATATGTTCCCAGAAGTCCCACTAGTTGAAACACGGCATTCTGATTGGAGTGGAATATAAATTAAGCAGAAAAATGCACTCGTTTTTATCCATCTCTGGGGGCGGCCATTTTGTCTTCTGTCGACTGAAAATGACATCACAATTGCTCACAACGACCGGTCACGGCTGACCTGTTTTCTGAATCTGAGCCGCGATTGGTCGTTGTGAGCAGTTGTGATGTCATTTTCAGTCGACAGAAGACAAAATGGCCGCCCGCAGAGATGGCTAAAAACGAGTGGATTAACACTTATTCCACAAACGCAATATTTATCAGAATACCGTGTTTCAACTAGTTCGCCTGCTGGGAACATATTCTTGAAAAAAAATATGTTTGCGTTGACTTCCGCTTTCAAGAGAAAGTCTCACCATATTGTGTGATGCAGGAGGTCCCTAAATATAATTGAATGAACATAGATATGCTCCAGATCACGTGGCCCCACCGAGGCCAAGCATTTAAAAAAATGAAAATTTTGTAACGGTAGCCATTGGGAAAAAAAACAAAACAGAGTAACGACAACACATCAGGCAGTGAAAGTACACAACTGTACTGTAGTTTTCCGGTTTGTTGTTTGCTTAATAGCTTAAAACTGTGATGAACACGAATGCCGCCGATGTCTCCGCCGTCTGAGAGCCGAACAGGCTGCACTCAAGAGATACGGCGGGATGTTGCCATGTTACAGTCACAAACATGGCGGCCACCTTAGGAGAAGTGTTGCGTAAATCTTCACATTTAGAGGAAAGAGCAAGGGCAAGAACCGCTGAGATGCGACCTTTCGACCTAAATGGGAAGTGACAGGAGATTGACAGTTACATAAATCAGTCCAGAATAGCCAGCGACGCAAGGTCAAAAATAGAGTGAGAAACAATGACCAAACGAGGAGGAGGGGGGGGAAAAAAACACATTTTCTTGAGATTCAGAAGAAGTGTCATGGTTTCACACCTCCGGTGTTGTTCACAAGTCAACAAGGTTGGACAAACGAGTGTGACACCTTGTGAAAATAAGACCGATCCAAGTCTGGCCACTGCACACGGAGGAGGAAACAATGTCAAGTCGGGAGCACACACAGGAAGTGTTCCATCACTTAAAGGCACTAATATCGAAAATAGTTGGCCCCATGGTCGCCACATGTCAAGGTCGTGCATTATCCCTTTTTTTTCACGTTCACCAATGTAAGAGGTCCTGACTTTTTGAATGCACACCAGATATCCAGCGGTAAATCACTCCTTGATTGCTTTACAGCGCACCTAAAACGCGTCTCCGTGATAAAGGATCGCACACATGCACAACACATTTCAGACGGCTACATGTGGGTGCTGCTGTACATGCTAACAATGTCGCTTTTGTAATGCGCCGACGTTTGGAGATCAGAGGCATGTCGGGAATCATAAAAAGACTCTTTCTTCTGAAATGCCTGACTGGACGGCAAAGGTCTATTAGGCCCAAAGTTCCATAATAGCATCACAAGAAAATCAGGTTTCCTACTGGGGGTGACAAAGGTCAAGTTAGCTCTTTAGGGATGGGAACCACATTTGGTTAATTGGATGGAAACGCCACATGCCTTATAAGTGAAACAATTTCATTTTCTATCCTGTTAGTGCAGAAAATGGAAATGTTGTCATTTACAATAGTGGAAGAAAAGTATGTTATAGAGTCATTATGATTCTTATAATGATAAAGCTTAAACTTTTTCAAAAGAAAATCTTTCTCTGGCTACAATTTTGAATTTCTGAGTAGTTAAATCCACAAATCAGCAAATGTTATCATGTAATATATTACTATTAGTAACATTTATTAATTAAAGTTTTAGGTTCAGCAACAGATGATTTTTTTTTTCCTGAAA
This sequence comes from Filicampus tigris, assembly GCF_054856515.1. Lineage (NCBI taxonomy): Eukaryota > Metazoa > Chordata > Actinopteri > Syngnathiformes > Syngnathidae > Filicampus > Filicampus tigris. The sequence continues at coordinate 19,543,802 of NC_141220.1, read as the reverse complement.
TGTCATGGCTATAAATTACAACGCATGGTAAAATACTTATTGCTCATTTTTTTATACACTCAGAAAAATGTGACGACTACATAAAATAGCCATAAACGTTCAAATAAAAAATGAAAATATGTAAAAAAATAAAAAATAAAAAACTGATGTGCAAGAAGAAAAGTAAAACATTATTTTGAATCAGCGTCAAAATTAGGTTTAGGGACACTATTAGCCCAATATCAACATCGTTGAATTAATTCCTCTTTGACAGTAAACATAAAAACTGATATTAACATACATTTGTAAAGGTAGTTTTTCTCAATAAAGCTCTTGTATTGGTTCTAATTCGATTGTGCAAGTGAGTGTCCAGCAAGTGTTATTTTAAATATTTGTTAGAGTTAATCTTTCATTCAGTGTAAATTTACTAAGACAAATTCATCATCACAGTAATTGCATGTGGCCTCCCCTTTAATGTAATTAGATTTTAGATGCACCAGTAGGGCCTTTTTTTAAACCCAAACACCTTCTACTGTGCAGTGCCAACATGTTACCGAGTTTTGCCATCATCCAGTTACTTCATCCATGACTGATCATCAAAGATGTCTGACCTGCACACGCAACACAAACATGACAAGAAACTAAACTAAAAATGCACTTCAACTTGAGCAATGTGTCACAAGGGGAGGAAGGAATGTATCATTATTCTCTAAAGTTCTTACTATTTCAAAGTTATAACATAATGCTGCTTGCATGCCATTCCCTTCTTGTGCCCTCGTGCATTATGTTTCATTTGATGAGCAGCGAAGGAACACTACCCGTGTCTATCAACAGATGGCACTATAAAATCAGTAATTTTTTTTAGGGCTTGTTTTTATTGACCTACTGACTTCATTCTGAGTTTGCACTCAAATGTTTCCCCAATGACATCTTTAGACTGTATGCTTAATTCATTGCATCCTTATATTGAGTCTTAATATGCATTTTTAAGAAATAAGTGGGGGGCGGGGGATAAAACCAGCTTTGCAGATGTTACCCATATATCTGTTTTATTCCAGTTTATCTTAACTGGTTATTCTTGTTTTAAATTGTGCCTCAGATTACACAATTGGAGGAAAACAGGTAAGGAAAATTGTGAAGGAATTTGTGGACTCTCCATTTTTTAAGCTTCTGACCTCCAGAGTGCAAAGTCACAACTACACAGGAGGGTCTCATATTGGAAGTATGCTCAAAATCAGCTCATACTATGTGGAGGTGATTTGATTTCATATTTCACCCTGTCTGTTTATTTGCCCGTCATTGTCACTATCTGATCAAAGCGCTACCCACAACAGCGCCTCTATTGGTGAATAGCGACATTACAGTCAACAAACAACGTCAGGCTTTATGCAAAGAAATGCCGAATTCCGGTTTGGATTTTCAAAATACAATAATGGGTTATTTACTGACGTTTTCATATTTTAGTGCACAATTGTCATTGCTTAGCTGTAAATTGTACCTAAGGAAATTATGAATCACCTATAAAGTAAGTAGGAGGATTAAAAAGATTTAAGATTTAAAAATAACATAGGATTACCTACATTGGCCTCTGCAAGTGACCTGAACCAGATGAAATTGCTTTATTTCATTTTGTTGAATGCCAAACTTATTTTTGACATAACTTATAATGTTCAAGCGTGAAATTTACCACGTTTATGTGACAATGACGTTTCTGTTGTGGCATCAATACACTTTTGAAATTTTCTGTTGAGATACTGGTACTGACCCAAGCATCATTTACAGGCTTGCTATGGCTCCGCTAACCAGCCTGCTAGTGCTGTCTACCTAGCAGGTAACTTTACACAAGATTTTATTTTGAATCAAATTACACTTGTAGCTCAAGTCATCAGTTATGGATCATGTAATCAAAAGCTAGCTACTGTAAATCAGAAAATTACTTGGTTTGATAACTACAGCACATTTTAGACACTTTAAAAAAGGGGTCACCAACATGGTAGACCCCAAGGAGTACCTGTGCGGAGGAGTGCGGGCCTGGTCTGAAAATAGATCACCAATAAGACGTAATTTTCACACTCTGGTGGTAGTAAACTACGTATGTAGCCACAGATGTCCCAGGGCAGGCTGACAGAGAGTCGTGGCTGCTAGTGTGTGCCTACGGCCCCTCCGGCCACCAACTAACATACATTCACACCCAGCATTACTTCAATATGAGTGACACTGCAGGCAAGGTGGGTGAAGTGTCTTGCCCAAGCAAGCTAGCAAGCACAACGGCGATAAGGAGATGATGTGAGCAAATTTCTTATTTCAGAAGTGTATATGTAACTTGCAGACTGAGCCCTCAGTTTTAAAAATGTTGGCGACCGCTGGTTTAAGACTTACTCAAAGTAACTTGTAGAGCCAGCCCTCAGTTTTAAAATGTTGGTGACCCCTGCTTTAAGACTGACTCAAGTAATATTTTACGAGATTACTTTTACGTCTACCACAGTTATTTTTTGTTTAAGATACTTGTACTTACCCACGTATCGCTTTAAGGATATGGAGCTAACTAGGCACTGCTATAACCTAGCATTACATAGATCTTATTTTGTAGGGACGAATCAGTAATATTTCCGGTCGGATTTGGTTATCGGCGTTCAACCTGACGCAGGCAGCTCGTCCTCGGCTGCCGCTGGCTGCTGCAGGCGTGCTATTGGAGGTAGCGGAGGGACCTCTGCGAAATGCCTGGTGCATGGCCGACCTCCGTATTTTCTCCTTCTTTTCCTTTGGCTTTCCCCCCTCCCGCTGCCCAGTGTTTGTAGGCACCATGCTCTGTGGCGGGCTACCCTAGCTGCCTGAGGCCGCCCCAGCCAGCGGTGCGGTGGGTCTGGTGCGGCGCTGTGCTCTGCCGGGGATGCGGCCTGCTTGTTAAAGCTCCCCCACCACCCCTCCGACCGTGATGGCTGATGATCAACAACAAGCTGACCAGAAGCCTGCCTCGGGACTCGGCTCTCTTCCAGCGCTGGTGCCGGGACTCCAGGGACCCGAAGCGAACGCGTTACAGTTTAAAATCAAGAATTCAATTTGGTAAGGATGGGAATAAAGCCCGATTTATCTGCGGTGTCTTGGCATTTTTTCCCCCACGCTAGCTCCGTCATTAGCGCATCTACTAGCTGCACAAAACGCTGCGAATAAACAACGTGTTGGCACGATTTACACGGAAATGAGACAGCAGAGAGCGGAGCTGAACTGGCTGCTGGATGTTTGCATGAAAAAAAAAAACACCTCAGCGTCGTCTTCGTCAGTAGTAGTAGCTCGCATCATTAGCATGGAGCCACGGGAGGCCATGTTACCGATGACAGTCTACCCGTGGGGCTGGTGACAGGTGTCACGGCCAAGTGCAACATCTGGAATAAAACATCTCTTCAGGAGATTTGCATTCCGTGTATGATGCCTTTTAATTACCACCGAGTGTAGCAGTGTAGTACATAGTAATACTCCCTGCTTCAGTCATTACCTATCATAGAGCGGACAGTGTTCGCCGTTACTACACTGCACAATCTGAGTTTCACTAAATGAGAGAAAAAAAAAGGTCATGAGGAATATAGTTTAGTTTAAGCAAAAAATGTCTTCCAGTAGAAAAGGAACATTTGAGTTTGCAAGATTTCTTCAAACAAATAAATCAAGTCTGTAAAAAAATCACTGTTTTAAAATTGGCTATTTATATTGCTGCACTCAAATAATTATGGTAATCTTAGTAACAAGTTATAATACCTTATAAAGATTTTAAGGAGGAAAATGCTTGAAGCAAGTGAAATGCAACTGCCTGATAAGAAGAAATGGTGATATTTAAGATTGGTTCGTTTTTGCAGTGTTTTTCTTGTATTTCGTTGGCGTCAGGTGAAAACCTCCCAAGTCCAAATCTGTTAAATTTAATAATTTTACACAAATCGGTATTGTTGTTGTTATTTAGTTGAAAATGGCTTGCTCCCATTTACCAATGTGAATATAAATTACTAATGTCAATGTTAAATACGCAACAAACATGCCGTTTCTTTTCTTGAAAAGTGATGCATTCGCAGATGCGAGGATTCTGCCAGTGATTTGATGTTTTGTGTGCATAATTGTCTTACTGCTGAGGCATTAGATATACATCCCCCCCAAAAAAAATTCGTTCAGACTTCTGTCAAGATGTCTTCCCGTAAAAAAATCTCCATTGGATCAGCTTCAGAATTGAACACGTTCATCAATGCACTCCTCCCTTATGCTACCCTTAAGATTCATGTAAATAAAATCACTTTACAACATGTGTATCATCATATTGAGAGGTAAGAGGGTCAGAACATTAGAAACAGCTCTCAATATGCTACATTGCAGTTTGACATGACATGAATCACACTATAAAATAAAAAAAAATAAACATACTGCATGACGCAAAACATAGGTGATTCGGTGTGTCGTCGATGCCGTCACGCTGTCCCTGAATGTTGTTTGTGTGAACACTGGCGCAGAACAAAGGGCAGTAAATTCACAACTGTACAACTCTCATCCTGTTGTTTGTTACGCCAATGCATGTCATTTATTGGGCTAAAATTATTTTATATATTGATTTTTCCAGTTTACCATGACAGACAAAAAATGGGCTATCTGCTGTTATCATTCTCAGGGAGACAATTTTTCTGGCTCTGCACTAAAATGGTTGTTTATAAGTGATGATAGAAGAAGAATCAGTATTCTGTTTTTGGGAAGATAACACACTCGAATGATTATAATATGTTGTGTTTGACTCATAAATTGATTGTGCGCACTTATTGGACTCTTGATAAGTGCACCCAAACATTGAAAAAAAATCTACATGACCTCCTTGAATGGACGTGATGTAAATAAATGTTGAGATTCACCAACAGTGGCTTCATTATTTGGTTACATTTCTTATTCACAAGTAATTATAGTTAGACTAATACTGTTGTTTTTGAACTGTGCATCATTTTTCTGTTTTCTTGTGTTTTTAAGTGGACAAACTAGCTCAACATTGGTTCATCATATTTGTAGTTAGCTGGTCTTTTGAAAAGTGGCTTACTAGTTGTTACAGTATATCACTAATTGGACTAAAACACAATCTTGGTTTGTAATACGTATGTAGCACAAAGTAAAATAACAGTATGAAAACACATAGCTGTTGCAATCCAATATTTATTTTGTTGTCTCTCTCGTTGCAGCAAATCTGTACAGTCAAAAGTGGACAGCATATTGGTGAGTATCCAGAATGCCATTTGATTTTTTTGTCTGCATATTGCTGCAAACACAACAGCGGAACATCTGGGAGTCAGACCAATATGGATTTTTTTGGGGCCAATGCTGATGCTGATTTTTGGCAGGAAAAAATACAGATGACCAACTAATGGGCTGATTAATTAAAAACATTATAATGCAGTTTTTTTTCCCCTCAATGCATTTCAATGGCCGTCAATGATCCATGGCTCTTCGCTATTAAAAAAATTATTATATCACAGTTGCTCAGGGCCCAGGTAACAACCAATCACAACTCACCTGTTTTCTGAAGCACAGCCATGATTGGTTATTACTGAGCCCTGAGTAACTGTGATGTCATTTACTCTCGACAGAAAGTGACAAAATGGCCGCCCGATGAGATGGACAAAAGCGGGTGGATTTTACTGCTTAACTCATATTCCACAAACACAATCAATCAGAATGCCGTGTTTGGACTAGCGGGGCCCAAGGTATTATTGTAAAGAAAATTTTGGGGTTGACTTCCTCTTAAAGCGTGGCTAAAATGGTGCCAAGTGACGCACTTTGGAGTCCCCCTGCCTCCACTATATAAATACTCGAGCACCTTTGTTTGCATCAGTGGTTATCCAGCAAAATTGAAACATGCTGTTAGCTACATAGCTTTGTCTACAACCCGAAAATACATCTTCCCTTTGGATAGTCTGCTGGCCTGGCCAGTTTCAGAGCTGGGCATCACCTAACAGTTACAAAGTTTCCGTTTGCATATTTAGCCAGCCCACGTGGTCCCAGTCGGTCCGAGTCAGCCAAACGGCGTCGAGAACGGACTTAACCGGTTCCATGTCACACGTCAGGTGCCGCACACCTCACACGCACCCAAATAAATAAAAAATAAAACAGTGTTGTATACCTTTCGGTCCCACAGACGCAATGACATGTGCCCCATATTGTTTATTTATATTTCACTGATCACCATGTCAAGGATGGAGAGATTTACTGCGGGGTTGCTTATTTTCTTAATTAGCCTCGTGTTACGTAACGGTGAGGCGAAAGTGGAGAGCGTCTCACTCAAAGGTTCATTTTCAGAAGTAGGCAGATAACAAAAGATTTACTCGGTTGTTTAATTTCACGCTTGATGGGTGGGCAGGCACTCCAAAGACCCAACTATTAGTTTACAATCCATTAAAAAGTCAATTTTACATAGTAAGTCCCCTTGTATTGACAACATTCGGTCTTAATGCTTTAAACTTAATGAGGCTACTCTTTGGAGTGTTGTTAAAAAAGCACAAAAAAAAAGCAAAGAAAAGCACAGAACAGTCAGAGGGTATCTGAAGTCGTACGACAATAGGCGCGTTTAACCTTTGAAGTTCCAAGCTTTGCTGGCAAAATGCATGAATAATTAATTGAATTAAAGTTGATGTCACAATGTAATACAATGCAATTTTAAAAATCACAAAGCCCAAAAAAAACCTCATGTTTATTTTGGTCGGTTGGTTTGGGTAATTTTATTTTAACATTTAATACTTAAATGTAGTAAGTCAACGCAACTATGGAAAAGTCAAATAAACAGGTATATAAAGATTAAATAAACAGCTTTTTAAACATGATGTGCCTAGTAGGGCAATATGACTGGAAAATGTATTTCATTTCAGTCAATATTGATAATTACAGTTTTTTTTTGAGTCAAGTCATATGACTCGAATCCCCCATCTCCGGTATTTCAGGCCCACCCGGTCGGTCCGAGCCAGCCAAACGGCGTTGAGAACAGACTTGATGTTACCACGTCACACGCACTCCTGGCGCGCAGCCAAATAACAAAAAAAAAAAAATTTTTTTAAACTGTTGTATACTTTTCGGTCCCACAGACGTAATGATGTGACCCATATTGTTTTTATTTCACCGATCACCACGCTGTGCGTGTGTGTCTGTTGTTTGTACTTTTCATTTTATTTGTCTGCTTGTCTGCTTAGCTGTCACTGACGAGGGACAGAGTGGGACTGAAAAAAATTCCTATTGGATCACAATCTTAATATTGATGGAGGGGGGGGGGTATTTTTCAAAATCATTCAGCTCTGTAGCCGACAAACATACTAAAGGTGCCGTGCAGAATTCTTCACAGTGCTGTAAAAATAGACACTGTTATTCTAAAATACTGCCTATCAAATACTTGATCTTAGAATATTTTAAAGAACAACCTTCAGTGTGTAATTTACATCAGAGTGATTTGTTGTGAATTTAGCAGTGTATCACACATACACGTCATATCAAAGCTACTTAAGAAGGTTTTTGTCTCTTTCATTTAAGGAGGCTGTTGTTGAACTCGGCGAGGGTAACGGGTGTTTGACAGATTCAGGTTGGCGGGATGAGTCCTCGTTAAGCACACAGACAGCACAAATTGTGCCCCAGAGGGTTTATTTCACTTTAAACCTCCTTTGGAAGTCAAAAAAAAAAAAAAAAAAAAACAGTCATGATCCTTAAGCTTGACAAATATTGGCTCAATAAATGATGACACTGCACATTGCACAGATGCCAACATCTTCATTAGCTAAGCTGCTTTGGCAAACATGAATGAGCTCTTTGAATTTGTTTTGTACACACCCACAGAAGCTAGAGTTGGTTATCTAACTGCAAATGACATCAATTAAGAAAAAGAATTAACATGGTATACATTTTTCGATTGGCTGTGAGAAAACACATGGATCGCCGACCTTTTTTGAAACTGAGAGCTACTCCTCGAATACCTGAGATACAGTACATACTTCTGAAATAACACATTTCCTCAAATTACTTTTACTTATACGTTTCTATTCATAATTTATGATATTCATCTACTGTATGTGGAGACGCTTATGTTGATGATTTCTCACAATAATTATAAATGGTTCAACAAGGCTGGAAACAAATATCAGTACGCAACACTTTATTTCTATCAGTGAATTTGCAAATGTTCTACAACATTCTTAGGAAATCCCAATGCCCCATCAGTTGTGAACTATTTTTAGAACAGACCCGCAGGCTACTCATGTTGATGACGCCTGTTCTAGGCCTGTGACATCCATCACAACTAAAGTTATCAAATGGGGTTATTTGCCGTATGAGGGGCTAAATGTATTATTTGTGTACAGTTTGTAATTTCTCGCACTGGAACTTACCGTTGCTGCTGGTGATTGTATACCACAATTGCAAACCAAAATTCCTTCGGCCCATTTGAGAAACTGCCGAAGCTCAAAGGTTGTCATGTGTAATTTGTCAGTGACTCTTCTGTTGAGTGTCACATCCACTAAGTCATCAGGATTTGTCACCACAGTGATGCCAAATTGCATCAAAATAACAGAAAGCCCACATGCCCAGCTCTTCTTCCTAAGTAGGATTTTAAAGTGGCCAGTGCAAAAAAAAAAAAAAAAAAAAAAAGCATAGCATCTGTAATTAAGTGCTCAGATGAGTAGTTCGGGAACCACTTTCGGTACAAAACTGTGTTTTCATTCACTGCCCATCGGCTGATATCTAATTAACTCATTCACTGCCATTGACGTATTTATTTGTCTTTTCACAGTCCAGCCATTCAGTCCCAGGGACTTATTTATATTTTTTTCAATTTTCTTTTTCAAACGTTTGGGTAAAATACGATCTGAAAATGTCTGGCAATGAATAAGTTAAAATAACCTCGATGACATGACATTAGCCGTCATCATGACATTATTTGACCAGGACTATCTTCTATGATCATTTAGTATAGTACATTTAAAAATGAGTTTTAAAGCAGTTATTCTCACCCTTGTCACAAACAGCTGCATTGATCTCATCAGCTTTGTCTTTTGTTGTTGTTGTTGTTGTTGTTGTTGTTTTCACAGCAAGATGTTGAGAAGTTTACAGACATTGAAAAGCTCTACCTCTACCTTAAGTTGCCTTCTGGTCCAAGCAGTGGCAATGATAAAAGGTACTCCTCTTATTTCACATTCAAGCAAAAACAAGCACACTCGGATCAAGGTTTTCCATTTTTCTCGCCGATGCTTCCTCGTCTGCTTGGCTCATGATGACATTTTTGGCACTGCTGTCTCATTGCTTGTCTAAAACGATCCTCTGCTCCATCACAGACGCTCCAAAAAATCGGAAAGAGAAATTTGCAGCCTTCATTTTTTTCTGATTTGCTTTGTGATATTGTTGGGGATGATCACGCGTTCATGCCAGCTGTGTTATTAACTAAAACATTGATATATGTAGACTTTTGCTATACCTAGCTGTCTGTGTTTCATTTGTTTCCCCATATCTATTCATCACCCCAACCCCCAAATTGTGCCCAATTGGACTGAGAATGAGAGGGGGTCGTCCACTCCTGGATTATGGTATTCAAGTTTCTGTCTTCACAAGCAATGATGCGTCCTAGCGGAGGACACCGCCTCACCACTTTGCTTTCTCCTCTTGCGCCACGACAGCGATCAGAGTTCCATGTCGTCGAGTCGCACTCAGCAGATGTACGCGTTCAACTGGATACGGAATCACCTAGAAGAGCACCCGGAGACATCCCTCCCCAAACAGGAAGTGTACGATGAATACAAGTGAGTGTGATTTTGAGGATCATAGCCAATGTGCCACCACACCACATTCAAATATCTGGTTTAACAGTGGTAATTTGTGTTTCATTTTGTTACCAAAGGCAATAACTGTATTTAAACAAAAGACTAACAGGGAAGTCAACCCAAACATATTTTTTTTCAGGAATATTTCCTATGCAAGCCCACTAGTTGAAACAAGGCATTCTGATAAATATTGCGTTTGTGGAATAAGAGTTAAGACACACGTTTTTAGCCATCTCTGGGGGCGGCCATTTTGTCACTTCTGTCGACTGAAAATGACATCACACACCCTCGGGGCTCAGGTAACGACCAAACACAGCTTACCTGTTTTCTGAAGCTGAGCCGTGATTGGTCGTTACCTGGGCCCTGAGCAGTTATGATGTCATTTTCACTCGACAGAAGTGACAAAATGGCCGCCCCCTGAGATGGCTAAAAAGGGGTGGAGTTTGCTACTCAACTCATGTTCCACCAACGCAATATTAATCAGAATGCTGTGTTTCAGCTAGTGGGCCTGCTGGCAACATATTCTTGAAAAAAATGTTGGGGTTGATTTCTACTTTAAGACAACAGCATTTCTTAAAAAAATCAACGTTCAAATTACAAGAGTACTTAAAACAGAAGGGCCACGTATCAAGTCGTGAACAAAATAAAAATGGCAAATCAGAGAGATGCTAGTCTGCCTCCTGATTAGTGTTGAGGTACCCTTGAGCAGGGCTCCCCCTCCCCCTTCACCCTCTGTGTGGTTTACAACATAAAAATACCAGGCACCAGGTAGCCCCCAAGGACCGCGTGAGTAGCCCGCAGGCCTGTTCTAAAAATAGCTCTGCTTTTCTATGAATGTTGAAGACGTGGTCATTTGGAAATATAAACACTGGCAGAGATTTTTTGAAATGAAGTGTTGCATATTGATATTTGCCCGTTTCCTAATTATAGTGAGAAATCATTGACATGATCAGTTGTTGAATTTCGCCTTGGCTTCAAGAATTATAGTAAACAATTTTTTTTTTTAATAAATAATCATCAAAAAGTCATAATCCTGCAGGAATAAGTCAGGTTTTTTTAATGAATCTATAATATTACAAGATTAAAGGAAACATTTTAGATTTACAATCCCTTTTTTTTTAATATATATTTTAAATTTATTCTCATAGTTCTGCGATTAAATTGCAGCATGAGAAATAGAGATAGACTGATATCGTTTTTTTCAGAGCTGATACTGATCATCAGTCCGGTCCGACTATCACAAACGATTGCTGAGCAATATTTGAAATGGAAGCATCACCGTGGGCGAACTAAATGCGTCTCCTTGTAGCACCTTCCAGGACCTTTTTTGTTTTATGTACCTTTCAGGACCTCGTATATCCAAATCTGTATGATTCTGGTCCAATTTACATTTTGGGAACAAGTGACCCCAGTTAATGTCTTTTGACTTTGAACACAGCTGCCAGGTCAAATAAAAGACATTTTTTTCCCTGAAGGTACTGCTTTTGATCTTTTGCAGGAGCTATTGTGACAATCTCGGCTACAATCCATTGAGTGCAGCAGACTTTGGGAAGATCATGAAGAATGTCTTTCCCAACATGAAGGCACGTCGACTCGGGATGAGAGGAAAATCCAAATATCCTTTTAACAATTTTTCCCAGTTGCTTCATCTCCAAATTCCATAAAATTACTTTGAGCACTGATTTCAATGAATTACATTTCAGGATGAATTAATTCCGTAATCAACCCGATGCATTTGAGATTAATTAGTGGTTTAGTGAGTCGGTTTAGTTTAGTGGGAAAAAAAAACATTATATAATTGACCATCTGAGGGCGCTGACAATTTATTTTGTCCAGGCATCGTCTTTCTTCCTCCAGCTCACTCATGGCCCGAATGAGGTCACGAAGGCTTTATTAAACGCTTTTCTATTTTAGAAGTCCTATTTGTGGCAGATTTTCCCCAGTAGATCACAGCTTGCTTGAAGTAAAGAGAAAAGGAGAATGGGGTAGAGCCGAGTAGAATTTCATAACAAAAATCGCATCAACTACCTTAAAATGTTTTGCAAACCTTAACTCCTTCCAACATACTGTTATAGCGGGTTACGAAAGAAAGCTTTTGTTCACATGCCGTCATTACCCAACTTGGATCTGCAGAAATCAGGCGATGGGGTACGTTCTTCTCCATTAAGGCACATATAGTGTGACGTGTTCCTTCACTCACCTGCCGTCTGCTCTGTTTCCCTTTCAGTGTGAACTGATGGAGCCGGCCGGACAGTCCCCGAGTGCTGAGGATGAAATGAGGTCAGCAGCCTGTGGTTTGGTGTGCGAGTGGGCCCAAAAAGTCCTGAGTCGTCAGTTTGACAACGTGGAGGATCTGGCGCGTTTCCTGCTGAATAGCCACTATATCGGTACCAAGTCCATGGCTGCGCTCACTGTTATGACGGGAACACCCACAACAGGTATGGATGATCAGACCTGCTTGCGAGTTGTGAATGAACAAAAAAGCGGAACACAATTGATTCAAAGGCCGTGCCCACATGTTTTTAAAGAAACACGTTGAAATTGAACTGCATCAGGAGGTACATTGGATTCATCGTCTGCTTTTTATTGCCAAGACTAGGGCTGTGCAATTAATCGTAATTCGGTTACAATTACGATTATTATACCCCATGATTACAAAATTGGCATAATCGTAAAAAACGATTATTAATATGTACATACATATCCAACGCACTATGTTTGTTTACACAAGGAAATAATACTTGAATTTATACATTTGCACCTTATTTAATAACGAATTTGTTCAATTTTGTTTGGTCCAAGAGGAGCTTACGTACTGTTTCAAAGAAATGTACTTGTCTTTATATTTTTTACATTTAAACATTTTCTTGTTTTGCACAACCCCCAAAAAAATCAATGAACGTTTGAATAATCGTGATTTCAATTACGTATTACCAAAATAATCATGATTCATATTTTTTTCATTATCGAGCAGCCCTAGCTAAGACAGTTTTAGTTGGATCCCACGATGTGTGAGATGTGCATGTGTGTGTGGTTTAACCATAAAAAAAAAAAACACTCCATGATTGGTTAAGTTAGTACAATAAATAAATGTTTATGTGTTGTGCTGTTTTTAGTAGTTATTGATGCCACTTCTTTCCTTGTTTAATGGCATTCAAAACAGTTCACGGTTGCATTTGAGCCGTAGGTGGCAGTCATGCAATAGTAATCTGCTTGCTCAGGTATAGTGCTAAGATTATAAAAACATTGTGTTTTATGCATTTGGTTGTGCAAAATAGTCATAATGTTTTGTCTATTTGTATATGTAAAAAAGAAAAATCCAATTAATAACAGTCAATAGAAACCTGATTTGTTGTTGCTATTTTTGGGTCACATTGACTTTGAATTTGAATAGCTGTGATTTGAATTGGAATTGCTGAGTGCTACATTGTGTTCATGCTTTTCTTGTTTTCTATTTCTATTGACCTTTTTACCACATTCAAACTGTTTAATATCTCTTAAAACAGACTATGGTACTGTTTTGTAGACAGGAAAAACAGATACTGCAGATAAAAACATATTGTTATTGTTATTACATAATGTGTGTGTGCTCCGGTATTTCCCCAAGTGGCCACGTTTACATTGTGTTTTGTTAATTTATGTGTTTTTTAAGCATAATGTTAAAAGATGTTGTCATTGAGAATTGTATGAGACTTTGAAGAAGATTGGATTATCTGTTCTTAATTATTTCTGTTATAATACTATTTTTATTTTTTATTTTTCCCAGGCATGAAGACGCCAACACCTGCCTCTGCATTTGTGCCCACAGCCGAGGCCAACTCCTTCCAGCCCCAGGTGAAGACCCTGCCCTCCCCCTCTGTCGATGCAAAGCAGCAACTGCAGCGAAAGATCCAGAAGAAGCAGCAAGAGCAGAAGCTCCACTCTCCTTTACCCAGCGACGCGCAAGTCAAACGAACGGAGGCCAGCACCCCCGGCCCGACCCTCCCCTGCGGCAGCCCCGCTCTGCTGTCCCCTCAGCCCACCATCGGCATCGTAGTAGCAGCTGTGCCCAGCCCAGTCACGGTAGGTTACCGTTGGAAAATGAAACTAACAATTCTTTACTGTCAGCTGCAACGAAAGATGCTCACACAGAGACTAACCGGACGGACAGGGGGGAAGCGGCAGTAAAACAGGCCTGAATTTGGTTTAACTCAATGCAAGAGTATAAAAATAAGCTTTAATTTAAAAATATAATGAAAAAAATATTATCTCTTTTTTTGGGGGGGGGGGGGGGGGCGGCAGATTAATTGAATTCCAATTAATTTCATCAAGGAGTTTGGATTTTATACACAAGTAAAATGAAGTCAGTCAAGATACCACTGTCTTTTGTTGTTCTGCCAGGTGCAGAGAAGCAGGCAGCTAATGACTTCTCCGAGCCCTGTCGGGACAACTGAGGGAAAAGTGCTGCCTGTGAACTTAGTGGTCACCCAGTCGCTTAAACAGTCCCCCAAAACCCCACAGAATATCCCAGCGAGTCCCGTAGCTGACCGCTTGGCACGTCACGGCACCCGGTACGCTCAAATCCTGCCCAAGCCCTCCGCCACCAGTGCCATCACACTACGATCCCCTCCCACTCTGCTCATTACCAACAGCCCCATCAAAACTGTGATGCCCACTCCCCACGTCAGCTCGGTCAATGTGGTCAAGATGACGGCCATCGCGCTAGCTCCCAGCAGCAGCAGCAGCAGCAGCAGCACTACCAGCAGCACCGTCGTGCGCCCCGCCTCGGCCGGAATGGGCGCGACGTCCACCATGGAAGAGTCACAAGGCGCGAGCCTGACCGCTGCGGTCAGAGCCGTTGCCTCCAGTTTGACCCCCTCCGCTGACATCAAGGCGTCTGAAGCCGGAAGCTACAGCAGCGCCGTCTCCGGCGCGGAGAAGACTGGCCTTGCCGCCGGTGAGGAGAGAGTGGCAAAATTCCGGGCTGCTAGTGAGCCAAGCTTCTCTGTTAAGTGTTCTCCGGGACCAGACAGGGTCGTGAGGATGAGGAGCGACTCAATCTCCCATTCCACCTCGCTAGCTGTGGCTGGGATTCAGGACAGCAATAACAATAACTGCCATGACAGCACCTTGTACCTGACCGTTGAGAATCACAACTCCATTGGCAACGTGTCACTCGGCGGTTCCTCGATCAGTATTGCGGCTTCAAAAGACCCTTGCGCGGATGCCAAGAGTCCCAGGAAACGCACGGGCCCTTCCGGAGATTCTCACGTTATTCCTGTAAAGAGAGTTTTTATATCTCAGCAGCCGCCCGCTGCAGCTGACCCAAATCCCAAACCTGGCATCAGCGCCGCAGTGAAAAGGATCCCACGACCGGGAACTCCAGCCCGACCGGAAAGCGCCCCGTGCAAAGTGACGGCGAAACCCACCGCGGTCGGCCCCGCGCAGATCCTGGCGCTCTCCGACTCGCCCGTCGCCCACATCGTTCGGGGCTCCCCGACCGTCGTCAAACCGCAGGCCTTGACGGTGAAACGGGAAGACCGTTCCCTCGGCGCCGACGTCAGCAGCGAAGCGGCCGGCACGTCCGACCAGGCCTTGTTACAGCAAATCACCACGGAGACCCGCGCCGTCCCAAACAACTCAGGAGCGCACAATGCCTCTGTGATGAGCGAACTCAAGAGCACAATATGGGAGGAGGGTCCGCTCGAGGAGCTCCGGAAGCACTCGCAGATAGCGGCGGAACGCAAACAAGGCCCTGCGGAGCAGCTGTCCATCATAGCCCAGCCCTCCGACACCCCAGGCCAGCTCGTCCTCGCCCAGGAGATGGTCGACTTTGCCGGTTCTCAGCCCAACATGGACTACTTCCCGTTCAACGACGACGACATGACGCAGGACAGCATCGTGGAGGAGCTGGTCCAGATGGAGGAGCAGATGAAGCTGAAGGGTCTTTTTGGCAGCTGCGTGGACGTTTCTCTCCAAGGCCAGCCGGCCGGCAACCAAAGTTCCGCCCTCAACGCGCACCAGGCCGGCGCGTCTTTCTACCACTCGGCCCACAGCAGCACCACTCCCGTCCAGACTCCCACGCCGACCCCCACGCCGACCCCGACGCCCACCCCTACCTCTGAGATGACCCTTAGCCACAGCCTGACAAGAGAGAGCCCCTGCTCCCGCATGGCTCCCGTCACGCCCGTGGACGGCGCGCTAGGTCGCCACACCCCTATCAGTACGCCGCTGTCCAACTGCAGCAGCAGCGTTCCCCCGAGCCCGGTGGAGTGCCGGAACCCTTTTGCCTTCACGCCCATCAACTCCAGCATCACCGCTTACCACGACGCCAGCATCGTCTCCAGCAGCCCCGTGAAGCCCATGCAGAGGCCCATGGCGACGCACCCCGACAAGGCCAAACTGGAGTGGATCAACAACCGCTACAACAGCAATTCCGCCGGCCCTTTGTCCAACCATAGCATCGGTATCCTGCCTAGCTACCAAGACCTGGTTGACGACCAGTTCCGCAAGCCGCACGCCTTCGCGATTCCCGGCCAGTCGTTTCAACCTCAGTCCAGGCCGGATTCCGCTCATTTCGGCCCTTTGACGCCGATCTCGCCCGTGCAGCCACAGCAGCAAGGAGCCGCCGCGACCGCTCCGGCTAAACAGGAGAGTTTCGCCGTGCCCGCCCCGCTGGACAGCAAGGCGGCGCCCTCCTCGGCGTCGGTTACCTTCCGCTGCCGCAGCGTCAGCCCCGCGGTGCGCCAGAGGAACTCCAGCGGCAACACCGGCCCTCAGAGCGGGGCCCCCTCCGCCGCCGCCAATAGCTCCAGCGCCACCCTGGCCGCGGTCTCGCCCTTCAACTCGGCCATCACTTCCGAAGTGCTTAGCATCCTGTCCGACACCCAATCCGCCAGTTCCGTCCGCAGCATGGTCCAACGCAGCCAGTCCGTGCCGCTGAGCATCATGATGCAGAGCGAGTTGTTGCCCGTGCAGGGCCCGAGCAACACGGCAAAAATCACCAACGTCCTCCTCAGCAAGATGGAAGCGGACGGAGACGAGTCCGTCCGCGGGCTGGGGGTGAACAACCTCCCGTCTAACTACACGGCGCGCATGAATCTGACGCAGATCCTGGAGACGACTCCGGCCTTCGCCGTGGGAACGTCGCACCAGACCTCGCTGGCCGTCGCCTCCGGCCCGGCTGCCTTCGAGCTCCAGCGGCGCGGCTACCTCGCCAATGCCGGCGGGGAGCGAGCGAGCTTCTCGGCCGCCGACGGCCAAGCGCAAGAGGGCGCCGGTGAGCCGGACCAGCAACGCCAGCTCCAGGAGATCGCCGTGCAGACGCGGCAGGAGGCGGAGGACGAGCAGCAGCAGCTGGATTTCAACAACACCGTCAAGGACTTGCTGGGCGACGACACCCTCAACCCCAGCTCCCAGCTGGTGGGCCAGGTGGCCTCGGAGCTTAACGCGGTGGCGTCCGACTTTTCAAACGACATTCGACTGACCACAGATCTGTCCAGTAGCATCACCGACCTTAACACCTTGGACACCAATCTGCTGTTCGACCCCAACCAGCAGCAGGAACAATATGAAGACTCAACACTGGAAGAACTGAAGAACGACCCGCTATTTCAGCAGATATGCAGTGATACTGTGAACTCTGGCTTCGACTGGCTGGAGAGCAAAGACCAGCCGACCACGGTCGAGATGCTGGGCTGAGCTTATCCTTTGATTCTCTACCACTTTTGTTCCGTGTCGCTCGTTCGTTTGGTGCGTATCTCGTATATCTGTTTTTTGAAACTACAGTTCGTTGGGACTCGTCCGGACTTTGGCCGTTGGTTCTGTTCCCAGAAAAAAAAAAAAAAAAAAAAAAAAAAAGTGCCAGGCTTACTTACCCTTTCCTCTCTCTGTCTCTCTCTTCTCTTTCTGCCGATGTTCCGGTAACGTTCTTCTCCTTCGTTCCCATTTCCCGCCGGTGTCTGCAATCAATGAAAGCGTTGGAAGGAAAGCAGAGGTTTTAAGCGGCTCATCAGCATGTGACGTGTGAGCATTTGGAGAAAAACACATCTTCCGCGTTAGAACAAAATCATTACATGCAATATTGAACAAACACTTGGAAGGGAGACGGGATAAGAAATTTGGCACAATATGACATCACCAAAAATGTTGTAAACTATTTTCCGTGTGTGCACTTCAACCAAATGTAGATAATAATAATCGGGTGGTGGTGTCGGTTGTTTGACGTTTGCCTGCCATATCTAGATATTAAAAAGGGTAGCGACTCAGGCTGCCAGGTGCTGAATTTTTGACAAGTTCTTTCTACTTTATCATAAACCAAGTCAGTGGAGAACTGATTGATGCCTGAGCATTGTTGACATTTTTCTTTCTCAAAAGCCTAAACTCGTACTGTTGAATAACTTCTAAAGGGAGTAGATGAAACGGTAGGGACACGATGGGATTCCAGGCCACTTGACGGACTAAACATTGAAAGGAATCAACAACTGGCTGCCTTATTCCTTATGTCCAAGGCCTTATGCCATCTTTTGAGAGACTGTACATAGACTAACGTTAAGATAGAACCAACCAGAGCGTCTTCGTCATATCAAGGCAGCTGTTACTCTTGATATTTCCAGCACTATTCCTTCATCTGTTTGTTTCGCAGTGTTACAGCGTAGATTAGTTGGGTTTTTTTTTTTTTGTGTACAGGCTAGCGATGACACTGCGTGACCTTACTGCATTTAGAAAAATTTGATATACCGTCACAGAACCAATGGCAGGCACGCTTTATTTACGTCATTAGGTTTTCAGGTTTTTTTTTTTTTTTTTTTTTTTTTTTTGCATGTTTGAATAAAAAGGAAAAAAAAAAAAATCAACGGTTTGGAGAAGGCTAAGCGACAAAAGTCAAGAGGAATCACGACTTGATGTCTCTGGAATGAAATGTGAGATCCAGCCTTATTTCCATACCAAAGATTTGGAAAAGAGATTATTTGACGTGGTCACTCCTAGTTAAAACCAGCAGGATTGATAACATGGAAACCTTTTATTGCATCTAAGGAAAATGATTAAATTAGATAAATTCTATGTACAGTATATATATTGGGGACGTGGTCACAAACCGACAAGTAACCATGGACCTGCAAAAAGCATGTTGAAACCATCACTACTATGTGATCCAGTAAGAGGCCGACTTGAGTTTTTGGCAATTGTCAATGTTGTACAAGTCATGTTTAAGCTCCCATTTGTAAATAGGATAGATACATAGAGATTTGATGTATCCGGACACTATATTATATGGCCATTATTATAGCTAGTATGTGTCATTTAAAAGAAAAAAAAAAAAACAAGCTTAACAGATGTATAGTCGGCAAGATACTGTATGTTGTGTGTTACATTTCTGGCTTAGAGTGTCGTAAAAGTAATGCTGTCTGGTCTTCGCTTGCTGATTTTTTTGTTTTTTTTTGTTGACTTTTTGAGGAGAAGCAGAAGGCGTGTGCTTTGAACAGGAGGGGGGAAAAAAGTTGTGATACTGTTAGCTGGTTGCAAACATTTTTGCGACAAAGCCTTTCAGCAGACACTGGATAAGAAAAAAAGAAAAAAAAACATAAGCTCATGTTTCAACAAACTTCGGAGGTTCACATTATTGCACTAAATTTTTACGACACACGCCTTTGCCATGTCTTAATAACGGACAAATGTAACGAACGCCCGCAACATAAAAAAAAAAAAATATTTTTTATGACAAGGTGAGTAAGGAAATTAACTGTCAGAAAATGACTAATTGTCTTGTAGCAAAATGTGCATTAATCTCAGTGAGATACACATTTCTTACGCGTTCTCATACATGAGAATATGAAGCATTGAGGGGGGGGAACGTTAGGAGAAACCTTTAAAAACCTACGTGCTCATTGTGTTGATAAATGATTGTACGCACGCATGTGTGATGTCTTCTGTTGTACTTTGTATATTCTCAGTGACCACTGTCTGCTGTGATGTGGGCAGGTTCTGTTAACCAGACAGGCAGTGCCAGTTTTGTCAGCTCTTTCTGTCGTTTGCTGTTTACTAAGTTAACATTGTTCTGTTGTCTTACGTTGATGACTGTTTTACTGATGATTTTTTATTTTCTTTACATATGTCTCAAAGTTCAGTTGGGAAGACATGTTCCTGTAATTTTTTTTTTCAAAAAGGCACTGATATTCAAATTCTTATTGAAGGAAACGCACCTCTTCTGAGCTCCATCAAGCAGTAATTTTACCTTTGACTGACCCGGCTCCAATTCTGTTCGATTCTTTAATTCATTTCTACCAGTAGAAGAAAAAAAAAAAATACCCTCCTCTGTGATGTTGTCTGGTGTACTGCTTAATGTACAGTAGCTTGTTAATATTGCAAACGCATTGTTTCTTCTTTTTTTTTCAATGGAAAGTACTCACTGGTGAGATTTTTAAATGGTTTTAAAAGCCAATAAACTTTTTCTAAAGAATGTTTTGGAATTTTGAGTGCTGTTTCTTTTGCTGTACATTCAAACCAAATTGTATGATAGGACCTTGGTGAGGCTGACAATATTATGGGTATATATTTTTCAGATTTCAGTGCAAGAGCTACATCTGACTTGATAAAGACAATGCTCAAAACACAAGGTCTCTCTAGGATGACATGAAAGTATTAGAACTGAAATGGGTGTCTACAAATGAAGGCTGAATAAAATATTATTCATACAAGGGCCTGATCGATTAATTGGTCACCCGACTTAATCGGCTTGTTTAGTCCTTTTCAAACCAGCAAAAACTGGGCTTTTTTGGGGGGGCTGATTCATCTTCCACATTAACACGTTAAGATAATGACACTTAAAAAAAATTCCCATTTTTTCTAAAACATTCAAATGTTCCTCCTGTAATTCATGTCTTTGTTGTTGCATGTTCTAACCTAAGGGACCGCATATGACGTCATTTTAGTCATATGTATAAATATATTTTTCATCGGCTGATTAATCGATTGTTGGAATTTTATTCTGGCAAATAATATTGGAATTGGCCTTAAAAAATCAATTTTGGCCAGGCCCTAATCCATACTGTTATGGCCCACGTTGTGTCGTGGCCGTTTTAAGTTGTGTGCGTGGGTGCTCTCCCCTGCTCTGCCCTGATTGGTGGCCTTCGTCACCAGCCATTTTTTTTTTTGTTTAAAAGACGTGGAAAACGAATCTCAGTTCCAATATTGAGGGAGGAAAATATTTGCAATTAGCTAATTTTCAAAACTGATTAGCCCTATACTATTCTTCTTTATTTTGGGTTTTTTTTCTTGCTATGGTTGAGACTGTAAATCTGAATACCGGTATGTGTTTATATAAAGGAATGGATGATCATTGTAGTGAAAGCATGCAAGCCGAGTCTGCTGCATCACAATGAATTGTTTATTGTTGCGCATGCGCATACCATTTATATTTTTACATATAACTGAAGAGGTAACTTCCACGTAGCTCATGCACTGTGACATTTGCGAGCTGCAGAAGCACTTCCCCCCAGGCCTCCCGGTCCTCCGGTTGGCGTTGATTCCCGGCCCGGTGTGCTGAGAGCACCGTGCTCAAGACCAGTGTCTCAAACTGATCCCGAGTCAGCGGCTGCATCCTCCGACTCTTCAGCATGTCCACCATCTGCTGCATGGAACTCAGACTTCTGGGAATGTTGTCGTTGATCTGAGAGAGGAAGGCCCGCCCAGACCTCATGGATGCCATCTCCTCATCAAGGAGGAAAATGTTATTGTCCTGGTTGAATTCCACTCCACCCAGCAAAATCTGCAAACAGGGATTAAGAAGCAGCTTGTCTTAAATGGAAGCAGAGTGTTGTGATTTATATTCACTGAACTGATGCATGGCAACGGTACCTCGAACATCAGGTTTGCATCAGCAACTGACGAGCCAGTTGGACTTTTACCTGCAGATGCATCTAAAGCAGAAAACACAAACAACTTTGCGAAATGAATTTCAAAACAATATATACATTTTTCAAAACGCATAAAGAAAGGTGGTGCGTGCATGAACATTTGACTTTAGATTGTCTCATTAAACCAGCACGCCCTAACAATGGGGTTAGCCATGCACAGTAAACTCCAACTACTACACTACACTTGTTCTCCATCTTACCTTGTAGTAGTGCTTTTTCGAAACACATCCACATGATGACCAGCTGCCAAATTCTTAATTGGACTTTCATCTTCATTCTTCATTTCCAACATGGCACTACTGCATCCTTCTCCCTTCTCGCTTGTCCATTAGTGAGCTCAGGCAGAGGCAACTCTGTCAAAATACCACACATTTTTTTCCCCCCATGGAAAAAGGAATCCAAAGCCAGATGGCCGTGATGTGGAACAGCAATATTTCGGATCTTGCTCTTTCTGATCCAATGTGTTTTAAATCCTGCAGAAGTGATCAAGGTAGAAAGGTTAACACAGTTAACAGAAGCTAAATAACCCCCTTATTACTCTGCAAATACAGTTTAAGAATATTCGACTATTATATGAATGTACGTACGTATATATTACAGGTCACAGTGTAGCAAAAAACGATTTAAATCGGAAGATTGGTTCGGCATTTTTGTACCTGAAATTGTTTCTTGTCGCATGTATTGAAATACATATCGTATCATCTTTTCTGAGTCATGACACCATGCAGGTATAAATCGGTGTGGTGTTAACGTTTTTTTAATTTTTCTTATTTTATTACCTTGAATAGTTTGGGTCTTTGGAGCGTTTGTACTTGCAGTTACATATATAACAAAAGAAAAACTAAAAAACATAAACAACAGGGATAATGTGGTTGCACAAGTGCGCACCCCTTATATTCTGTATATCTTATAACAGGGATTTGGCTGTGTTCAGAATTAAGCAATCATATTTAAACACAGGTGAAATGGGAGTCGGCACACATCTGACACCATAAACTCTCTCTGATTAACCCCAAATATACATTTCAGCTGCTCTAGCAGACTTTTCTTTTTCTTTCTAACAGAAGCCTGAAGGTTTTGCGATAACACTGACTGATATTTTTAAATGTTCATGATTTCTTCCACTTTGACGATGGCGGATGTTTAATGGGTAAAGGCTTCAGCTAAAGAAAAACACCCCCAAAGCATGCCACCACTCACTGTAGGTAGGATGTTCTTTTTGTGATCAGTAACATAGCTTTCAGAAATGACCAAAAGGTTCAACCTTGGTTGGTTTCATTGTAACAAAGTCTCCCAAACACATGCGGAAAATGATTAGTTAATTAATTCTGAACACAGCCACATCTTATAAATCAGTGTGTACACTTTTACAACTATATTTATATTTCACTTATGTTTTACTTCCCTTCTCAAAAAGATTTTTTTCAATTGCATACCTGTTGTACGCTTTCGGCGTAATTTCTAAAGTTGGAATTGAAAACACTTTTTCAAACACGTACATGTACGCCGTACATCGCGAATCTGTACGGCCAATGTCATTTTTATCAGTATTTTATCCGTTTCTGTTTTTATCGCCTAACTGCAGTCGGGAAACCCAGGGGAGAGCTTTCTCCAAGGCCAGAATTGGAACGTAGTCGAAAAGGGGAGCCCAGTAGCCCAACAACACACGTCAGAGGGAGACAAGGGTTCTTCGCGGGTCCACGCGAGTCCTGGCGCCTGCGCACAACACACCCACACGTCACGCAAAAGCTGTTTTTTTTTAACGTACAAACTGCCACAATGACGAGTTTACGTTTAAAAATGACGTCACAAGTCAAAATGGCGGTTAAGTCAGTGAAAACAAACTTCTTAGTCTTGGTTAGCTTCCATTCTGAACCATCCAGTCCCACTCTCTTCACTCATTTTACCCACTTTCTCCGACGTTCACGGTCCACACAGTGATTGTGGTGTAACCTGTTTTAAGTACATCCCATTTTATTGTGAATATGGAATGGTAATTTACTTTCCATCATGTTATGGTTGGACGATCCAACCGCACGACTACTAGGCATGATTATTACCAGAAATGCTAGGATATTGGGAATTGTCTGTACCTGCAAGCCGCATGTTTACTTTTTTTAAAAGCTGATTTCCGATCATGTGACAGCAGACATTCGAAAATAATGTGTAATGTGTAAGATTATATACCTATATATGTACGTACGGGCAAATTACAACTTTTGTAAGATTCAGTACAGCTCCGGGTGTGACAGGTATGCGATTGATTGAGTTGATGACAGGTTTAGGTCACGTTAATGGAGGAAAAAAGATTTACATGGATTATCTTGGTCTCATTTGTTTATATCACAAAATCTGAAATTTGAACATGGGTATGTAGATATACATTTTTTAAATCCACTCTATGAAGCGACAGTCCTTCAAAATGTTCCCCTTTTAAACACTACAGGGTTTGAAAGTTCATTCTTTTGTCACCTTATATATATTTTCCAATCATACCAAATCCCTACAAAAGAGCCCAACAAAATGTTGTATAAACAATCAAAGCAGCAAACGTATTTGTACATAGATTTAGGGATGAATCCAAATGTAATTGTGCAACTCGAGTAGGTTCCTGCAATATACTTGTGACCTATAAGAGGCAGTATCGTACTTAGATTATCTGGAAACACAAAACAGATGAAGACGATGATCAGCTGACCCTTGCAAAGTTTATTTACTTCGGATGAGCAGTTTCGCTCCTTGCAACAGTGGTTAAAGGTGATTGTCCTGTTTTAATATGATTATTCTAAGCTAATATCTCGTTGAAAATATATTTTTAATAAACGTCAACTGACGGATGAGTTATTTTCTGCGCTGTGCAGGGAGCTGTTCTAACACGCGCCAACGCGATCAGAACAGCTAACGTTAGCATTACTGGCAGATCACTTAGCATCTAAATACTGTCTTTTTTTTATAATGTAGTTCATGTCACGACCTAAAATGAGTTAATTTTAGTTAAATTATGCTCATCGCCATTTATTTGGAGCCACATTCTGGTTGTTTCAATAGCAATTCTGTGTTTTGTGTTCACTGTTTTCAGTCATGTTATGCGCGCAGACCTTTTACAAAATGACCGAATAAATCCAAATGAACCTGGGAGTGAATGCAATTTTTTATTTCTTTCTATTTTTGCCCAGCCAGGCGAGATGGAGTCCAGTGAGGAGGGGGGCCTCAGTGTCGGGGGAGAGGAGAACTACTTCCAGGGTTACACCTTCACCGACCGCTCCCACTCCAGCCGAGTGGTGAAAAGCATCATGGACCTGTGCCTGGAAGACGGCCTGTTTGCCGACGTCACCGTCACGGTGGACGACAAAGAGTTCCACTTACACCGACTCGTGCTGTCGGCGCAGAGCAGTTTCTTCCGTTCCATGTTCACCTCCAACCTCAAAGAGTCCCACAACCGCTGTATCGAACTGAAGGATGTAAGCGCTGCTGTCTTCCAGCTGCTGGTTGACTACATCTACCACGGCACCATTAAACTGAGGGTGGAGGAGCTGCAGGACACCTACGAGATGGCTGATATGTACCAGTTAACGGCTCTCTTTGAGGAATGTTCTCGCTTTCTTTCGCGGACCGTGGAGGTGAAGAATTGTCTACAGGTGAGTTGGTTTTCTCTGGGTTGTTATCAGGGGCTGACTGATAAATGGATTTTTTTTTTTTTACCGATGGCGATTCTGATATTATTAAGAATTACACACCCGATTATTTTTTAAAAAGGTGTAGTTAATATGAAAAAATATTTTTGGAGTCTTGTAACGTTTAAAACAACAATTGTCCATGAAGTGATGATTTCATTTGATACGTATCTTGATACATGGTGTACAATATCATTCAGAACGGTCCATCTTCAAGTGACATGATTCCATTCGATTCAGTGGGATTATGATTTGATTTGAGATGGTTCCGCTGTATCTTTAGTCAGGTTTATTCATGTGTAATATGTTAAAGCTCTCCAAAATCCCAAACTCTTGAAGTTAATTTAATTACAAGAAAAGAAGGAATGTGAAGTAGACAGAGAGAGAGCATCTCTTGGTATTTAAATCCGGCCGATTTGTATTATTTTGAAATTGGCTAGTATCATAAAATAAAATTGGCCAACCAGTTAAACGATAGTTGTTATGACACTTTTTTTTTTTTTTTTTTTTTAATGTTTTGTGATGATATCCTTGCCCAGGTGATGTGGCTTGCAGACAGGCACAGTGACCAGGAGTTGTACACATCTGCCAAACACTGCGCTAAAATCCACTTGGCCCAACTTCATCTGACTGAGGAATTCCTCAATCTGCCGCTCTGTCTGCTCTTAGACATTATCAAAGGTAATACTGCTTCGTGCTCTGACACAATGTGTTTTTTGAAAAATTGAAGCTCACTTATTCCAAGTGTGTGTTACATCACATTACATTCGTAGCATGGACCTACAGAATCAACTTTTTTTTTAACCAATAAAAACAAAGACCACATCTTCAAATGAATGTTATATTATCAAAGTGATTGTTTTTTTTCCCTCCAGATGGAGTTCCAAGCTCCCAGAATCCAACCGTGGCCATCGAGTCATGGATAAATCACAACAAGGTGGAAAGAGAGGAGTTTGCTTGTATTCTCCAAGAAAATCTTAAGGTACGATTTCATACAAAACACTCAGCACATGACTGATATTATTGTTAGATTCAGCACGATTTTCTTAAATGCCTCAAAAATGTTCAAGCTCACTTTTTTATTGATGTCCGTGTCTGAACTATTATGATAGCGTAACTGTAATAATAGTCTTATCAAAATACTGTACTTATGCAAATGCGATGATGGGGAAGGATGTAATTCACACAGAATAACATTCTGTCATGTCCTTGAACAGTGTTTACTGTTTGATAAGAACGCACGATTATATCGTTGATTATTCAACAAAACTCCAGCCAATTATTATTATTTTGAAAAGGCCTAATATCCAAATGGTCTGGCCCGAGTTGTCGGTTTCTGTTTCTGAGTCTTTTTCTTCCTCCGGCCTTAGGAAATCGGTGAGAACGTTCACATTTATCTGATCGGCAAAGAGGACACAAGGACTCACTCTCTGGCCGTCTCGCTTCACTGCGACGAGGACGACACTATCAGCGTCAGCGGCCAGAACAGCCTCTGTCACCAGATCACTGCCGCTTGCAAGCACGGAGGTGACCTCTACGTGGTGGGCGGCTCCATCCCGCGGCGCATGTGGAAGTGCAACATGCACACCATGGACTGGGAGCGCTGCGCGCCGCTGCCCAGGGACCGCCTCCACCACACCATGGTGTCAGTTTCCAGCGAGGACGCCATCTACTCTCTGGGCGGAAAGACGCTGCAGGACACGCTGTCCAACGCCGTCATCTTCTACACGGTGAAGGACAACATGTGGACGGAGACCAGCCAGCTGGATACGGCGGTTTCGGGAGCCGCCGGCGTCAACTTGGGAGGTACCATCTATTTGCTCGGCGGCGAGGAGAACGACATGGACTTTTTCACCAAGCCGTCGCGCCTCATTCAGTGTTTTGACACGGCGTCGCAGAGCTGTCAGATCAAACCCTACATGCTGCCGTTCGCCGGATGCATGCACGCCGCCGTCCACATGGACGTCATCTTCATCGTGGCGGAAGGAGATTCGCTAGTTTGCTACAATCCTTTGCTGGAGAGCTTCACCCGCCTGCGTTTCCCCGAAGCGTGGAGCTGCGTACCCTCGCTTTGGAAAGTGGCCAGCTGTAACGGATGCATCTACGTTTTTCGGGACAAGTGTAAGAAAGGCAACGCGAACACGTTAAAGTTCAACCCGGCCACGTCTGTCGTCTCCGTCATCAGAGGGCTAAAAATCCTCCTGACAAACTGGCAGTTTGTTTTGGCCTAACCTTTTTTCTTTCTTGCTCTGAATGTACATTTACAGTGCGGACACAACTGTTGAGACACGCCTCTTCAATCAGTTCATCAGTGTTATGGATTTTGACGATTTAGACAGTTGAATGCTTCCAACTTTGTGGCAACCGTTTGGGGAAAGCCCTTTTTCCCAGCATGCACCAGTTCACAAACAGGGTTCATAAATGCAAGCTTGGAGAGGAAGGTGATCCAGCCATTAATGTTGTACAAACTTTGTCTTCGGCCTATTAATTTAACCCACCACAGTGAACGCAGCTTCATTTTGGGCTAGCCACTTTTTTTTTTTTTACCATGTTCTGGGTCACCTGAAAGCTATCCCAGTTGACTTTTGGAGATGGCCCCTTTTCAAATGGTCTTTTCCCACCTTAGGCAACATCTAGTGTTTTTACTCAAGCAAGTTTCTCTATTTATAACACCAGTCCAGCTATTTGCATTAGCGCTTGTGTCATTGTGGATGTGTTTGGCGAGGATTCACGCAAAAAGTCGCCACAGCGTAACCAGCGACGAGCGCACCGGTATGTTTATTCATGCACATGCATGCAATTAATATTAAGTATAAACGTTTTGCTACTGTGCAGTTCGTCGTAAACAAATGTTTCATAGCTCCTTAAGTGTCAAATATTGATGTGCATACATATAACAGGATATGTTTTTGGTTGTTGTTTTTTTTTTTTTAAACCTTTCAAATGTGTTTGTCTTACAAAAGTATTTTTTTATGTACTGTGTTTCAGGTCAAATATATTGCTGTAGCGACTTAATGCCACTTTTTTAATTCAACTTTTCTTGCCTTATAGCTTTTGTGAAATGACTTTCTCCACTGATGTTTTATTATCACAGTAATTAGGGATGCCTTTAAGCAACTCAACATTACCCCCCTTATAATGAGGTTCACTGTTTGCGTGAAAAATGTGAACCCTTAATAGACAAGAGACAGGATGGCAGCTGCAAAGAAGTGACTATGTTTCCTTACTCATTCATTGCCGTGGATGAATTTACTTGTCTTTTCACAGTCCAGCCATTCAATCCCAGGAATTTATTTATATTTTTTTTCAATTTTTTTTCAAACGTTAGGACAAAAGAGGGTCTGAAAATGTCTGGTAGTGAATGAGTTGTAGTATGTATACAATACAAACATGAATAGACCGTTTTCTTTCCCTTTGACCCAAGTGTCATCCCCCATATAATCATGATTTCTGTCTTGTAATTTTTTTTTTTTTTTTTACAGTTTACTTACTGTAATTCTGACTGCTGTCAGCCAGAGCTCACACCCAGACGCTCACACAGACTCACCAATGACACAAGACACTCCACCAGGCCCTGCCTCTTAATGGCACATGTATCGAACACACAGACACTACAATATGTTTACAAAGTTTGTTTTCATAAATTTAAGTGCATTCAAGTATGTGGGGGGTGCTAAAACTACCAGTATATATATATTTAAAAAAAAATAAAAAGAGTATTATATGGTCTCTGTACATAACAGATTTTTACCCATTGCTTGTTGGTCTGGTCTGTATCCCCCCCAATAAATGGGGCTCTTTCACGGTATCATCCAAATTGTTAAATGGGGACTTTAGTTTTAAAACTGCTGACAAGATTTGAATGTACTCTCACCTTACTGATGTGCGACTCTCACACATCTGGCATACTGGCATTCGGGCGCAAGTGCATAGTCGTGATAAATAGTCACAGAGAACGCTATCCACAGCGTCAACAAAATAGCATCACTAGTAGTACTAAGCTAGCATTAGCATTGTAAACAAGAGGACATTAGCCACATAGCTGCTACATTGGTAGAATGTCTTTTTTTTGTAATGTGGTGTTTAACACTAAATGTTGTCGGTCTGAAGTTGTATTTGTTTTTTTGGGAATGTACATTCAATTAAAAACCAAAAAGGTGATAAACGTACCTGTCGAGCAGAAATGTTGCTAATTCTGTGTCGCTTCTGAGGTGCTTTGCTCTGCTTTTTCTGTTGTTTTTCTCGGCCCAGTGGTTAGCAAACGAGGGATGAGCATTTTTATATTTCCTAGGGGTGGATATTCCAATATCGTTTCAACTTTGCTCCTCAAGTCCAAGCTCAGAGGGACGTGTGAGGCTCTATGGTTATGCCAGTGCCAGTAACCGACCGTTGCCGTCCAAATTTGTAGGCTCGTCCTCCAAAGGCCAAATTTAAAGGCCATATGATGCAACTTCCAGTGTACCTCAACCGCACGCCGGTGTCCAAATTCACATGGCCTTTGTTTTCTATGCAGACGCGGGCCCTGAGCGAAGGCTTCTTCGGAGAACGCTTTCATAGCGTACATCGTTCTGCTCTTCTTCGACGCTTGGGCTGTCTGAATTCGCCACCGTTTATGTAGTCCACAGAGGCTACATGCGGAGGAGCCTTCGAAGGACCCAGCGTGCGAAGGGTCCTCGAGGACGCAGCCTACGAATTTGGACGCACCTTATGAGTGCGCCGAAAAGTTGGCTAAGAATTTAAACCTCTTCGGTCACGCCTTCTCTGCTTGTTTTCCTTGGATGTGGTGGTTTCTTAAAAATCATAGCGGTGCAAGATGCGACCAAAGTGGGCTGATTTTCTCACAAATCATTTTCCTGACGTACTACTGTCAGGTCAGATTGACCAAAAGTGATACATTTTTTTGAAAAGTACAGACTCCCCCTTTTAATGGCCGTCTAGCTGCACAGACGGAACAGGCTGGAGATGTTTTTTCTAAAGCGAGCGACGGAGGTATTTGTGTCCTTGGTGGACAAAAAGAAGGAGAGAAATCTACTACCGAGAGGCCACGACTTTGATCCCATTGATGTGCTGCAGGAGGCTGTGCAGCTGAAACCCAAGCCTAGTTACATGTCAGACTTTGTGAACTATTCTAAGCGTCAGTTGCTGACGCTGAGATGAGTGGTGGGGCTTTCTGGGAGCACATATGCGCCTCCATAAGGACTCCCGTTTCTAGACTTTCCAGATCGTCGTCTCACGTGCGGGGGGGGGGGGCTGTGTGAGCCCTGGGAAATAAAAGAGCACCTCACTCCATTGTCCAACGTGGGCGCCGGATATACTTTGTTGTGTTGGTCATCCTGAGACGGGTGATGTTAAATGACTGGCTGAAATCGGTATTTAGTGTGAAGGTGGATCGCTAGGAGCTCTAGTGACCTTGGGGCTGCTTGCTGAGGACAGAGCAGAATTCCTGAAGGGACACATGGTTTGGAGTGACAAGGACATCTGCTGTAGCGCCAGCACTACGAGGAAGGTGGAGGGGGCTGGACCGAGGGGTGCTGAGAATTCCTTTTGCTCGGGTGTAGAGGGAGTAGATATTCTGGGATATCACTGCTAGCCCTCGGCTAGGAAACGTGTTTCTTTAGAGTTTTTCAGACAGAAATCCGAGGAAGAACTTTAAAATGCTTCATGCTCAGGGGGGATTATTGCAGAGTTAATTGGGGAAGATATTTGCCTGACCCTTGGGTTTACAACGAAGCCACTGGTGATAATGCTCTCGACTTTGTTGGATCCAGTTTCCTTTCCGTCCCAGCGCAGCCGGAGTTGAGAGACTTGGATGTGTTAGGCCTTCTGGCACCGAGTTCTCAGGGGATCATCTTCAGGGGATCTTCAGTGTTCAGCATGGCGGAGATCTGCTTTCTTGCTGCCCCGCCGAAGTCCCGTGGCCTAAACAAATGAATATTTTTATGAGGCACCTCAATACAGAGATGGGCCAGGACCAAACCAAGCAACAGATAGAGAAAGGACTGAGGCTGTACCAGTCCAACCAGACCGACAAAGCTCTGCAAGTGTGGACAAAAGTGTTGGAGAAAACCTCGGATCCTGGAGGAAAGTTTCGGGTTTTGGGATGCTTGATCACGGCTCACTCGGAAATGGGAAAATATAAAGATATGCTCAAGGTAAGACTACCCAACACCGACAAGTGGCTGGTAACATGTAAGTTTAGTCGTACTGAAAACATTTACGCTAAATCCAACTGATGTTCGTTTGTAATCTGTGTTACGCAACCAGCAATCTCGTATGACATAATTCCGAGAGCGCATGCCTCTGAATATCATCAGTGTGTCATCGGGACGACTCTGCACTAATTGTGCATTTTCAAGATGCGCAAGTTGTTTTTAAATGGTACCGGATCAAAGGTTATACGTTCTTAGCGCCACTTCAATGTGTGGCTTGCGCTCAATGCAGAGTAAATAAGTGTTCTGCAATCCGATAGTCGGTGTGGTGTGTCTTGTTGACATAATCAGCCTGACTCAAGCGCCACTCACTTCTCACCGAATTGGAGAATCATTTTAAAGTAGTGTTGGCGTAATTACATCGTACATTCTTCGCAGTACGCCTTGGATCAAATCGACACGGCCAGAGAAATGGAGGACCCGGATTACCTGACCGAGGGTTACCTGAACTTGGCGCGGAGCAACGAGAAGCTGTGCGACTTCCACAAAACGGTCTCGTATTGTAAGACCTGCTTAAACATGCAAGGCACCACGGTCAGCCTGCAGCTCAATGGGCAGGTATGTCTCAGCATGGGCAACGCCTTCCTGGGACTCAGCCTATTCCAGCAAGCTCTGGAGAGCTACGAGAAGGCCCTGCGCTACGCGCACAACAATGACGACAAGATGCTGGAGTGCAGAGTCTGCTGCAGTCTGGGAAACATTTACGTCCATCTGAAGGTAACGCAAATGGGAGGTCACTCACACTTGTGTCACGGTATTTTCAATACTTAAAAAGTCCATTACTGTACTATTAAGATTTTAGATCATTGTCTTACATTGTGTCATTCATGTAGAACTGTGAGATTTATGATAAATATCATGCAGCTGTACAAATAATAAAATGTATTTATTTTTAGTTTTTCATTATCTGTTGTGTGTGTGTGTATGTACAATATATATACTGTATATATATACAGGTATATGTATATGTATATATGTATATATATATATATATATAGAGAGAGAGAGAGAGAGAGATACACATACATCAATATAGGGATATAGATATGTAAACATATATGTACATATAGATACATATATAGAAAGAGAGAGAGAGGGAGGGATACACATACAGTATATCTATATATAGATACACATATATGTGTGTGTATATTTGTATATATATTCGTATACTGTATATATGTATGTATATGCTTGTGCGTGCGTACGTCTCTTGATGTGCGTGTATGTATGATTGTATATATGTACAGTAATACGTATATACAGGTATATATATATATATATATATATATATATATATATATATATATATATATATATATATATATATTTGAAAATTTCCCCACTGTGGGATCAATAAAGGCATTCTTATTCTTATTCTTATATATATATATATATATATATATATATATATATATGTATAATATAATATTCAGAGACAGAGGTCTCTCATGACAGAGTACTTGAAAAAAGCCAAAAGAAAAAACAAGTTGCTAGATGTCCTGTGACACTGAAGAAAATTTGGTTATCGTACGAATTTTTGGGATTGCGCTCTATAAGTGCTGGAATAGTAGCTCAGATTTTGTTCTTTGCTCAAGTTTCTTTTGAGCAATGGCTGTTATGCAATTGTTCTTTTAGTATGTCATTTTAGTGTTTACTGTTTTTCTTTGGGTTTTGTTTGTGGAATAACGTGAGAGTCCATGCTGGCCTCTATTTGGTTACTATTTGGCGAAACAGCAGCCGCGGCCCATTGACATTGGGTGGCACGTGCGACTTGATTGTGCAATCACTAGGTCCACGGATGTGTATTTGCAGAGCATGATAACACCGTGGAGCATCCAAACATGACCAACTGTTAGCTCATGCAATAGTGGGCATTGTCAGTCATGAGGACCTGCTTTGGGGTGTGGGAGGGGGCGTGATGGCGTACCCTTGACATCAGACATTTGTAAGCGTAATCCCCCAGCTTCCCGTGGAGGATTGGTTTCAATGGCATTGTGATCATGTGGCATGTGGAGAATGCATTCCCGTGTTATTTTATGCACACGTCCAAATAAAGTGCACAGTTTGAGCTTCTTTATTTGGTCGCTGACATATTTCGACTTGTCCTATTCATTTAAAATGTGTGCCCCCACAGGACTACGAGAAAGCCCTGTTCTTCCCCTGCAAAGCAGCTGAGCTCGTCAATGACTACGGCAAAGGTTGGAGCCTCAAGTATCGAGCCATGAGTCAGTACCACATGTCGGTGGCCTACAGGAAGCTGGAGCGCCTTCCGGACGCCATGGAATGCTGTGAGGTACAGTGGACCCCTGCTATTCATGGAAGATAGGAACTGTTTATATATATATATATATATATATATATATATATATATATATATATATATATATATATATATATATATATATATATACATATATATATATATATATATATATATATATATATATATATATATATATGAGAAAAAAAATCCACAAATAGGTGTTTTCAAAATGACCTCACAAGCCAAGATGGTGGTCAAGTCAGTTAAAAGCATTGAATTTTGGGTCGCTGTCATTTGATTTGTGAGGATTATTTTGATTTCAAAATGTGATGAAATGTTGTTTGACTACTAAAACAATCTGCTTGCTGAGGCAAAAGTGCGATTTTAACAGAAATCGGACGAAATTGGTCTAACGTTAGTTGGATGAAAGAAAAGCTCACCACAAAGCACTGCGGTTTTGGTTAGCTTCCGTTCCGAACCGTCCAGTCCCACTCCCTTCACTCCTTTTACCCACTTTCTCCGACGTTCACGGTCCACACAGAAATATGGAATGATAACTTAGTTTCCATCATGTTATGGTTGGGATATAAACCGCACAACAACTTCAGGGCATGATTTTCTGTGAACTTTTTATGCTAGTCACAGGCAAAAGCAATAAAATACTGTGGGTTGTTTTCACCGACTAAAGAACGTTGCATCGTGGGTATTACCAGAGATGCCCGGATATTTGGAATTGTCCATAACCACGGGTGGCAACACTACTTAAATTCTGTACTGATGTACATGTAGCCTACTCATACTTAAAAGTAAAGGTACTGATTCAGCATCTAAATACATAATACGTTTGAAGATAATTGCTGCAAGCACGGTTATCAAGTTCAAGCTGTGATGTGCTGTTAGCTAGCTAGCTATGCCTACACCCTGAAAATACAGCTTACCTTTGGGGGCGGACTTTTTAGTCCGACTTGAAAGCCAGCAAGTGGACCAGGGCTTCAGGCTGATGTAGCTTCTTTTAGGGTGCCTCGTTGTCAGCTGTGAATGTGCACCCGTCGCATAGAAAAAGACAGGGTGAGGAGAGTGTAATTTTTTTTTTTTTTCAACCATTCAAATTTGTCAGAGTTGTTAACAACACTCTTCTCTGTGATGTGTCAAATTTTCAAGACATTTATTTTCACTTTAGAGGGAATTTAAGTTCAGTAAAGAAGTCTTACTTTGTGACATTGCACTACTGCTCATGGTAAATATGTCACAAGTGAGGTCTTTGGCCTTCCTGATGTCAAAGCTGTAGATACAGTAGACGCTTGGTTGCTGACAGGTGTGAGCACCAGTTGTCTTGTACTAGACCTTAGACCAAAATATGCCCACAGAGGCGCTGGTTTAAAGTGTTAATGAAGAGAGGGCCTTCAGGCTCCGCTCTCTGTTCTAATTATGTGCTGTGGAAGGGGGCAGGGAATAACTTGATGTTATTGACTTGGCATGCAAACATCCAGTAACAAAATAGCAGGATGCTATCCAGATTTATTACATTTAGCAAACGCATTTAGCCAAACAATTTACATATCCTGTCCTATTTAGACTAACCGAGCACAGGAGGTTGCTCGAAGGTGAGCTCAGAAACATATCTCACAGGAGTCTTTTGAAAACATGCTGGGGGGTATAATGTAAATTATAAGGCGAATATCTAGCTATCGAGCTCGGTCAAATATACAGCATACACTCACTGGTCACTTCATTGGGTACACATGAACAACGAATAGCGTCCTTTTCAGGGGCGGAGTCAGAACATGGCTAATGGGTGGGCCTGGAAAAATCAGGGTGGGCCTGACAATACACAACACATCGTATATTCAAATAAAATGACAAACTGAATAATATGAAGTTCAGATCTTCCTTAGACAACCACAATTATGCCATTCTTAATATTCAATCAAATAAAAAAAAACTCAGCGAAAGACAAATTAAATAATTGAATAAT
The DNA here is from genome assembly GCF_054856515.1 of Filicampus tigris. Taxonomy (NCBI): domain Eukaryota; kingdom Metazoa; phylum Chordata; class Actinopteri; order Syngnathiformes; family Syngnathidae; genus Filicampus; species Filicampus tigris. The sequence goes on along the minus strand of NC_141220.1, from coordinate 19,508,005 downwards.
AATTTACTAATAATTTAAAAGAATATATTTTTTCATGAATCTCACTTGGTGGGCCGTCTGTCGGTCTGGGTGGGCCTGGGTGTGCACAGGCCCACCCATGGCTCCGCCCCTGGTCCTTTTCGCCGCATGATAACCTTTTTAGGAAGATATTATACCAATACACACAGGCATATATTCTTTATCCTCGACAAATAGTGCCATACTGAGGCGCTGAGACTATCTCCATGTACAGAATGTCTCTATGTCTTGTATTATACTGTCCCATGGGACCGAGGTGCGAACACCAGAAGGACGTGCATAATGTCCATTAAACTGAAGCAAAAAAATGTCAATCATAATTGAGCATTAATATCTGATCAAAAAGTGTACAGTATATAAATGAATTCAAACACAGGACTGAATGCATTATCGGTTGTTTTCATGCCCAAATGTTTTGCCCTTCTCATTCCCAGTTCATTTATCTGCATATGTTGCCATTTTTAAATAACAGCAGAGCTCAGTGATGGACTTGTCTCGTCCCTCCAATGTTTTTTCCTTCAACAGGAATCGATGAAAATTGCTCTGCAGCACGGTGACCGTCCTCTACAGGCACTGTGCTTGCTGAACTTTGCAGACATACATCGTTATAGGCGTGACTTTGATGTAAGTAGCTATCATTTGTATCCCATGATTGTCTTCTATCTGACAAATGAGCTTTGATCGAAACATTTGAACTCGCTTGTAATTGCGTCTTTTTGAACCTTTCAGAAAGCATTCCCTCGGTACGAGTCGGCATTGGGTATCATGACTGAGATTGGGAATCGATTTGGACAGTCCCACGTGCAGCTGGCAGTGGCAAAGTGTTGGCTTCAGCTGAAGGAATATGTTAAGGTGCCTAAATTAGAACATAATGCAGTAGTTATAGAGCGGTAATTAATTAGCTGTCTGTCGCATTTGGGTATGAAACAAACGTAATATATAGGCTCAACAAAAACGTTAAGCAAAACATTAGATACACAGTACAAACTGATAAAAACCATGATGATCATTATGTCTGCCTATGTATCGTTGGTGTCGAAAAAAAATCACCCACCCATGTGGACTGACTAATAGTCTAGATTTGTGAAAAAATATCTAATTGATCAAATTGTGACATAGGAGGTTTCGGGCCGACGCTAGCGATATATATTTTTGTATTTGTGTATTGGGGCGTAACAGAAAATATGTGAATCTGAAAATCGGTTTTGTTTTAAAAGATGCAGGTACAACGAATGAAAGCAAATCAAATCGTTCCACTTTAAAATACTGCACGTTGTTATACCGGTATTTTTTCGATTTGTCTTGTAATGCCACATTTACTGACAAGTTCATTGATTTTTATGTAAAAGACAACAAGAAACTCATTGGATCATACTGTCTCAAACTAAGCTGTACCATATCAAATTGAAACATAATGCCACTGAATCGAACCAAATCGTTGTACTCTACAACCGAATCGTTCTACGTTAAAATCGAACCGTTCTTGAATTGTATCTCACCCGAGATACGTATCGAATCGTCTTTAGTTGGCGAGATGCACACCCCTAATATATAATGTGTGAGTGTACACATTATGTATGTATATTTTATATTATATTCTCCAGGCTCTGGATTCTTTAGAGCGAGCGCAGGCCCTGGCAGATGGAATGGGAAACAAGGTTTGTGATGCGCCCTCACACACAATGCAAAATGGCAGTACACATGTTTTCCGCTGATGACCTGGCTGTGTTTGCGCATCAAGCTGTGCACACTGAAGGCCCATTGCCTGAGGGAGGGCATCTACAGGAGTCAGGGCAGACAGGAGGAGCTGCGCGAGCAGGTGGTGAAGTTCCTGCAGTGCGTGGAGGAGCTGGAGCTCTACTGCGGCATGTGTGGCGAGTCCATCGGGGACAGGGACCAAAAGCTGCAGGCTTTGCCCTGTTCCCACATTTTCCACCTCAAGTGAGTATCGATCAGAATTGTAATACATCAGGATTTTTCATCATAGTTTGTTTTGATTTGGTTTTGATTTGGGTTTTTCAAATTCAGTTACTTTTGATAATTTTTTTGAGCAGGTTGGTTCGTTTTTTGGAGGAGTTGTTTTTTTAAAAAGACTTTTTAAGAATAAGAAGGCCTTTATTGGTCCCACAGTGGGGAAATTTTCAGTGTTTTTGTTGGTTTTAGTATTAGTTTGTGTATATACATATATATATTGTATATACAGTATGTGCAGCATTTGTTGAGTACAAGATTAAAAACAATTCACAGTACGTGTTGTGTAATAAAGTAAACTGAAATTCTCAAATGATTGTTCAACGTTCCTTCTTCCGTATGGCCCTACGGTAATACAGAAATAAAAAGATTTTAAAATGAACACTGAAAGCTCATGTATGAAATAGACAAAGATAACAATAAAGGATGTTTTCGCTATAATTATACCTACAGAATATTTAATTAGTTCAGTTAGCTATCGTTTTGTTTTTTAAACACAAATTTTTATTTGATTTCATTTACAAAAATGTATTTTCAATTTTAGTTATTTCATGAATTTTCCTTAACCATAATAAGCTTGGTGTCGATTCACTGTTCTCGTTTATCCTTGGGAGCACTTTTAATGACATTGTTGTTGTTTTTTTTTTAATTATTATTCCAGGTGTCTGCAGACTAACGGGACAAAAGGCTGTCCCAAGTGTTTCAAGAACTCCATGAAGCCAGGATTCGTGTGATTTAGCCGCCACGTCGGACCTACGGATCTCCAAACACGGTGCATTGATGCCTCACGTGCTGCCGACCGGCCTTGACAGAAGCGGGCAGCGTCGGGGAAGAGATGACGATCTTTGACGGGGGTCTAATTGGTGGCCCCGTGCTGAGGGATGCTGAACGGAAGCGGGCCTCCCCACTCTTGAGGACGCACTCACCTTCTTTACTGGCATCAGTTTGGAAGTGACTGAAGAGGACGGTGTAGGTAAAACTGCCATTTGCCACATTTTAATACAGGCCGGAGTCTTTGGCCTTTGGTTGCAGAGTGACAGGAAGTAGTAAAGCATGTGGACCGTACACTGGACTTTTATCATGAACTCATGCATAGGTAATGTACAATAAGGATTTCTTGCGCATTATTTACACTTTATGCATATTTATGTTTTATTCAGCCACCCCTGAATTTGATATCGTGGTATTTTATGCTTGTACATAATGGTAACGTAAACATTTAAGTTAGGGGAGATGTTTTGCAATAACTTAACAAGACTGTCTTTACAAAACATGTACAGTGTACGCAGCTGTTTTCTCCTTGACATTAAGGAGCCGGATCAACGTACGCGTGTGTTCTTCACAGAAATTCCTTTTTCTTGTCCACATTTCTGACATCAGGGGAAGGACACAGATTGCTGAACAGGGAATCTGGTGGTTGCTTTCGTGTAGTTTTATTTGAGTTTTTTGTAAATAGGCATTCATTGAATGGTGAGCTTTTGTAGTATTGAGAACGCTGCATGTCAGAAGTTGCATGTTTCATTGGCTATAGAATAGCAAACAAAAGCACGGAATAAACGAATAATCACTTATGTCCAATTTTGGGAAAAAAAACCCAAAAAAATTCACAATGAGGTGTCTACAACACGGAAACATCATTCATGTAAAAATAGGAAAATTGAAAAAAAAAATGGACATAAGTGTTTTTCACAGGACAGCTACGATATACAGTACCTGTAATATTACTATTTAGCAGAAAATATGTATTTGTTATTCATTTTTCACTTAACATTTTAGAAAAACACCTCTGTAATAATACATCTAGCAGTGCCAAAAATACAGCAATATTATCTTTGTAAGGGCAGAGTATTTGATACACCTATTTTATTTGCTTTCTTCGATTTCACTGGTGTACCTAATTTTGTGACCAGTGATTGTACTTTTGTTGATCTGTATAAATATAACATTGATTTGACATTTAAAAGTGCAGCATGATCAATCACATTTAACAGTGAAAAATGATTTTTTTTTTTTCTTTCTCATTATTCACGAGTATGGCAGATGAAACCAAAACAGATGAGTTCTCCTCAGCACAATGGTGGAGCTTTTTGCTTCATCCATTTCTCCACTGCTGACATCATTGTAAGATTAAACTACCTCTCAACTCTTGACGTCTGTTCAACATGGTTCACACGTCCACAATAAATAATGGTGGATTTTGGTGTTCTGTAGTCTGAAAGAAAATGGGAGTTACCAGTCAGAGCTGACATTTTATAAAAAAAAATAAAATAACTTGGCAAACTTAAAGTGATAATTAACAGTGTGAAGGTGACACCGTTGTTGTAGTTGCACGTCTGCAGTTCCCGTGATCCACCAGCTTAGCTTTGTCTTTGCGACACAATGTGCTTGCGTACATTAGTTATCTTCCTCTCCTGTTTGTTCTATTTTGTTTTCACGTGGATGAATGTACCCCCTTGTTCAATGTATTGTATCTATCTTGTTTACAAAATAAAAAGAGGGAAAAAAAAAAAAGAACATTTTTTTTTCGGCAGGACCGACTCCACTTTATTCCATAGTTGTTAACCATCCTTCTCTTTGTTTTTTGTTTTCCTCTGTGTTGCCATATCTTTGAGTTTAGAGTCCAGTTTCCTTTGTAGATAAGCTTTCTTATTGGCGTCCATGGATTTGTCTTTTTTCCCGCTGCCGGCGTACAGAACTCCCTCCTTGCTTATCCGTATTCGAGCGTGAGTCTTGGCTTTATCTCCACAGCCGTGCACCTAAAATATACAAACAGGTGAAGTCCTGAACAAATGTCGGTAATGGTAAAACTATGTCGTTCAAAAGCATTGGGAAACCAATCTAAAATGGTTAATGAAGAAATCTTGTTTGAGCAAGACCTGTGATTCCCAACCATCTGCCATTTAAAATGATCAAGTGTGCCAGGGGAAATTATCCAATTGCACTTGATTGGTCCAAATATATATATTTCTTATTGACTCCAACTAATATATCTTTGTTCATCAATCTATGCCAGCAACACATAGCATACAATGTATATTATTTATTAGGGCCCGACCGATTAATCGGCTGGCTAATTATATCAGCCAATATTAGGCGTTTTCAAAACAGTAATACTCTCGGCCGCAGTTTTCTTGATTAAGCGCAGATAAAATTGTAGTTTTTCACCTAACAGTAAACACTGTTCAGTAGGTTTCGGCAGGGAGTAAAGGACAGGACAGGACAGGACAGAAGGTTATTCTGTGCGAATTGCATCCTTCTCCATTGACTCATATGCCCGTGAAGATGCAATATCGGTATGTATATGTTGATAAGGTTTGTATTCATGTTTAGTGTGCATTAAAAAAAAAAATGCTCCCGTTTCATCTGAACTATCAGTACATCGTGTATTTCAAATAAGACTCTGTCAAAGATGACGTATTTTGAAGTCATCACTTAGTTCATGGCAAAGAAAATCATGGCGTAGAAGAAATGTGATTTAACACGTTAAAGGTCATTGCGCATAAATCATGTTTGGCCAGTAACTTCACTCATTATGCTGATTATGTATTGCATACATTTATGGCCTAAATATAGAGCAAAGTTCATCAGTTCATGCTTTTTTTTGCATGTTTGTATACTTGAAAATTCCTCTCTACTGTCAAGTTAAATACAGTATTAAAGGACAAAGGATTGTAAAGCAGTCAAATATTCTGACTGTAATTCATATCTTTATAGTTGTAAGTGTTAAGGGACCAAAAAAAACTTATCTTATTCATGTATTTTTATCCCCCATAATTGGCTGAATAATCAGTTATCGGAACCTTTTTCTGCCAAATATCGTAATCTGCCTCAAATAAAAGAAATTTGTCGGGCCCTAATCATTTTGGCCATAAAGTTCAAACTTTGTTTCCATAACTGCTTTTCAAACACCTTCCTATCTAGAATTATGCAAAATCTACTCACGGTTTGAGATTTCTTGTTGCGTCTTACCTCTGGTATGTGGTGACTGAGACAATATTGCCTGTTGCAGAAAAGACAAAGCTGTCCAAGCGTGAGCACGGAGGCTTTACACTTGACAAAGCCGCACACGCTGTCTGCCCTCACCACGGCGCTGATTAGGGCGTCAAAGTCGTCGCCCGCAGAAGCGGCCGCCGCAATTTCGCAGGCGCCTGCTTTGGTTGTCTTCTTTCCTGGGCGGGCAAACCACAGTTGGCACAAATTCGGCGAGGTACAAATGCAGATGTTTTCATTACCAACCTTTCGTGGCAGCGGACCTCTTTGTATCAACCGGGTTCTGCTGCTTCTTTTGTCGAGCGTTTTCGTCCCTTTTCTGTTGTTCCCTCTTCATTCGCTCTATATGTAAACTTTTTAAATCCAACGGAGGCCGACATGATGATTCTTTCGGGGGGTGTCGAGGAGTGTCCTGCTCCTGGGGAGCTGCCGTTCCCTCACTTTCTTCTCTTTCCTCCTCCTCCTCCTCCTCCTCCTCCTCTTGAGCTGTTGGCCTGGAGACGGTGATAGAGCGGTCTTTCCCCTCGCCTTTACTCTGGTGCGCGAGGCCCAGCTCTTCGGCGATCTGGTGCACCAGCAGGCGGTCGTGGGAGTTGAATGACGGCGGGAAGTCGAGTTCGCTCTGACTGAGGTTCTTCAGAAAGTTCTCCACCGTCTCTCTGATCTCACTTTCGCGATCCTTCTCCTGTTCCTCGTCAGCGAGCGCCGATACACAAGACTTTACGGGATTGCTGCGTTTATTAGCGTTTGCGCTACTTGCACTTGATTTCTTCTGAACCCTTTTGGCTTTCTTTCCCTCAGCTTTCTGTGTTGTCAAAGTGTCAGGGTTTGTGTCTTTGTGGTCACGGGCGTAATTTTGCGGGACAATGTCCCGGAGGTACTCAAACGCCGTTCGGACCTCGCCGCGCTCAGTGACATGATGGATCAGCGTCTTGAGGAAAGTGTGATTTTGAACCGTCTGGGTGTCGCACACGATGGCCGCGTGACGCCTCGCACGCGTGACAGCCACGTTTATCCTCCTGTCCTCCGCCAGAAATCCAACTTCACCTGCATTCAGGAAGTAGAAACATTGTCCGAATCACATTTAATTCAAATTTCATAACGGAGGCTTAGCACCAACGGCAAATTGAAAACGTACCTTTCCGATTGGACCGGACTAAAGTCAAAACCACAGCTTCTTTCTCTCTGCCTTGAAAGCCGTCCACTGATTTGATTTCCAGGTCCGGATGCCTTGCGGAAAGTTTCTGACGCAGGAGGTCGACCTTCACAGAGGTACACACATTAAAACTATCATCAGGTGTTAAGAAGTAAACTCAGTCCAAAACGTTTGCTAAACCTTCACAATGTGGTGGGAGCCAATATAAGGGTTGAACAGACAAGAGTCCACTTGGGATTATTTTAAGAACATCTTAAAAGAACTTACTTGCAAATTGTATGGAGCAATAACGGCGATATCTTTGGTATTCACCCCAGCGTCAGTCAAGGCTTTAATGTGCAGCGCTACGATGTCAACCTCACCTAAGAAAAAGAAGACACTGTTAAAAGATCAAGATGGCTGAAATGATTGTTTTGGACTTTTAATTTGAAATTTCAAAAAGAATTGTGGCAGGGATGAGCTAAACAGTCTACAGTTGGAACGGTGTGAATCGGTCGAAAAAATTGGGCAAATTAGACAAAAACACATACAAAACTTAATTTTGGGATTTTATTTTGAAAAAAAAAATGCGGTATGGATGTGCTGAACAGTTTAAAGTGGGAATACTTTTAAATGGTCCAAAAAATGCAAATTAGAGGTATTTTTTAAAGATTCTTAATTTGGGGCTTTTATTTTTAAATTCTGAAAAATACAATATTTAAAATAATAATATAGTCTACATACTGTCACAATACAAATATCTATTGCAAAAATAAAATGACAGTATTTTACTGTATCACCATAAACAGTAATTAATAGATAAATTATATAGAAATTACAGTGTTGTACTGGGTCACCGCTGCCAGTAAAACATTGTAATTTTTTACAGAAAAAAAGTTTGTCAGTGACCTAATAATATTTTTTTGAAGTCAAATTAAGTCGAAAATCCTAACCCTGGTTGCCTTTGGATTGCTCATCTGCCACCTCCATTTCGGTCAAACCGCAGCCAGCTGTGTCAATAAGAAAGAGTGGTGTGCTGGTTTCTTCAACACAGGTTACCCCAGGTAGATCTCTGTGTGTGACATTTATTTAAGTACAATACTTATTACGCTTTTTCTTTTTTCTTTTTTACGGAGCTGAAACTCACTTTAGTAAGTGCGCCTCCACTGAGCTGTGTGCCGTCAATCTTCCGTGGTACATCTCTTTGGAGGCCCATTCCATGATGGCACTGTTCATGCGGTACTGGACTGTTAGCATGCGCACAACTGAGTCTCCATACATCTGGATGAGTCTCTCCATTAGACTAAGAGACAAGACTTTTGAAGCCGCCCTAAACCACGTAAAAACAACGTGGATCATATCAGGATTGAAAAAGATAAATAAAAATCGAATCTTATGACAGAACAAATGTCCAATACTGGGAAAAAAAAAAAAGTTTACCCATGCGATTTGATGGTAGGTGATAACTGTTTGTAGTCTCCTGACAGAATGCACTTGCGCGCTCGGAGCAGACCAATCCAGCAGCTGCTCTCCAGCGACTGGGCGCATTCGTCAATCACCACCCAATCGAAATGCTCGGCTGGGAGGAACTTCAGAGGCCCGTCGTCACACGCACCTGCAGATACGGATGAGCGGCTTCTGGTCATTGTCACGATGGCAACCAGGTGACATTTGCTAACTGGCTACTTGACTAACCTGTGTTGGTTGCTAACACAACGTCAGCACTTTTAAGAATCTGGCCGATAGCCGTGGCTTCTCTGGTTTTCAGCTCTTTTCTCAACTCGCCTATTTCTCTCCTGAAGTTGCCCCGTTCTCCCTTCTCGTTGTTCTTCTTCATTCCCAGCTGAGAGGATTACATATACAGTTAGGGGTGTCAAAATTAATGGATTCATCGACAACTGCAGTAGTCGATTAGCAGATTAATCGACAACAATTTTAATAATCGGGTAGTCGTCTATTGTTTCACTTAAAATTGTCAAAATCCTCTGATTTCAGTCTCTCAATAGTAATTCTCTGATTTCTGTAGTCTTTCCTAAAAGCAGACTCATTATCTTTTGTGATTAAGTCACAATTACATCATTTTTCAAAATTATTCAGTCTGACTGGTGAGCGACGTATTTGTATGTGATTGTGTCATCACTTCACTCGCCGCCTTCCAACCCTTAAAAACTCAAGGTTCAGTTGAACAACCACCACAATTGTCGGCGAGGTAGCTCACTGAACGAGACCTGTGCCGTCATACCGTACTTACAAAAGCTTTGTCAATATCTTTGCGGATGTCGGCGATGATGTTGGCGTTGTCGCTCTTGGCGAGGATGGCATCCAGCGAATGCTTTTGTATCGACTCCAGCAGTCTGGCAGGGTGACCGAGCCTCAGAACTTTGGCCTTGCACCGGGCTAATCTCTCCACTAAATTGTCCACCGCCACATTCGAAGGGGCGCAGCATAAGACCTGCACAAAAAAGTATACTCTGGATCAAGTGGGATGCTTTACAAGCCAGTCGATATTCTTGTTCATACAACTGTGGGCAGCTTCAAAAGCGTTTTGTTGCACCTTTTGGCCTTGTTTGACAGCTTGCAGAATGACCTCCACAACTGTGGTGGTTTTCCCAGTGCCTGGAGGTCCATGAATCACTGCCACTTCCCTCTGAGACAGAGCAAAAGTCACTGCTTCTCTCTGGGACTCATCCAGGTTGGAGTTAAAGAATTTGACCTCATCTAATGGAAAACAAGACCAAGTAAAACGTTTCCTCGGAAGAAGAGCACATAAAAGAAGCATCACTGAGACAGACACTACAAGAGCTGTATCGAAAATGTTGCCTTTACCGCGCAGATAAGTTAAAGAGCTACTGCAGAGTGTCAAAACATTAGGCACCCCTTCTAGTTTGATGCAGTGTATTTCTACACCACTACAAACCATAAAGTTTGAAATCAACAGTATATATTACAGGAGCATTTCTCCTGACAGCGCCAATGGAATGTGAACATTAATATCGCTCCGATGACCTGATACAGCTCTTGAATTGGATTTCATTGTGCAAGCTGTCAATATTGTGCGCTTCGTACCCTTGTCATTTGTAATTTGGGTAACTGGAATTTTATAGGCAAGACATGACATGCGTACGTCTCGAAGTAAGTCTGTTGTCACTTACGTGGCTGGGAATGAGAAGAAGGTTTGGCTTCTCCGAAGAGAACATTGATCAGATTTGCAGACGGTCCACTGCTGTATCCATTCAACGTATTTAAAGCCCTGCCAAGCACAAAAATGTTCATATGTGACACAACTACACTGTTGTCATTTTAAATGTACATTAAAGTTGCGCTGCTTACCTTTTCATTCGTTTATAAGTTACATCATTTGCCAACTTTAAGAGACAGTACAGCGCCTCTGCATCAAAACTGAGCCCATCCTTTGAATCGTCAAAAGCCACACTTATTGACGTCTGGCTGACCCGTGTCACAATGCCGGTGCTGATCTGTGACGCTGCGCTGAATCCACCAGAGTCATATAAACCAACGATATCCCCTGTGACAAAGGGTACATGAAGTCAACCAGAATTGTAATACCATAAATGTAAAGCATGATTTTTTTTCCAACTTACCAGGTCCAAAGCTATTGCTTGGAAGAGATGAGAGGCCAAGATGCTTTCTTGGCTCGAGGACAACAACTGTTCGACCGTACAGGCCTGTGGATTGGCTTCCAATGTGAAGTTTTAGCAGGCATACTCCTTTGTTTTGAAGCTCCTTGAGTGAGATGTTCTCTTTCCAAACCCTGAGGAGAGTAGACAAAATGATTCATCCATTTTCTACTGCAATTGTCTTCATTAGGGTGGCAAGGGAGCTGGTGTCTATTTCAGCTAAGTTTGGGCAAAAGGCGGGGTACATCGTTGATTGGTTGACAGTTGATCACATAACAAACAACCGTTCACATTCACACCTCCGGGAACTTTAGAGTTTTTAATGCGGGGGTCACCAACTCTGGTCTCAGTATTCAATATTATTTGGGTTATGTTCTACTTTTGGAGAATCATCAAAAAGTATGAGTGAGGGGTTACTCATGTTATGACAAAAAAATCCGGGGATACACAAGCCCCAAAAGTTTGGGAACCACTACACTAACCCATCGTACTGGGGAAAAAAATCCTGAAAAAAAATAATGAGAAAAAGTACCTAAAAAAATTCTAAAAGTACGGGTGATGTGTTTTAATTCGGGAGGCAAACGCAAGGGTAAGATCCAGATATACTGTATTATAAACTGTTTTCAATTAGGTTCTCTTCACAAACCTGGTTTCCTCTATTTCAGCTTCCCTCTCTTCTTGGAGAAGTTCCAGTGTCTTTGAAACAAATTTTTCGACTGCCATCCCTCGCTAAAACAAAAAGAAAACAAATATGAACAATCTGCTACACCGGATCTCCAATGAACTAAACAATGGCGTGATGGTATTAATGGCCGATTTCATTTATAAAACGCACCAATATAGTTTAACGCTGTTTGAAATAATCTGTATGCAATGTTGACAAGTTATCTTAGCCACCGAGCTAACATCACATCACATCAAATATTTCGTACGCAATTAGAATCCTCACTCACCTACTGCAGTTAAAGATAAATATTAGCAAAGAAGGTTCAAAGAAGGCGACGAAAACACCCACTGTATATTTCTCACTTCAGGCATAAAATTGTATTTTTTTGTTGGATAATACAGCCGGCTATTAGCTTGTAGCATGGTAGCACCTGTCAAGTGGCAAACTTCCGTTCCAAGTCTTACGGAGCTTCCTGTCGCTCCACAAACGGATCAAATTGTCAAACTCTTCTTAGCCATTTGAGCTATCCCACCACTCCCCCAAAGTCAGGTGGGAGCTTACTTTTGACCCTAATGAGAAGAATCCCTGTAGAAAATGGATGGACATGTGATCAATGATTCGTAGAACTCACACTAGCAACAATGGAAGGAAGGACACTGAGTGGGTTACAACTAGCTACAAGTTGCAGATTACAAACAATTTCACAAATACAGAAACTCACTGGTAGTGGGAGCACTCTTGCACACCTGAGCGTTCTAATGAGATCAAATACAAGAGTTGTAGCCCCAAATTTGCTTTTATGAGTACAAAGCAATATTGTAGCTAAACACAAGTATCCCAATGGGCATGCTGTTGGGCATATGCAGTTGTATATAAATGACTGTGTTCCACATAAGGTTTGCTGTACTGGTAACTGTAGTGAATGAAAATCCATCCATCCATCTATCTATCCATTATCTGTAGCACTGGTCTTCATCGGGATTGCAGGTGAGCTGGAGTCATTCCCAGTTGACTTTGAGTGAGAGGTGGTGTACATCCTTGGGCTGCACAATTAATGTGATTTTAATCGCCACCGTGATTTTGGCTGCCATCGTTAACCTGATCGTTCTGCTTCATATCACATCAAGCACTTTCTCAACCAGTAGTCAGCCAACCACCAGGGGGCGCACCCATCTGAGACATGGCAAAGAAGAAAGTCAAGCAAAAATTGGAGATGAGGACCATCATGGTAAGGAGCTAATGCCTTGAAAGGGAACAACATCCGTTGTTGGGTCGTGTTTCAGATTCAGGGCAATTGGCTTTTGGGAAATATTCAATTCTTGGGATTTTTTTGTAATTATTGTATTCTATAATCAGGTGACACTTTTTAAATCCACGCAAAAAAAAATATAACGCCATCTCTGATTAAAATTTGCTGTTGACCAGTACGTGTTACATTAAATCATCATGATTATCCATGTTGTTTGCATTAGTGGTATAAAACTCTACCGAGAGGCGTTTGTAATGTTCTGGTTGCCTTATCTGTTGACACAAAAGGTGCGAAACATAAGAAAGAGGTTATTGTAGGGTACACTCTGTGTTATTTCTATGTAATAATCGCTAGCCTGGATTAGTTGAGTTTCTGACCCACGTCGTTTGCGCATGCGTGACAAGAGTAAGAGCGAGAGAGTGGAGAGGCGCACCCCTTCCCCCCTCTACTGCTGGAGTTGTTCTGCTGCGAGCATTTTAGTGATTGGGGGACCTCCAGGCTGCACGCAGGAGCGCGGAGGTTCGCTTTCGGGGGAAAATGAAACTGCACTGTGGATAAATGGCCAAGTTTAAGATGAAAGTGTTGCTGTTTTTGGTTTTCTTTCTGCATTCACCAAGTAAGTGTCTTGTTGCTAGTGTGCGCACGGAAGGGAATGTTGTGTCCATCCTTGTTGGCTGGAGCTGCCGTACATGTGCGTTTGAATGCGAGCTGGCTGAAGAACTTGCTTTTTGTTTTTGGCCATATTGCATAGTGATTTTTCTATGCTTTTCTGGTGTCAACAGCTCCTAGGAGTCTCAGTTCTAATGAAAAAAAAAAGTATTTTCTTTTTACAATATAAGCATTGTTCATTTATCATTTGTTTTTGATAATAGATAACAGACAATGAAATATTAATGTGCTACATTTTCATTCATAAGAAAATAATCACTATGGCAATCCGTTATGGTGCACTATCACATCACAAGATAATTCCATTATTTGCATTGCTGTTTATTTTCTTGTAACTAAAACTGGGATTTATGATGGTTATCTACATTGATGTTGCCTACGGTATTATATGGGTCATTTTATGGCCTTTTTGGACATGATACATTCAAGCCACTTGGTTTGAGTTTGTTATGTGGTATGGACCGTATAGTGATGCATGGTGATGACTTTAATTATCCCACACTGGAGAAGTCTACTTTTGTATTGCCTTTTACAAGAGGGACAAAATGTCCAAGTGCTATACTTATTGTGTTGTTATCTGTAGACCTATTGCACTTTATTGCAGTGTAGTAGATTTGATGAATATATATTGTACAGACATCATCAACCCACCTTATATTGCTGTAATATACGATAGGGCCTCTAAACTGAAATGACCCAAAATGCTTGATAAGGCTTGTAACCCTGAAACACTTCCAATCTGTCCCTAATGCTGCTTTCTTCTCCTCCAGGTGTTTTATGTTTCAGTGAGTTGTCGTTCATCACTGAGCCCAGTGATGTGACCGTTCTACCCAAGGACCCAGCTGTCTTGGACTGCCAGGCTCACGGGCAGCCTCCAGTTGCCATCAAGTGGCTCAAAAATGGTGTTCGCTTGGCAGAAAGTGAGCACATCCAGCTTTTACCAAACGGCTCCTTGTACATACCAAAGATAAAGCATACCAAAGAGGAGTCGGATGAAGGATACTACCAGTGCCTCTCCAAGAACAAATTTGGAGCCATACTTAGCCAAAGATCACGCCTGACTATCGCAAGTAAGTATTGGCATCTTAAAAACTGCACCGAGATTAATATGAGACACTATTCGGTTTATGGTGTCACCGTGCACACATCGGGATGGCAAGTTTATGGGTTATTAACCTGGAGATGGGAAGCAGATGTATCCCTCCCCTTTTCTTTCTGCTTGATTGAGAAAAAGACCCACAAAGTCAAAAGTTTTCCATGCCAAACAGAGTTAGTCAAAATAAGGTCTACTTGAGGTTATAGGTGCCAGTAAAGTTTTAATATTGTTTTAAGGTTAAGTTAAAAAAAAAAAAGAAGATATGATTCAAAGTCTAAATATCCCCTTTTGATGAGAAGCCCCCTAAAAAATTACCCTTAGCTTTCGTTTGGTCATTGGCATGGCATTGTCCCCATAGGCCGCTGCTCTGTGTAATCGCTGAATGGTCCGCTACACAGAGGAATCTCTGAAAGGCCGTTTGCCTTTTCGGCTTTGTTTGGAGTACCCCTGACCACCCCAGAAGAAAAGGTTTTGAGCGCATTTGTTTGTCCACATATCAGTGGACAGGACAGCTGTGTCTGTTCAATGGGCTTGATCTACCGTGCATGTTGTTCATTGGTCTGAGGAGGTATATCCCTAACCAGTGTCGTGGAAACCAGCATAAATAGACTGATGTTGACATTGAAGACAGGAAGTTTAAGGTAACTTTCAACATCAGGATTTTATCACGTTTACCAATGCAATTGATAGGCTCAATTTTCCAGGAAAAAAAAATCATAAATGTACCGGTAAACTAGTTGTAGGTACCAGTATACGACATTTGCTATGCTAGTTTGTTTATGGTCTATTTAAGAGAATTAGTACCCTATTACTAATTCCGAATAAAAGACCACATAAACGCCCCCAAAAGTGCAAGTTTAGTCCAACGTCCAGTCTTTTGTGAGAGAAGGGGTTAAAGGTTTTGGTCATCTGTGGGCGTGGAGTTGGAGGATGGGCCCCCCTCGCCGTTCGCCTTCTGTCCAGAGGTCCTGGGGTTCAGAGGTCAGCAGAGAAGGGCTTTGTGATTTCACATGGCTGCTGTGTCGGGGCTGGCCTGCTGTGTTCGCTCCCAGGACACGATCCCTTTCAGTGGATCGACCCCTGTGTTGCCTTGTCAGGCAGAGGCCTTTTGTTGAATGTGGGACACTTTCTCTTGTGAAAGAACGTGCCCAATACGCCGCAGTGAGTGATTATTGCCTTCTAAAACCATCCAGGGAGGCTTTTTGATAGCGGTCTTCCGAGCAGATAAACACTTTCATCATAATTCCTGGTAGAACACAGGCTGTCCGAATGTTCAAATATCCACCTAAAATGAAGCGCGTACTGTTAGGTTCTACCAACTGTTATAAGATGAAAGCAACATAAGAAACATAAGAGTTCCTTTTTCATTCATATTAATTAAGCAAGTCCTGATTTTAAGCTTTGGTAAGATTCAACAGACATGGGGTTGAATTTAACTTTGACCTCTTAAGAGAAACCTTTGTGCTGTTTGACCTAGACATTGATTTGCTCCTTACTGCAGACTATATTAACAAATCAGCATGCTTAGGCTCCACCCAGTTTCTACTATATTGGCCTAGAGATTTGACAATATTTGTAACACAACTTTATATCCAGGCCAAAGTAGACTGCTGGTATTCTTTTGTTTTAATCCTGAGTTTGTGTAAGCAAGTACACTGGTTCTTAAGCATAAGAAACACACTACACGATTCAGGCCCAGTTAAGTTGATCCACCACTTACAGTATGTCTTAAAAAACTCTCGTCATTCTATGTGCATGATAGATAAGATTAGGTTGTAAATTAAAGGGTCCCTCTTTAATTTGGTGTTCTCAAAGCTCGGGATTTCAATGTGGATATTCAGAGGAGAGAATGGGGTATTGATTTTCTTTAACATGATATTGACTTGTTTCTTGTGTGTGCGGGGGGAGAGTAAGAGTTATCACCTTAATGAGTGAAGGTCATTGGTAATATTTTAAAGAGGGCCCTACACATAAATGCATATTAGGAGTTTTGTTGTCTGTTAGAGATTATGGAAAGGCCGCACACGGTGCGTATTGACCACACACGATGATAATTGAGCCTAACCCTAGCGGTTTAAAGCCACATTTGTACAATATCTGAGTATACTTAATGAGGACTTCAACCAAAACATTTTTTCAAGAATATGTTCTATGCAAGCCCACTAGTTGAAACAAGGCATTCTGATAAATATTGCGTTTGTAGAATAAGAATAAGATTAATCAATTAATCCACCCGTTTTTAGCCATTCCTGGGGGCGGCCATTTTGTCACTTCTGTCGATTGAAAATGACATCACAACTGCTCAGAGAACGACCAATCAAGGCTGACCTGTTTTCTGAAGATGAGCCGTGATTGGTCGTTACCTGAACCCTGAGCAGTTGTGATGTCATTTTCAGTAAACATGGCTAAAAAGGGGTGGATTTTGCTGCTTAACTCATATTCCACAAACTCAATATTAATCAGGATGCGTGTTTCAACTAGTGGGTCTGCATAGAACATATTCTTGAAAAAAATATGTTTGGGCTGATTTCCACTTTAAAGTAGAATCTTAGCTTACTAAATGTATACAGCAATTTCTTGTGTTGATTTGTATTTTGTATTTCTATTCAGGTATTTCAGAGTTTTTATTACACCCATTGCCTATGGAGGTGACTGCGGGCTCGGTGGCCCGATTCTCGTGTGCAGTCACATCCAGACCTCCTGCCACCATCACCTGGGAGTTTAACCAAAGCACACTGCCGCTACAAACAGACCGGTACCTACAATTAGCCTTGAGTCATTTCACACGCAGTCATGCTACATTACAGCACTTGGCCACTAGGCGTACATAACAGTAACCTAAACTCTGTTCTGTCACCCTAGTTTGACCCAAGTGCTAATTTGTTTATGTGCAGAATCACAGTTTTGCCCAATGGAGTCCTTCAGATCCACAATGTCCAACTGAAGGATGCCGGGCAGTATCGATGTGTCGCAACTAACATCGGAAGTCGACAGAAGAGTCGAGAGGCAAAGCTGACAGTCGCTCAAGGTGACGACTACTACACTAATTTGGTTTCATCATTCACTGATGGAACTTGATGGGGTTTTGTTGAAAAAATTGTCCTTTTTTTTTAAGATGTGGGCACCAAAACCCGTCAAAGGCCCAAAATTATCGCCGGACCTCAAAACTTGACAGTCTCTCTCCACCAAACCGTCGTGCTGGAGTGCTTAGCCACCGGAAACCCCTGGCCCATCATTTCATGGAGCCGCGCTGATAGTAAACCCATTGATGTATATAAAGCCAAAGTGTTGGGCAATGGGAACTTGGTTATTACGGACGTCAATTCGAGGCACAGTGGAGTCTACCTCTGCAGAGCCACCACTCCTGGAACCCGCAATTACACCATAGCTGCTGCCAACCTCACTGTCCAAGGTACACTCAATTTTATTACAAATGTTGTGATTTGGCTTGCTGCGTAAAAATAAGACGCAAGGCATTTGTGAAACTTACCCCATTTCTTGTCAATCACCGTTTCAGTGCCACCAACTATTGTTGAGAGGCCCGAGAGCCAGACCCGTCCAAGAGCCGGCACTGCCCGGTTTATTTGCCAAGCTGAAGGCGTCCCCCCACCCCGCATTAGCTGGCTCAAGAATGGTGAAGAGGTGCATTTAAATGGACGAATTAAGATGTACAACAGGTATTAAAAACAGATTTATTACACAAATTGGCTGATGGGTTTCATGCCTTGTATTGATTGTGTGTGTGTGTGTGTTGTTTTTTTTTTTTCGCAGTAAATTGGTGATTACCCAGATCATCCCAGAGGACGACGCCATCTATCAGTGCATAGCAGAGAGTGAGCAGGGTTCTGTGCTGTCTTTGGCTCGCCTTATTGTTGTTATGTCCGAGGACAGGCCCAGCGCACCCAGGAACATTCACGCCGAGACCATCTCAAGCTCAGCCATTTTGCTGGCGTGGGAGAGACCGCTCTACAATGCAGACAGAGTCATAGCCTACTCCATCCATTATATGAAGGCCGAAGGTGAGACCAAGACTGTAAAGATGTGTGTTTCTCAATATGAGAAATATGTTGATGTATTTATCTTATGCGAGCCGCTCTCCTGGGCAAGCAAATGCTTCGTTGCTGTTCAGAGAGGCGGTAATGGAAGCACTCCATTGAAATGGCAACTTTGCTTTTAATAGGCCTAGAAAGAAACTCATTGTGCACTCAACATTTCTCTCTTGTACTAAAAGGTAGAGGGTACCTTTTAGAATCATGTATGCTCTACCTGTATGTTAGTTACACTTTTTCTGTGCAGTATACATACTCTCACAGGCCGCTTCATTGGTTACACCGGCAGAATCTGATGAGTTCTAATACAAGAGCAACTCAAAGCGTCTGCCTTTACAACAAATAATACTTCTGATTATTATCGTGAACAATTAATCACGGCTCACCTGTAGTCTGAAGCTGAGCCATGATCGGTTGTTACCTGAGCTCTGAGCATCTGTGATGTCATTTTCATTTCACAGCAAGTGACAAAATGGCCGCCCTCTGAGATGGACAAAAACGGGTGGATTTTCCTACTTAACTCATATTCCACAAAAACAATATCAATCAGAATGCCATGTTTAGACTAGTGGGCCCCCATAGAACATCCATCCATCCATTATTTGTACCGCTTCTCCTCACAAGGGTCGCGGGGCGTGCTGGAGCCTATCCCAGCTGTCTTTGGGCAGTAGGCGGGGGACACCCTGAACTGGTTGCCAGCCAATCGCAGGGCACACAGAGACAAACATCCGCACTCACAATCACACCTAGGGGCAATTCAGAGTATCCAATCAACTTACCATGCATGTTTTTGGAATGTGGGAGGAAACCGGAGTACCCGGAGAAAACCCACGCAGGCACGGGGAGAACATGCAAACTCCACACAGGGAGGCCGGAGCCGGGATCGAACCCGCGACCTCTGAACTGTGAGGCGGACGTGCTAACCAGTCGACCACCGTGCCGCCCTCCATAGAACATATTATTGTTAATACATTTTTGGTGTTGACTTCCCTTGAAAGCATTAATCATTTAGTGTTGCTTTTTATTTATTTATTTTTTTGCAATTAACAACCCTAACCTGCTCTCTGGTCCACTGCATGTCAGGTCTGAACAACGAGGAATACCAAGTTGTGATTGGCAACGACACAACCAGTTACATTATCGATGACCTTGAGCCGGCTAGGAATTACAGCTTTTACGTCGTGGCTTACATGCCAATGGGAGCCAGTCGTATGTCTGATCAAGTCAGTCAACACACCCTGGAGGATGGTAAGCTTTGAGACTCCCAGCATTCCTTGCAATAAATCACTCTGACAGTTTAGTTAAGGTGAATGTAAATCCTGTGTCTGCACAGCACCTTTAGAGTTGGAATAGGTAGCAGGGATTTTGTCATTTACCATTGCTAGTTTTACTCATCCAAAGTACTTTGAGTATTAATAGGAAATACAAATAGGACGGTACAGAGTTAGACTAGTACATTCATACTTTTACATACTATTTTGCAGTGCCTCTGCGTACGCCAGAACTACGTTTGATGAGCCACAACTCAACGGACATCCAGGTGAGCTGGCAGCAGCTTCCCTCGAAAGTGAGCCGCGGTCGGGTGTCAGCGTACAGGTTGTCGTACCGCACCGCTGCAGACAGCACAGTCGTTTCTGTGGAGCTGCCTCAGAACAGCACCGAGTATCTCCTGGAGGGCCTCCAGCCAGACACCATCTACCTGCTCCGTATGGCTGCAGCCACCCGCATGGGTTGGTGTGAGCCCTCAGCATGGACATCCCACCGCACACCCAAGACATCCAGTCGCAAAGGTAAACAAGCAGGGGACGGAGGGGAAAAAATGCCTAGAAGTCACCTTTTAGTTCTGCACCTGTTGCATACATCTAATGGCTTCATCCAGAAGAGCATATGTGAGGTTAGAGGCTACTTATTTTAGAGACAAAGCTCACCACAATCTCTTTTCTACTTCTTCCAAATGGTGTTTGATGGGGTTGAGGTCAAGGGTCTTAAGTCTTTCCACAGCAAACTCATGCCAAGCACTTCTTCTATGGAGCTCACTCTGAGTCCTGAAAAGGGCCGTCCTCAAACCGTTCCCACAAAGTTGCAATGGTTTGGAAAGATGCGTCCTGATTGAAATAGAAATTCCGTTAAAAGTTCTATGGAAATACTTGTGATGTTTTATCACGTAAAGCTTTTCTTGTATGCCATACTGAGCAAGAGAACCAAAAAATCCCATTACTGCTTATTCGGGGTCCTTCTTCAGGGCCATCTTATGTCCCTGAATTTGTTCTTGTAGCATTGTCCTGTAGCTTTTGTGTTGCTTACTCAGGAACCTTTGCCCTCCGCTGTCAGTGATGTAAGCGCGGCCTCAGTCACGGGTCATAAAGAGAGGCCCTCAGGCGTCCTTGTGGGGGGGTTGGAGAATAGCTTCTTTTTACATTCTGGTATCTTCTGCCCAGCTTGTTTTATCCACTATGGCTTTATATACGTTTGTGTTGACGAGCTGCCCAACAGGCGAATGTTCCGGAATAAATAACCTCAGTGCTACCTGAAGCCACTTTCCTCTTAAATTTAGTTTTCCTCTTTTGATCTGCGGTTCAAAGCTTTAATATTCTTTGCCATATTCCGCGAGTGAATGTGTATTGATTTCATGGCTCCTCTCTGTGTGCTTTCAGTGCCCTCGGCCCCAATTCTCCAACTTGAGCCGCTTAACTGCACTTCCATTGTGGCGCGCTGGCAAAGCGCGCCGGAGATAGAGGCTGTCCTTGGCTACCGGCTGCGTTATCACGAGGAAAGCCAACCAGAACAGCCCGTCATCCAGCTGCAGCCTCAGACCTATACCTACACCATCAGCGGCCTTGGTAAGAGTGGACGACGACGATGCTGATGATAACATTAGCATACGTCTGTTGTGCGCTTTATTCAACCTCAGTGGGCAGTTGGGTGCCGCATTTGCATTTGCACCCGCGACACAGATCAATGTGAGCTGACCGCTCTAGTTTGTTTGCAGTATTGAGTGGGATCAGGCTCCCAGGTTAGAGGTCAGTGTCCAGATGTCCCTCCCACCAACGTTTCCCATCGAGTGACTTGCATAATTACCCCTGGCTATTGTGTTGTGTTCAGGGCCAAACCTGCCTTTCCAGATTTTGACCGCCTCCCCCTTTTAGCCGGTCCGCGGTACACGCACACACACACAACAGACCCTTGGGATTGGTCAGAGCTGGACAGGATGACTGACCTTTAGCCATGAGACAGCAGTCTTGGATTAGTACCCTGCCCCCACTGCTTGTCTGTGCGGTCCATGTAAAAAAAAAACAAAAAAAACCCCTCCAATAATCAATATGAAACACAGCTGAGTCATACTGATTAAAGTACAATTCCGTTTTTTGTGAATCACCAAGTTGTTTGATTCCTAATTTTACTTTATATGCTCAAATAAGAAATTGGTATTTATCCCCTTCTTAAATGTAAACAGGCTAGAAATCTAGCCACTGTGCACAACTCTTGTTTTTGAGCCATGCTTGCTCCAAGTTGAAGGCGATAACAAGGACACAAGGAAGAGTGTGAGAGGGGAAACAAAAGGGGCCCCTCTCCCATCCTACCAAGTCCTGCGCCCAGATTCCGTCTGTTCTATCTTGGCCTGACCCGGTGACCCAAGTCAAACCCCCCCCCCCCTGGTCCCATGGGCCTCGGCTCCCAGCAGCTGAAGGCTGCCCTGCATCCCAACCCCCATAACAGACCTGGACACCCGCCTTCCATGGTCAATACCCATAAGCTGACCTTTCACACTGGAAGGCATAAAACTAATCTTAACACTCCCTAAAATGTCCTGATTTAGGAGCCCTGGCAACGGTAGCTATTTCGGTTAAAACATGTCAAAGATCTTTTTGACATGTTAAAGTTTCTACTTTTAATTCCAAAGCATCATTCAACAATGTTTCATTGCATTAGTTGGATTGCATTCTTTGGAGTTTTAGTTCTTAATATTTTGATTTGTAAGCAAATGTGTTTGTTGAGCATAGAAACATATTTTAAGGGGCTGGTTGATCTTTCTCATACTCTTGTTTCATGGCAACAAACGATAATTAGAGGTTGGGGTGACACAGGAGACCATGCATTGTCCACGCATGGCGGGGAAGGCCGGTTATGACCCACACACTTCAACCCTTAGTGTTATTCTTATTGCATTTCTGTTTGCCATCTTTGAAATATGTGTCGCTTTATTTGTTTGCCTACACTTTAATTTGTTAAAGGGGAAGTCAACCCAAACATATGTTTTTTCAAGAATATGTTCTATGCAGGCCCACTAGTTGAAACAAGCCATTCTGATAAATATTGTTTATGGAATAAGAGTTAATGCACCCGTTTTTAGCCATCTACAGGGGCGGCCATTTTGTCACTTCTGTTGACTGAAAATGACATCACACACCCTCGGGGTTCAGGTGACGACCAAACACAGCTCACCTGTTTTCTGAAGCTGAGCCGTGATTGGTCGTGACCTGAGCCCTGAGCATTTGTGATGTCATTTTTAGGCGACATGAGTGACAAAATGGCCGCCTCCGGAGATGGCTAAAAAGGGGTGGATTTTTCTGCTTAACTCTTATTCCACAAACACAATATTAATCAGAATGCCGTGTTTCAACTAGTGGGCCTGCAGAGAACATATTCTTGAAAAAAATATGTTTGGGTTGACTTCCACTTTAACGATGATCTTTCAGTGCTAACGGCGAAAGTAAAATATGTTGTTTGACTTTCAGATCCTAGGCGAAGATATCGTATCAAGATACTGGCTCTTAGTCCAGCGGGAGACGGCTATGAGACAGACCAAGCCATCAGTACCCCTGGATGTGTCTGTGAGTCCATTTCCCCTTTGAAATCTCACTTGTTCAACATTTGTACTCATGTTATTTCTTTGGCTATATCCAGCTGCTAGAGACCAAATGGCAGCCACCCCTCCATCTCCAGATCACGTGACTGTCTTGGCCAGCAATTCCTCTGAAGTGGCTTTACGTTGGAGCCGTCCTACTTTCCCCTCTGGGAAGGCTGTCAGCTACACTGTGCGATACACGATTGTGGGCACGCACAATGCCTCTGCCGTGCGCTACCTCCAAACGTAAGATAGCGTTCCAAAACTTTTGTGTTTCACAGGAACAAATCAAATAAGTAGTTAGTATAATTTTTTGTGCACTGTGGTATGTTACAGTATATACAGCGTTTGCTGATAATAAAGTGTTATGTATTTTGGGTTAACAATTTTGTTTCTTTTCCGCAGTACCAAAGAGAATGTGACAGTGCAACATTTAGATCCAAATACTCGCTATGAGTTTGTGGTACGCCTTCATGTGGATCAGATGTCGAGCCCTTGGAGCCATGTAGTCTACCATCGCACACAACCAGCAGGTGATCAATTTGCCAGCCAAATTCACTGTAGACTATCATTTCTTTCTTTAAAGCGGACGTCAACCCAAACACATTTTTTTCAAGAATATGCTCCCTGCAGGCCCACTAGTTGAAACACGGCATTCTGATTAATTTTGCGTTTGTGGAATATAAATTAGGCAGCAAAATGGACTCATTTTTAGCCATCTCTGGGGGCGGCCATTTTGTCTTTCTGTCGACTGAAGATGACATCACAACTGCTCACAACGACCAATCATGGCTGACCTGTTTTCTGAATCTGAGCCGTGATTGGTCGCTGTGAGCAGTTGTGATGTCATTTTCAGTCCACAGAAGACAAAATGGCCGCCCCCAGAGATGGCTAAGAATGAGTGGATTAACACTTATTCCACAAACGCAAAATTAATCAGAATGCCTTGTTTCAACTAGTGGGCTTACATAGAACATATTCTTGAAAAAAATATGTTTGGGTTGACTTCCGTTTTAATATGCATCAGATACACAGAAATCGATATCCTACCTCAATTGTTTTAATTACTCATTATGGCTTTGTCCGCAGCCCCCAGACAACCACCTACAGGAGTGAGACTAACTCTGATCGAGGACGACACGGCGTTGGTGTCCTGGAAGGAGCCCACGGAGCCCAACGTGGTGGTTACACACTACACCATACTCTACGCTTCCCAGACATCCTGGATGGCTGGGCACTGGCAAATAATTCAAAGAGAGGGTGAGCAGTGCACCACAAAAAAAGTCACAAAGGTTAAACAGCATGAGCCATATTTTCAAAAATAACCTACAATCCTCTTTTGTTGGTTGTCACGTTGATGCTGACTTTGCATATTTTTTTAGAGGTAGTATTTAGATGCTTGGGTGCTTCATCTCGCTTATCACTGGAGCCCTCCTCAGCTCTCCCTTTTTGTAGTACGGCCCCTGATGTCCGCTTCTTGTACCATTAACAGGAAGCCATACAATGGCTCTTCTGGAGAAGCTCGAACCAGGGAACGTCTACCTGGTGAAGATCTCTGCCTCCAACCAGGTGGGAGATGGGCCTTTCTCAGATGCTGTCGAGCTGGCTATGAAACGTGGAAATGTCCAACGCAACAAGAACGCCTGGCACTCGGACAGATTTCAGCACACCGCAGGTAAGTAATAGGATGTGTGATTGTACATTATGGAAGCAGCTGATTTCATGTGAGTGACTTCTGCATTAATAACCTATGTTTGTAATTAACTTAAAGTTAGAATAAGAACTACTTCTTCTTTTGCTTGTTTATTTAAAGTGGAAATCAACCCAAACACATTTTTTTCAAGGATATGTTCCCAGCAGGCCCTCTAGTTGAAACACGGCATTCTGATTAAGATTGCGTTTGTGGAATAGGAGTTAAGCAGCAAAATCTACCCGTTTTTAGCCATCTCAGGGGGCGGCCATTTTGTCACTTCTGTCGACTGAAAATGACATCACAACTGCCCAGGGCTCAGGGCAGTTGTGATGTCATTCTCAGTCGACAGAAGTGACAAATTGGCCGCCCCTTGAGATGGCTAAAAACGGGTAGATTAACTCTTATTCCACAAACGCAATATTTATCAGAATGCCTTGTTTCAACTAGTGGTCTTGCATAGAACATATTCTTGAAAAAAACATGTTTGGGTTGTTTTCACCTACAATCGTAAATGGCTGTCTTGTTGATTTTTCAGTCTTCTCTGATGGTCTGTACCACATAGACCAGAGATCCATGACAGGGATAATTGTTGGAGTGAGCATCGCCTTGGCCTGTATTGTAATGTGTGCCTTGATCCTCATCAGTAAAGGGAGACCAAGGTATTCATTGTTGCTACTGTCAAATTACAAAATGGTTACTTTCTCCATCACTACCTGGCATTTTTATCGTGTGCAATTTTTTTTTTTCTAGAAAATCCTCCAGCCACAAGGTTGTTGCTGCGCCCCCCGGTGAAGGGTTGTCTTTGCCTCACGAGCGCCAAGTAGAGAACGCTGAGGCCCTCATACCCATGATGAGTACCAACTTCATAGATGCCAAGGTGAGATAAGGAACAACAAAAGCATCAAAATATGTCGTTATTTGAAAAGCAGAATTCTAATGTACGCTCACACATTATTTCAGGGTGGGTCTAATCTGGTGATGAATAGCGCAGGTCCTGCCATGAGCAAAAATCAAAGCACGCGGTGGATTCTCTTGAACGGAGATGTCAGCACACCAACGGATATCGATGTAAGTAGTGTGACATTCACGCTTTTATTCATTAATCACTTTTCATCTTTAAAAAAAAAAGTTTTTAATTTGAGGTCTATTTGTTCTTGTCTGAAGCTTGAGGGGAGGGTCCGCTTGTATGAGACTGGCAAAACCTTGCTGCGGTATGAGGAGCTTTTATGCGCTGCGCCTCTGCCTCCGTCATCCCGGGAGATCGTCTTTGGACCCTTTCCCACTGAGAGCTCGCAAGGCAGTGAGAGCAGCCAAGAGACGGGAGACTCGGGAAACTACTCCAACGAGGAAAGCAACGAAGAGATGAGCAATCCGTCCACTAGCCAAAGCTCCAGACCCAAATCTTTCGGGCCAGCGCATGATGCAGCTGTAGCCAAGCCGAAGCCATCTTTCCAAGTGGAAAACGAGAAACGCGTTTGCTACCATCTCTCGGCGCCGGACGCCGCTCGGTCATGCTGCGCCTCGGACGGCAGCTAGCACTCCCATTTATCACCCGGCCCCAAGAATGACCATTTCTACCTCGTTTGCTTCCTGGTTTGAGCCCTCTGGCTATTTCCTGTGGCACAAAAGGAACAGGAAGTCAGCTGCTGTGAAGGAGGAGATGAGCATTTTCTTCAGATCTACCTCAGGATTTTGTGTGAATGTTTTTACAACATTTTCTTTGCTTTTTTTGACGTTCTACCTGTTGGTCTTTGTGGCATCGTCTGTCCTAAACCAAAGCTCACCCATGATGAATGTTTTAAAGAATGTGCTGTGATTCATTTGGTCATATTTAATTTGTTTTTCCACTGGACCTTGATTGTCTACCTCAGTTTTTGTCTCTCCATGGCTACCTCCAAACCGTGTGAAACCACATTTTGTTCACATTTTCACGGTTGTTTTCCCATTGCTTGTCTTTTATTTCCTCCCAACTTTTGTGTTGCGGAATAGAAAAAAATAAGTGCATTAGATATTGTCAGACTATTTGGGTTGTATGAGATGTTGGGACATTTTCAGTGCACTGAACTCAAAGCTTTAACACGGCCTTAATACTAAAAGGGCATTGCATACTCGATCCAAAGACAGGAACTTTTATACTTATATAGGCAACCAAAAATATGGTAAATGTACATGAAGGGTGTCTTTGCCCCAAAAATAATGTTACGTGCCATTGATGTAAATTTCTCTCTGAATGGTGGTTTGATTGCTTTTCTCAGTGTAAACTTTAATCTGGTGAAAGCTTTAGCGCAAGTCCCCGTGGCTTGTGTTCCGTTTGCCTTTGAGACCATTGCTAAGTGCAGCGGTGACGCCGATGCTATTATCCAAAGAGTTGTCTGCTTCCTCACATGGGTGTGGCTTTTCATTCAGTTGATCCTCGGCAAGATGAGGTGGACACTATTGATTGATTCAGTGTCTCTTGTCAGTGATAGATGGTGATATTTATTCTTTGGGCACACATGATTTAACACTGACCTCCCCCAACACTCGGGTGTGATGTACGGGGAATTGTTATCAATGCCTCCATGATATGTGCTGTCCAGGTGTGTCAATGAAGGATTCTGACTATCAAAATGGAAGCCCAGTGTGTGTGAAGAGCAACATAATCAATTTTTATATCTTTGTAATACAAATTATCTTAACCAAAGAAGCTTTATGTTTCTAATTTAGTGATTTTCTTTGGATTCATTTACACAATTTGAATTTAAATGTACGATAATTTCGGTTCGGTTTTGATTAGTAGAAGGGCGTTTTACTAAGTTCTTTTTTTTTTTTAAACTTGAGATCTTTGATTTCACCATAATGAGAATTAGGTCTAAATGTTTTATTTAGATGGTTGTTTAAGCATCTGGTAATTACATGCCCCAGTTTCAGTGTGGTATTTCCCAAAGTTAATGTTGCTGATGTCATGCTCAGAGTGTTTCTGTGTTCTTCATTATTATAATTACAAATGTTGACATGAATGCCTCAGATCAATTTGCTGACTTGACTCAGGTGCCAAATGTAGATTTATAGCAACTAGTCTTGATTGTTAATTTAAATTTTCTCTGATTTCCTTGCTTTTGAATACCAAAATACTCCTTTTAACCCAAAGAGTGCATCAAAACAAAGTATTTTATGGGTTGGGATGTTGCAACCGACTTTTTGATACTCTCAAGATTATCGCAAATGATAAATAAAATTGCTCTTGGAAAAACAGGTTGTTTCACAGTCTACTTGAATGAGTTAGTAACTGTCAGGGCAAAGTTCATGTAAACTTCAATTCATAATGGTGAGCAAGAGAGTATTTGCTCAAGTGTATTATTCATTGTGACAAAATTTCGCCCAAAGTCTACTGGGATAGGCCCCAACTCCCTGAGACCTAGAACGTGAAAGCATTACAGAATATGGATGGATGAATATTATTCACGGTAATACTGTGTATTACTTTCCTGAATATAATATTATAGCAGCACATCTGTCTGTCCTCGTGTGATTGTGAGTGTTGATTGGCTAGTGACCACTCCAGGATGTACTCCACCTCTCACCCAATGTCAACTGGGAGACAGCTCGCCTTCAACCCTTGTGAGGATGAACAGAAAATGGATAGTTTTGTATTTTACACAAGTCTGAGAAAAAAAAGGGAAAAAAAAGAGACCTCACTCATGAACCCTTTGGACCTCCAGATGGTCATCACAAGGTGCAGTAAGGACAATCTTTTCTTGTCTTTGCCAAAGCTGTTACACCTCAGGGACCGGGAGATACCATAAAAGTTCTAAGTACTTATTGGCAGTAAATTTTGTCGGTCCGGCATTATTTCAAGCCGAACCAAAACGGTCATCATCAGACCGTCACTCCGTAATCGGTAATTTAACTGCGATTCGGTCATTGTTAAATTACAGTACATCGCCACTATTTTAGGACCACCAGTAAAAAACCCTTTACAAGGTTAATGGCACACAATTTCATTCGTTTTGTAACAGTGTGGGCCACTTTACACATACAAACAAACATATATACATTCTTAGAATATCTTATTGCTCTTCCCCCTGCTTCTCCTCCGCAAACTGCCCATTGTACCTGGGGTACCCCAACAGGGACATGTTCCCCTTGAGGAAAACCAGCTTTTCGAACTTGGCGCTGACTAGGGCGGCCCTCTTCGGCCTGAGGATGTCGCCGGCAGTGGTGAACATCCTCTCAACGGCAGCGGAGCTAGGGAGGGGGGTGTTGTACTTTATGAATAAGTCTACCCACGCCTCCCTGTGCTGGATTGGAAAGAGGGCCCATGAGAGCGCTTCCCGCTTGGGTTTCCAGTCCTTGATGCTAGCCCTCAGCTCCTGGCCTACATCTTGGTTCATCACCCCCTCGTTGGCCCCAAACAGCTCCCTGTAATCAGCATGAGCCGTTTAGTGGACTTTTGGAAAGACAGAATTGATAGAATTTTTTTTTTTTTTTTAATGTGAGGAACAGAATAGTTATGTTTAAAGTTTTGAATACAAACATGAACCCTTACATGAAAACCAAGTCCTGGTGGCTCTTTCTGTTACACTGGGTTGCCTGATGCTCATTGGCCGGCACCAGGGCCTTTAGCTCCCTGAGGATCCTGTCCTTGATGGCGTCAGCCTGATCAGGGACGATTTTCTCCAGGATGGCAGGGGTGAAGGAGGGATGCAGGGCAGAGGCCATGAGCAGGTCTTGGTCCTCAAAGAGGGAGCCAAACCTATAAAGTAATCATAAATCTCAGTTTCAAAAGGAGAAAAACATCAAGTTGTCACTAATATACATAGAGATATATTATACACACCTTTTGTCAAAGCTTCTGAGGAGGGACTGGATCAGGGGTTCTGCAAACTGCAGCTCACCGCTCTGCTGCTGCTGCAGCAGCCACCTCTTCAAGACCAAGAGCGTCGGGAGGAGGATGCCCATGTAGGCAGTCTCCTCCCTCTGGAGGCTGTCCAGGGTAGCCACCACAGGCTTCATGACATTCCTGTACTCTGTCAGGACCTGAAAAATTCAAAAGGAAACTATTTGCGAAGCCGAATCAACCACGGCCCAAATTGGCTGTTTTGTCCGAAACCTATATGGACAACAAGAGACCCTAAATATAACATGAATTACAAATAAGAAAACTTGCTAATTTTTGCGACTGTGGCTGATCGCTTATAGTTAATGAATAAAATGGACAGAGGTGGTCATTTTACTAAAGTTTGCCGGTCCGTCATTCATCATCCGTCAGCAGCCTGGTCACCTGTCCGTCATCCGTCAATCCGTCTTTTTTTCAAGCTGAACCAAACTGTAATCGTCGGTCAATCCGTTATGTTATTTTAACTGCTCTTCCGTCAGTAAACATCAAAAGGTCCAGCAGTCCGTCCGTTAAGTGTGATCTTAACCAGAATCCTGTGTCACATTTTTGCAAAAGGTACAATGCTGGTGGATTAAAATGCTTCCTAGTCCTTGTGCAAACCAAAGTTGCCAATAAAATAAATGAATGTTTTTTTCTTGAAATTCATCTCCTTCTTCTTCTGTGTTTTAACGGTTGGCAAACGACTTTTGTTGAATTACTGCCACCTTCTGAAAGGGAATGTTGGCCTGCAAAATGCCGTTTCACAACCTCCTTACCGTACTCTTTCCAAAAATAAAAATAGAAATGTAAAATTTAACTCACACGATCTTCTCTGTAAAACTGTCTCTGTATTCAAAGCTACTTTAATACTTCTTAGCTCATTAATTAGTCACCCTGACCAACTCATGATTCTCTTTTTGGTCCATACCGCCACCTGTTGTACATATACAGTCACTGCAGCCCGGGTCACGTTTCCGTCTCTTGTCAGCAAAACTGGCGTCCGTCAATGATGGACTGTGAGGTCTGTTCGGACTTAAACAGGTTAGTGATGATTACACATACGGACAAAAATCCACTTCCGTCTGTGCTTAGTCAGTCTTTTTTTGTTTTTTTTAAGTTTCCTGTTTATAGTCTAACGACAGCAAAACGGGCAGATGAACCGGTCTGTCGGTCAAACGAAATGCCCACCTCTGAAAATGAATACTGTATTATGTTTTCATACCTTGATGTCCTGATCCAGAATTGCCGCTCCTGCCTTGCCCGTGGGCTGATGAATTATGATGTTGTTAATGGCTTCCAGCTGCTCAGGCAGAGACATCACCTCCAACAGAACATTTATACTGTTGAAGTAGGAGTTGCACCTAAATAAAAAAATCAAAAAAATCAATATTTATGTGTATAAAGATAAAGAATCAATGTAATTCATAGTCCGGAAGTTATGGCTGGTCTTGGTTAAATCGACTTTCACTTGTAGAGCGCTTTTCCACCTATAAAGGCACTCACAGCACAACTACCAGCATCATGGCGCAGCATCAGGAGCAACTGGAAGTTCAGTATCTTGCTCAAAGACACTTATACATGGTCATAAGGGCCAGGGATCAAACCCACCACCTCTGGGTTCTATGGGTTTCAGCATTTGTAAAAACATACCCATCTACAACAGGAGTGGTCAGCTTCCTCTTGACGGCCTCCTTGATCTCACTGGCAGCAATGGGGTTCTGGTTCTGGAGGTTCCAGAGGTGTTGTGCTTTGGCGGTTGCTTTGCGCCAGGGAGTGTTCCCCTTGCTCCAGCCCATGACCTCCCGAATGTCAGTGGATGCTAAGAGATTCAGGGTATGCGTGCTGAAACAAACGAAACAATGAACTTTTATTGTTAAAGTAGCACCACACTTTTTAAAAAGGGAAATCGTCAAAATCCGCTATTTCGTACCTACAACGGCGGTGGGTTGGCAGAGCAATCTGGGGATCGGCGTAAATGTCCTCGGAGTCAAGCTGTACCTGGACGTCGCCGGGCTGTCCCAGCAGCACTTCCTCATCCTCCTCCTGATCCTCCATTTGTACCCCCTCTTTCTCCTCCGGTTCCCCGAAGGTATTGAAGGCCGTGACATAGTTTGCACCGTTGTCTGTGGTAATGGCTACCACCTTGGTGACAATGTCAAACTCTCTGTGGACGTCATGGATGACTTCCCTCAGGAGCTGATGTGTCTGGCTGACCTGAGAAAAATATTTTACACAAGGGCCTGAGTGAAATCAATATAATATTATTCAGTATATTATTTTTTAAATTCAAATATGGTTTCTTTTTTTTTTTTTACCTTCAACTCCTTGCAGGCCAGGGTTGCATTCTTCCTCTTCAGGCTGGGCCGGTCTATCCAGTGCACCGTCATGCCCAGGAAGGCACTGTGGAAAAACTAGAATATATTAATAATTTAATAGATATGTGTATTAAATATTTTATTAATTATTATTATTATCTGCATATAAATATGTAAAGTATATTAGATTCAATATAAATATTTTTTGTCATTTATAGTTTTACCGGCTGTGCACCATCCAGCTGTCAGCAGTGGTTGCCACCCAATTCTGCTTAGACAGCAGGTTGTTGACCTCCAGCTTGGCCTTGTCCATCAGCTCATCCAGGCTCATCCCCAGGGTCCTCCTGGACATGAGTTGGAACGCAGGACTGAGGTAGGCAAACATCTCCCTGGTGTAGGGGTGTTCACAAAGACTGAGAGGGGAAAGTGTCTCCACAAACCACCTGTAAATGCCATACATTTGCTAATAAACAATGATTAATTAAGTTAGCGGCATTATGCATAGATAAAATTGTCTGTTTTAAATACTTAAAAAATGTAAAAACAATTTGAAATTCAAACAAAAGTTGAACATAACTGATACCAGTATGTTCTATTTTATTTTTCCTCACCTTGTGAAAATCTGCTTGGCCTCGTCCTGGCTGAACTCGTAATTGAAAGATTCCTCCATGGAGGGCTGGAGCTTCTGGGGGGGACGCTTGCCGCCACGCCTGCTGTTTCTAGCCAGAACAGCTGAGAGAGCGTCCTTCTTTCCAGGGTGCCTCTATTTGAAAAAAAAAAAAAAAAAGAAAAGAATTGTTAAAATAATGTTGATAAAATTATTATTCTTTTGTATGAGTACTGTATTGTATTGCGTATTTTGTTGTTTGTATTCATTCCAGATCAAAGTAGGACAGTCTCACTGTCCTCATTCAAATTATTGTTAAGACTTTTAAGTTTTAACTTACGATTTGACAGTGCTGGCGAAGATGCGCCCTGGAAACGGAGGTGTAGGTCACCCCCCTGTTTTTGCAGCCAGGCTGCATGCATTTGGCCAAGCCAGTGTGCACTTTCTTCTTGCCCTCGCCTTCAGTTTTCAAGAACTTTTTAAAGGTATAAAACCTAAAAGAAAAGATTTTAAATGAATAGTTAAATGCGTGATGCATTGGTGGGTGGCGAAACACATTTTCCCGAAAATAAACAATTTACTTTAAGTGGCGCAAAAGGTTCAACTTAAATATTAAAAATGAAATTTTCTTACATCTCGCAGTTCGTGAGGTACGATTTGAGATCCTTGATGGCCTCAGCGTTGTCCTGGTACCCGGCGTCACTGTGCTGGCTCTGGTCGGTTTCGCTGCCACCGTCACTCACAGGTGTGCTGGCTCTGAAGCTATTATCGGGTGTATCATTATTATCGGTACTAGACATACTCCTGTCCCTCCTGCTTCTTGTTCTGCCAAATCTAGGCATAATCGGCCAGAGCAAACACAAGTGTTCTCCCTTTTCTCCTTCTTTTTTTTCTTCTGATGGTGTTGTTGTTGTTTTTTTTTTAAATGGCGCTTGGCAAGAAACTGTCAGGTACATTACCGCCACCTACTGGTAAGGAGTGTGAACCAGAAAAACATTCCGTCTCCTTTTTCTCTTGAAATGTTCTGTTCTTTTCGCCAACCGTTTTCTTCATGGTAGATTTTGAAAAAGATGTGACTGGGACTAGATGACATACGATGTCTTGTCATTTCAGAATTAGGTTTCACCAAAACTTATCATGAGCTTGTAGGTGATTAAAAAAACGGTCAGGGTAACAACACGGCCGAAAATTAAACGTTGATGCCAAATAGGGGGCTGCAAAATATCATCCTGCGGACCGCCAATGTGCCCTGTGCAGCGGGTTTGCGACCACCGCTGAAGAGAGCTAATGTTGAAAGACGTTATTCTATATGATCATATGCCTCAAAATATACACTGTATTTTCGAGGAACATTTGTACCAAGGGAAAAAACCTAGGATGGATAAATATTACATATTTATATTTTATTACATGACTTGGCTTGTCGACTATATTGGAGTATTTAGGCATATGGCCAGGAGGGGGCAGTAAGTTTTGAAATCAACACTCTCAGTGATCAACAAAGCGGAAGCAGACGTGAGTGTTCACTGTTCGGTCTTATTGCTTGTTGTTGTCACGCGCAGCACGCAGCACTTTTGCTGCGAAGATGCGCATCGAAAAGTGTTATTTCTGCTCGGGTCCGGTGTACCCAGGACATGGAGTTATGTTTGTACGAAATGACTGCAAGGTATGATAAAATTGTTTTTGTCAGTAGTCAAGTCATTTTGAGTTCGAACGTTCTGTTGGCCTGTAATGTGGTCGGCTAATGCTAACTCGAATACAACGTGCTCACGTGGGATTAGACAGAAAACACGGTGAATTGTTCCGAATTTATAAAAAAAACGGACTCCGAGGAGATTGACTCGAATATGTAATAACGTTGACGTGTTGTTTTTTCGTTTTTGTGTGGGTGGTTAACGTTTGCGTTTGCCACGGGGTTGTTTTGAGCGAGAGTCGATGTTTTGAAGGAGGTTCAGGCATTTGACTAGCGCAGGCCTTTCACACGGAAGTAGTGCGCCCCCTAAAGTTTAACACGAGGAATTCAAACAGACAGCGACAGCCTTTTGAGTATTCTTCAGTTTACACCCTTATTAATAATAGGAACACCCAACCATGTGAACAAACATAAAGCGGAATTTAGAAGGAATTAATTGAAATTCAAATGTAATCTATTTTAGTAAGAAGGAAAATAAACATTAAGGTGTTACATGACTTTCCCAACAGCGCTTTGGTTAAGTACCTGCTGCGCATGCATAAGATGTAATACCCTTCCATACCATTGGCGGCGGTAGTCACTATTTCTCATTGTTAGAAAAATCCAACCGCAAAGCTGTTGACCGGGGGCGGATTATAACAACGTAAACAATGCATTCGGCTATATTCTTCACTCACGATGAACTCCCACGCGAAGTAAACCCTCACGTACTTGCCACGGTATTGTGAAATACTTACATTGTCAACCCCCGCTCTTGTACTTGTAAGAAGATTAAGGCAGCGAAGGCGTGCTCATTGTTTATCCGCATTTGTCACATCCCGTTGGTGCTCCGAGAGCTGATTTGCTAGCTAACAGCCAATCAGAGTGACCAAATGTCACGACTGGCGACGCCGATTCAACATACGTAAACGCCCCCAAGACGCTTACAGCCGGGTTACGACACTACGACGGTGGTCACTACACCAATCAGACGACGCTTAAAGACGCCACAACGCTTCACGATGTCCGACGTCGGTTTGGTGTATCTGGGCCTTTAGAGTTACGTCGCAGCCTTAAAAACGAAACACTGTCGGAAACTGAGGAACCGCTGTACAGTTGCTGTTCTCAAACTTTTGACACCAAGTACCACCTCAAAAAATACTTGGCTCTCCAAGTACCACCATCATGACTAATGGTAAAATACATCGTGTAGTAGGCCTAGGTGTTCAACAAAATGAGACAGTGGTTTCACTCCTAAAAAGTATACTTAAGGTAAAATTTCTTAAACTTTTTAATAAAAAGTAAAATGCAACTGAACTGTACTGCGACAGTGGAAGCTGGGTGAGCTATTGAAAGGATGGCTGAAGTAATTCATAAAATATCTAATCAAATTTTTTGACTGGTCTATTTGGGGTTTTCATTAGCTGTACAATATATTCATCCATAGTATGAAGTCTGGAACAAAAAAGATGAATATTTAGCTCAACTGGTGAATCAATATAATGGGTGTCACTTTTTTATTTGAACCACTAAAATAAATGTTTTCCCTAATATCTGAATAAATTGAGATTGTCTAACTATGCTTAACAATTTGAATTTTTATAATTGTGACATATGTAATTAGTCTAAGTTTCTTGTATTGCCACTTTTTAAAAGAATAAAACTATTTTGGCAAACAACAGAATTATGAGATTAGATTTTCTGCAAATTTGTCAAAATTCTTATTGTACTGTGTTTGTTTTTCTGACTGCTTTCTCGCACACAATTGTAGACATTCAGATTCTGCAAATCAAAATGCCATAAAAATTTCAAGAAGAAGCGTAATCCCAGAAAGACCAG
Source organism: Filicampus tigris (assembly GCF_054856515.1). Taxonomy (NCBI): domain Eukaryota; kingdom Metazoa; phylum Chordata; class Actinopteri; order Syngnathiformes; family Syngnathidae; genus Filicampus; species Filicampus tigris. Next base: position 19,471,693 of record NC_141220.1, on the reverse strand, counting down.
ATGGACCAAAGCATTCCGAAAGGCAGCTGGAAAGGAATTGACAGTGGTAAGTTATCTTGAAAAATACACTGTAAAAGTTTAGAATTATTTTTTTCATCATTCATTGTGTCTTTCAGGATAACTCTTTGGAGTTCGAGAAACGCAGAAATATTCCTGTTAAATATAACCGAGAGATGTGGGATAAAACAGGTATGGTACACGTTGTTTTTGGGAAGAAACTCTTGAGTTGATGAGAACAGGGGAAAAGGGCTAATCACATTCACAAATCACTCAAGTACCTGTTTTGAAAATAATTGACTCCCTGTACTAGTGGTGGGCGATATGGCAAAAATATATTACGATTTTTATTTTATTAAGAATAAAATCACGATCATGATTTTATCATGAATCTTTTTTTACATCGTTTTTTTTTAGGCTAATTAGCACATTTTTTATCCTTTTCATCATGTTAAAGATATGAAACATATTTAGAATGTATATAAAACTCTAAAAGAAAAAAAAACATTTTTTAAGCCAGCTAAACTTTGTGAACAGGTTTTAATTTGATAGTGACAATTTTTATGAAAAATGTGCAGTGAATGTAAACATTAAAGGCAACGTAACGTAAACATAAAAACACAGCTCGTAACGCGGGTCTAGTACCTTGAAGAGTCTTTTAAAGCCCTCGTTTTCCAATGTTTTAATGGGAATCATGTCTTCAGCAAGGTAATAAGTCACTGCCTCAGTTACTTCTTTACACTGCTTGCTTGTTTTTTCATATGGAGTGCTCTTGTTAAATGACTGTTACCGTGGGTTGTGTTAGCTTGGAGCTAGCGCCTGCCTCTGGCTACCATGTGTCTGATCTCCGTTTGCTTTGGCTGTCGGCGTAGTTTTTTGCTGTCTCTGTCTCCGCAAGTGATCAAACGGGTTTGTCGTGTTGCCATCTGATGTCCGAACCGTGTCTCTGCAAACTTTGCAAATAGCTGGTTTGCGCTATCTCCTCCGAGGAAAAGACAAACCAAATCGACACTGTGGATGTGGAGGGTTTTTTTCGGGACCAACTCCCCTGGTTGGTCAGGTATGCGTCAGCGACTTTGCGCCGCCATAGAGCTAAACTGTATAGAATGTACCCAGTGGACGATCTTTCGTCTTTCTGAGATCATCAACACGTTAAACCCCATAACAATCTAATATCGTCATATCGCCCACACCTACTCTGTACCTATATTAATCTTAATTAATTACTTGTGTTCAATCTAATGATTTACAAAAGGGCCATTTGTCAAAATAATAGCCATGTTATTTTCGATATAGCTTTCCTGTTGGATTACATGAGATTGTGCAGATGTGATGTTGATTGTTGACACGTCACTGCTATTAACTCATTCACTGCCATTGGCATATTTAGGAACTTCTTTATGTATTTTTTATAATTTTTTTCTAATGTTTGGGTAAAAGGGGGTATAAAAATGTCTGGCAGTGAATGAGTTAAGAAGGAAAAAGAAAAACGATCATGCTTTTACATTTTTTTAAGGTATATTGACTTAGCAACAGTGTTTGTCTTTTGTTTTGCTAAAATTGACAATTGTGTTTCACTTTTGCAGTGGAAGCAATGAAGAAGGTGGAAGAAATAAAACTTAAACGGCAGGCAAGATTTATCATGAACAGGTGGGCACTTTAGTCAGTTCTATCTCTCTACAGCCTTTTCGTCTATGCTGTTCTTACCCAACTACTATTTCTTTTGAGCAATTATGGTAGATTTGGATAGCATTGCGTTTTGTCACCACTTTGCAGATTAAAGAAGGGCAAAGACTTGATGAAGGAAGAGGTCATCAAGGAAGTGAAGAAGAATATTCACCTCATCAAAGCGCCACACGCAGGTACATTTTCAAATTTAGTATTGTTTGATCTTTTACGGTCAAGTTCATCGTTCTTGAATATTACGTGTGAAAACAAATCTTTTGTTTGTTATTACAGGAAAACCCAAACAAATGGAAGAGAAAATGTTGCAGAAATTACAAGAGGATGCAGACATGGGAGATGAAGACATTTAAATGTTTGTTTCGTGTGACAATTATACTGACCGACTTTACAGTAGACTATCCTCTGGTTTGGGAACCATCATTTCTCACTAAATAAATGCTTCATGACAGACTTTGCAGTGGATTTAGTTTTAAATGCTGTACACTGGCAGGTTGCATTGATCCACTTGAGACCTCTGTAGAGGCCTCTTACGTGTGTGTGTTCACATAATGTATTATTGCAGAAAAGACAACAGATGACAGAATAAACACTTTTCACACAAAAACAAGCACCGCTGCTGTTTGAATTTGTATTTAAAAAGTCTTCATCATAATGTTCACATTTTGCCATCCATCAGCCCAAGACCACCTAACGATTGATTAACATGAAGTGGCCACTGAATTTGGTGTCATCGTCAGTTGCACCAGAAATACAGAAAGACTGGAAGAGTTAGAATGGCATAAAAGTGGACGTCCTTGTGAATTTTGCCATTCTGCTCTTGTTAAGAAAAGGCAAGTTGCCTAAAAAGTACTGAAATATAACAGCTGGATATGTGCTTTCAAACGTTCTGTGGTCAAATGAAGTTCACCACCATGGTTGTAGTGCACTTAAGGTCCATTTGACTCGAGAACCGAATATCCCTAACTTTTTGTGAGTAGTTTGTCATTAATAATGAATGCAGTTCAACTGCGCATATTTGTAAAGGCATAACTGTCTGAGGCTTCCACAAATGCCGATTAATCATAATAGTTCAGTATAAACTTCACGGTTATCTTGAAGACATTTAAACTGACAGTTTTGCAAAGTTGTACTGGTTCTTCTTCTGTTATTTTGTGATTTGCAGCTGGCATCCTGCTTCTAGGTGCATTTCTGCCACCTACCGGACTGGAGTGTGGCACAGTCGATTGGCTAGTTGTATCGGTTCTTATCAGGAAGTCAAATGAGGTCGCGAACGAGATAAAAGACGTCGATTAGGGTCCACTCGCGTCATTGGAGTCTCTGGGATTGATAGAGTAACCTTGCAGGCCAGCAGAGAAGGGTCCGGCTGCGGCCGGGGCGTTCCTGTTAGGATACAAGAACGCCCACTGGGCGTTCCTGTACGCGTTTTGTCGACCAATGAGAAGGATCCAGTTACAGCCGGGGTGTTCCCAACACGACAGGGTGAGGGACGCGCAGTGGGTCCTCGCGACTTCACAACGTCCTATTAATTATTTAAATCAAACATTTAAAAAAAAGACATTCTCTTGCTCAGGAATGCAATGTTATCCAATTCACACGTAGTTGACTGTAAACCACGTTCCAAATTAAATGTTTGGAATGTGCTGATTAGAAATTATTTAGTGAGTACAGCTACTCCACCAGGAGGCTGTCTATGCTAAAGTAACCTACTATCTGTAGTAGAAGCAGCACCAGGATGGGATTGGGAAGGACAAAAACAGTGTACGGAACCAAGACGAATGTTGCAGCAATGTTCAATAAAACCTACAGCAACCCACGAATATTTTCTGTTTTATTAAAAACATAACATGGAGGACATGCGTGTGCATTATTAAGCCTGGGTCCAAATGACAACATGCCTCCTGTGCATACTCACTAAACGTTTTTTAAATATGCTTTTCTGAAACGCTTTTGGCATCATATGGTGAAGCTAAAATGATATATAAGTTCACTCTATTACTAACTCTGAACACGTGAACTGTATCTAAAAAACGTAGGCGTTTTGGAAACGTAATACTGGAGAACAGGCGTCTTCCTGCCAGAGTGACGTCAGCCTTGAGGTGAGGGAGCGTTCCCGTTCTCAGAACGGGGCGTTTCTGTCAAAATCGGTAACGCCCATTTGTGGCTGCAGCTGGACCATATTGGGCCAGCAGGAGCCAGAGCACTTAAAGCTACTTCTCTCACTGTTGCTTCTGCTGCTGCTATAGTGCAGGGACACTTCTTCGCCCCGCTCCGAGTCGGACATCTAAAGTTTTTGAATAGCAGGCCATTTCTTGAATAGGCCGACGAGGAGAATGTCTGATGGCGCTGAAGGAACGAGGGCGTTGGAAGAGCAGGTGAAATGTCTTTTTTTTTTAAGAAGAAAATATTAACCTGGCTAGCATAATAAAAACAATCTTGGTCAGGGGTTGATGGTTAGCAATAGGCTAGTTAGCATTTTAGCTTCTCTCGGCTAGTGCGACCAATGGGATGCTATCGCCAAGTTAGTCATTTTCGCTTGCGGTAAAATTGCAAACCTCGCCATTGCAATGCAACACACTTGCAATTCATAAATTGTGATCCCCATTATTGCTCCAAACGTGGAGGTAAACGCTGCGCGTTGAATGGTAAAATGGGTTACCTCGTGCATGCATCCAATTTCTCTTGAGTATGAAACAATTGCAGTCACTTGTCAAAATTTCCGTCGCCTTTACATCTACATGTTTAATTGTGTGTAGATTCTTATTTGCAAAACAGCTTAACGTCGTTTAAAGTTAAGAAAATTATAACCAATCGTTAACAAAATTCAAGTGCACATCTCAACATATTTTAAGTGTTTTTCTCTCCTTTAAAAAAAAGCTAACGTTAGTCGAAGTCACAATTGTGATCAATGTTTACAAAAATCTATGTGGACAACTACCTATATGCACTTGAATCTCTGAAAATATCAAAACGATCGCACCAATATTTTAGATGTTATAGACCTTGTCTTCCTCTCCATACTAATATAGCATAATGAGGAAAACACTTAATGACCATTAAATCAAAATTATGAGGCAACCGTTTTGATACGTTCAGAGATTGATGTGCACATGAATTTTGGTGAAGATTGATCATAGTTTTCTAACATGAAGCGATGTTAAGCTTTTTTACACACAATAAGCGTTTTATACTGCCGCTATTGCCAACTCTATGGAAATATGACTGTACGCTGTTCCAACAGGAAATGGATGATACCGTTGTTAGTCCAGAGAAAGCAGAAGAGGCCAAATTAAAGGCCAGGTACGCCAGTCTTGGAGCCAAACCTGGGGGATCCGATTTCCTGAGAAAAAGACTTCAGAAAGGGGTGGGTATTGTAATTACAGTCCCTAGCTCATTTAATTAAGATTTCAAGATATTGAGTCTCGTTTTTGTTCACCCAGCCAAAGTATTTTGATTCTGGCGACTACAACATGGCCAAGGCTAAAATGAAGAATAAGCAGTTGCCATCGGCCCTGTCGGAGAAGTCTGAGATCACTGGCGGTCACATCCCAACGCCTCAGGACCTGCCACAGAGAAAGACTTCCATTGTGGCAAGCAAACTGGCTGGCTGATCGTTCTGCTGTTAACAGCTTTATTACCATTCCCACCAGAATCAAACCCACCTACCTAACTGCTGTCTTTTCACTTCTGTATGTTCTTTTCAAAGTTCAAGTTCAAACCAAACATCTGAGAAAAATGGGAAATGAATTAAGAATTGCTTGCACATGAGCCCGCACTTACGAATTTGTGCTACCTTATTTTGGTGTAATATTTCACAATGAAAAGTACATAGTGCAGTAGGAAATTAGAGTGCAGAAGCTTATTTATCACCACAAAGAATCTTTCGCTTGTTGCCTTTACTGTTGCTAAGAGGCCAGTGACATAATATTGGCCAGAAATAATCAGTTTTGCATTCAGATATGTCCCTCAGTTGAACTCTTTAAGGACAAATGTTCATGTGGAGACATCCCTTTGTTCTATGAGGTCATCAAATATTTTTCTCACATTTTATCGGTATATACAGTCATGTCAAGTCTAATTGCATACAATTGTTTTAATGGGTTTCTGACAGTGGTCTCCGAAGACTTGAAGCATGGGCTCCATATCATCCAACCGCTCAAATGGCCTTAATTGAAGTAAACTGAGCAATATTTGTTGTCAGGAGAGTCTCTTGGGTCATGTCAGTGTTCGACTTGGTTTAGGATTTTATGGAAGGAAACTATGTACTGTATGTGGATGGAGTGTGCATGTGCCGCACTGTGCCATTTGTTTTGTAAATAAATTTTTTGCATAATATTCTCTTTGGCTGGTGTGTTAATGTAGAGTCAGTACCAGTGGGGTAATGGATGCACAATTTAGGTAGAAGTCCAATTTTTAGTGTGTTGATCAATTCATTGCAGCATGCTTGTTTAATTGCGTATTATGTTTAGGTGATTTATCCACTTGGATACGACTATTTCTGTCAGTGAAAACCACAGCATTTGAAAACCATGCTTAATATACACAAAATAACTATGTCAGTAAAATGCTAATATTTTATCATAATGCAGTTTAATGTCATTTCCGTACAAATAGTCAATGTTATCTATACCATACCATGAAGTAGGCCTTTTGGTTGTGAATTTGGGAATTTTTCACTACTGTAGAACTGCACTGCACCATAATGAGGTGTTTTTCTAATGTAATAATTTTTTTTACATTTATTTAGGTAAATCAAGGGTAGAATGCATCTAACCATAGCCATCTGCTAAGTATACCTATACCTGATGACTTTTTAACTGCAAAAAATATTCTTGAAATTGTAGCTCACCCTGTCACACAGTTTGTGCTGTACTGTAATGTTACATGTACAGTTAAAAAAAAAACTCAAACTCATTAAATGCATGAAGTTCCTGTTTACCTTATAGGCTTTTAGGTCCTATTTTGGTGTTTAGTTCCCCCAATTGGCCACCAAGGGGCGCTCCAGTAGTGTTTTTTTGTTCAAATGTGCAACGTTAGTGTCAAGTTCAGGAGGCATAAATATTTAATACCACAACCCTGATCTAACCTGTCCTGTCTTTACTTTCCCGAAAGTGGGATTTATGCATTACACTAATGTATGCTTACGTAAAACTTAAAGATGTGGAGCTAATTTGACCTGTGACCTGACGCAAAACAGTGCCGTTATACACTACTTCAACCTACTTTACGAGGAATTGCTAAATGTATTCGGTACTTTTTACTGTATTCTATTTTAAATGGAGATATTTCTACAGTACTACACCGCTGTTACCGCCACAATCTCGGTTTCAGCCCGCCCCACAAGCTTCCATTTACTTGGGAGTAAAGCAAGGTAGAGGCTGCCTTGACGGTGTCTCCACACAAGTGGAGGCTGCTGTGCTGCTCGCAGAAGTTGTGATAGGCTTCTTTTAAAATTCACCCCACGTCATGGCAGGTTCAGAGCTTTATACCAAGGTAAGCTTACTTTTCTAAATTTATCAGTCAACTGTCTTCTCTTACCAATTGTGCTTTCCTTGACCCCCCCCCCATCATTCGGGGGGTATTAAATTATTATTCTCTTTATTTTTATCCATCGGACACTAAAAATAACTCCCATCGAACTTTATACTCGGGGTTCTAATTTCAAGCGCGTAGGACATTGAGGTTGTCTGTTTACGATGGCACTGACATAATTTATATTTCGAGTTTACGAACGGCGAGCGAAGAGTTAAAACTCAAGAAAATAAAGGGAACATTTCGAACACAAATGAAACACTTAAGTCATTCACACGGATGGGAAATCCGCCTGGCCAGTTAGGCAGCAATCGATTGTAAATCAGTTTCACCTGCTGTTGTGCAAATGGAACTAAGCATGTGGAAATGAGAGGCAGTTTGCTAGAAAGGAATGCTTCTGCAGGTGGTGACCACAGACAGTTTTGCCTGTTCTCATCCCTTCTGTCTGATTCTTTTATTCTTTATTTTTTGGCTCACTTTTGCATTTGGCTAATGCTCGCACATCTAAAGGTATTATGAGGCGGTATCAACACCCCACAGAATTTGCTCAGGTAGTGCAGCTCATCCAGAATGGCACGTTAAATGCGCTGTGTGGCAAGAATCTGCCAGCACAGTGACTGAGTGTCCCAATACATTTAGAGGTCACATTGTGTGTTCCATCTTCCATGGATGAACTGAAGGAGCCATGTAAAATGACTTCCAGCAGGCCCACTAATGTGAATGTTTCTGCTCAAGCAGTCAGAAACTGTCTCCATGAAGGTGGTGTGATGGCCCGGCGTCCACAATTTGCCAAATTAGCAAAATGGGTATTGAAATCACTTTACAACATGATTAAGTACACTAAAGCTAAAAAAAAACCCTGTTATTCAATTAGAAGAATTAAATCAGTAGTGATGCTTTTAACTAGAGCTGCATAATATATCGAAAAATTATCGGTATCGCGATATTGGCTCGTGCGATATGCATATCGCAAAGACATGCAATACGTTTCTTATGTAATTGTAAGATTTTATCTGAATTTGACCAGTCAGACGCAAACTTAAATGTGCGTCACCATCCAATAGTTGAACATTATCTAGGATAATTACAATTAATTAGATAAGAATACACTGAGCTTGCTTATTTGACTGCATGAAAAAAAGTAATTATTTCATTAGATATAGAAAAATGTCATTTCTTTAGTTACATGTTAAATATCACAATATCGATATCGCTATATTCAACAACCATATGGCATATCATGTTTTCCCAATATCGCGCAGCCCTACTTTTAACCTATTCTTTGTTTTTACTCATGTTTTTACCGTGTGTGAATACTTTTGCCACCTGTATACAAATTTCCATCAAATTCTGGTATTAGCTGTTTGTGTATGTGGTTGTGACTTACTTTCTTCCATGTTTGTGCACCAGCATGCCCGTGTATGGCTCCCAGACGCTGTGGAAGTGTGGAAGTCAGCTAAGTTAGTCAAAGATTACGCTCCTGGCAACCAGACGTTATTTCTCCTCTTGGATGATGGCACAGTAAGTCACAGCGGATACAATAGCTTGGATACAGAAACTGAACACGCCCCCTGTTAAAATGGCAGTTTTTGTGCTGATGTCATAAAAATGCCTATGATGAATAGTTTCAAGACTTTAAAACAATGTGACCAGTCCACCCGAATTCAACTGAAAAACAACAATTTGATTAGTGCGAGTCATAAAAAAAAATGTAGAATACGATGGTACGTCTTCCTTGCAAAAGTGCCACAAATATTTCAAAAGTGCAAAGGTCACCCACTGATTTTTCAATTGGCTTTAGGTATATGCTCTGACTATCTTATGCCAACACAATCTTTTGTTGAAGAGAAATATTCTATTTCTTTGCTTTATGCGACGGTCACACTGAAAAATGAAATTCCTGTCCCTCTTTATCTTTCTAAGCAGACATCTGAAGACTCAGAATAGCATTTAACAGGGTAGGATAATACGAATAGACATCTGTTTGGGAGTGTTCATAATTCCTTCACCTTGACTAAGGCTTCGGTTCCAGCTGGGAAAAGCAAACAAACTCACCACCACACATTCACTGTGGGAATTGTGTTCTTCTGGTGATGGACAATATGCCTTTTCAAATTGCTGCCAAAAAGCAGACTTTGACTTTAAACATTTCCATTTTTTATGACACCAAGGATGCCTTCACTTCTACAGTATATCCACAGTACGAGTAATGAACAAAGTGTAAAAACAATGCTTACACCATAGTAGCTTCACAAAAGAAGGGCAGAGATGGATGAACACAGTGGTTGAAGGAATTTGGGCCGAGTTAGGGCATGCAGGCGGAGTGACTTAAGGCAAAGTTATCTTGCACAAGACAGTTGCTTGGTAGTTGTAAATCACGCTTATTTTGTTTGATGTTCCTTTGACCACCGTTTTCAGTTCTGACTTGCTCCTAACTGCGTCTTGTGGTTTTATAGGAGGTGGAATACAAAATAGACCCGCGAACAAACAACCTTCCACCCCTAAGGAACCCCAACATCCTGGTGGGAGAAAATGACCTCACGGCTCTTAGCTACCTCAATGAACCGGCCGTCTTACACAACATCAAAGTGCGCTTCATCGACTCCAAGCTGATATACACATACTGCGGTAAGGAGCGTCATCTTGGTTGACTCACACTATCTTTGTCACTGTAGACTTTGGAGTCCTGCTCACTTGCATGCTCTGACTTCAGCTGTGTGATGATAATTACTGTGGGGCAGATTGCGTTTAAAGTAACACACGCAAGTTTATTAGTTTTGCACTGTACACTTCTTGCTGACTAACTGGCAACGCTAATCGGAACACCTGAACAATCGAATTGGAATAAAGGGTATAATGTGACTTCACAAACTGCACAAGATTGGAATGACCCTGAACAGAAATTTAAATTGCTGTAAAATATGCTAATAAAACTTGAGTTATGAGCCCACTGCACACCAAGCTACGCAGCCGAACGCGACTCAACTGTCGCACTGTGTGCGAGGTTCTGCGGCTGGTTCTGATGAGTGGCCAATGAATCGTCAAGAACCAGTTTTGATGCGATTTGAAATTTTAATGGTGAGCGGTGTCGTGGCTGTGTCATATCAAATGAGCTTTCACAAGAAACGTTACGTTTCTGGGTACAAAGAGCAATTCAGCCGGATGCCACACCAATACTGTACATTTACGGTATATCTATTGTTTTACAATACAGTGGACCTCCGCTATTCACGGGGATAGGAACCAGGTCTGCTAGTAGCGATAATCTGCATATAATCGATGCCCACTGAATGGATAAGGTTCCTGAATGTCAACATGGTCATAATGTTGTGCTTTGAATGATAATTGAAATGTGTAATATTTTCATTCGGACTCATTGAGATCGTTTCTGCAATAAACAGGCATTGTTCTTGTTGCCGTCAATCCATATGAGAGTCTGCCCATCTATGAAGCCGACATCATCCATGCCTACCGTGGGCAGGACATGGCCGACATGGACCCCCATATATTTGCAGTGGCCGAGGAGGCGTACAAGCAAATGGCCAGGTGTTCTTCAAATAGAATCATTTGACTTGAAGGGGAAGTCAACCCAAACATATTTTTTTCAAGAATATGTTCTCTGCAGGCCCACTAGTTGAAACACTGTATTCTGATTAATATTGCATTTGTGGAATATGAGTTAAGCAGCAAAATCCACCCCTTTTTAGCCATCTCCGGGGGCGGCCATTTTGTTACCTATGTCGACTGAAAATGACATCACAGATGATCAGGGCTGAGATAACGACCAATCATGGCTCAGTTTCAGAAAACAGGTGAGCTGTGATTGGTCGTTACCTGAGCCCTGGGCAGTTGTGATGCCATTTTCAGTCAACAGAAGTGACAAAATGGCCGCCCTCTGAGATGGCTAAAAAAAGGGTGGATTTTCCTGCTTAACTCATATTCCACAAACGCAATATTCCTCAGAATGTCTTGTTTCAACTAGTGGGCCTGTATAGATATTTCTGAAACAAATGTTTGGGTTGACTACCACTTTAAGACCACCTGAGAATTGCATCTTCTTTTTGCTTATTACTCTATATGTCTCACATCTTTTTGCAGAGACCAGCAGAACCAGTCCTTAATAGTGAGTGGTGAGTCAGGAGCCGGCAAAACCGTCTCTGCTAAGTACGCCATGCGCTACTTTGCTACCGTCAGCGGCTCCTCTGGTGAGGCTGATATTGAGGAGAGAGTACTGGCCTCCAATCCCATCATGGAGGTGATGTTTAACACTGCAGAATATATACGTTTATATAGATTGTTGTCATAATCTGTTGGGTATATTTTGGCAGCCTGATGAGATCCATTAAGCGCTTCTATATTTTGCAAGTGTGCCTACTGAAATGTGGTGCAGTGTCCAATCGCACATGTCATTTAGAGGCTTCAATGTATTACATTTAGGCTCTTGGGAATGCCAAAACGACGAGGAATGACAACAGCAGCCGCTTTGGGAAGTACATTGAGATCGGGTTTGATAAAAAGCATCGTATCATTGGGGCTCACATGAGGACATATTTGCTGGAAAAGTCAAGAGTTGTTTTTCAGGTACATTGCATGTTGATCATGACTTTAGTATGCCCTCCTATACATCTAATCTATATTTTCTCTTTTTTTGGAATATGAATAATTATGCACATGTGTAAATGAATGTCTACTTTTATCTTCAGGCCCATGGAGAAAGGAACTATCATATATTTTACCAGCTGTGTGCCTCATCACATTTACCAGAGTTTAAAACGTTCAAATTAGGTAAGTGGAATTTAGAAATATCTTGACTTGATGAGGATTTGTAAATGGTTCCTTAAAGAGCTTGCAATGGTATCATATTTTATGACCGATTTGTGTACTTCGTCAAGGTGATGCAGATGATTTCCACTACACCAACCAGGGTCACAATCCAGTTATTGATGGAGTGGATGATGTCAAAGATATGTGCAACACAAGGAGGGCTTTTTCACTATTAGGTGAGTCTTTGCAGTTTATGTGTGTGTAAAGTACTCCCCAACAGATTTGTTAGAAAACATTGTTTGCTTTCAAAATCAATATTTTCTCCTGCAGACTATATGGCAAAAATGTTCCCACAAATGTTATCCAATGGTTGCAAATCAAATTTTGGCAATGGGCACACACTATTTCATTTAGCAAAACCTCATCTCTTTTACTGTAAACAGTTATACTGATTTTGTTTGCCTTGCTAACAATGTTTCTGTTCCAAAAGGTATTATTATTGCAGGATTATGTACGGTACGCACTTCCTCTGTCCTTTTTAGGAATTAGTGAAAGCCATCAGATGGAAATCTACCAGATTTTGGCAGCTATTCTTCATCTTAGCAATGTGGAGGTGAACGATCATTCGGGGGACAGAAGCAGCATTTCGGTAAACAAAAAAGCACAAAAGGGTGGGTGGAGGTTATGAGGGGCGGGATTTACTTTTCAGTAGGGATGTTCGATACCATTTTTTTCAAACCGATACCAGTACGAGTACTCAACCCTTGAGTTGAAAAAAAAATTTTTTTTTTTTTTTTAACATTTTCAAAATAAAAAAAACATTGGATGCAAGCATCAAAAGCAAATAATTCTATATCTATATGACACAATATACCAGTAGGTACAAAAAAAATGGACAACGTGATTATAGCGTCCTGTAAAATACTACAAGTAAAAGCACTATGTTGCCTGTACTGCATTCAACAGGAAAAATATACCTTCTTATTGCACTGACTAATAGCATTCGTTTCGGTATTCGCCCATCACTACTTCCGGTTGCTTCTGTTTTTACCTTATCTGCTTTCAGCCAGACAATTTCCACTTGGTGGTGTTCTGTGAGTTGATGGGGGTGCCCTGTGACGAAATGGCCCATTGGCTCTGCCACAGGAAACTCCAAACGACCACAGAAACGTACGTCAAGGCTGTCTCCAAGTCCAATGCGCTCAATGGCCGAGACGCGCTCGCCAAGCACGTTTATGCTCGGCTCTTCAGCTGGATTGTTGGCTGTATAAATAATGTGCTTAAATCGACAGTTAAGCAACACTCGTTGATTGGCGTTCTGGACATATATGGGTATGTTCTTATCATCCTGTTGTAGCTCTTCTCCGTCTTATTTTGCCAATAATATTTTTTCCTCTATTTATCTTTTTCCATTTATTCCTTCCCCAGGTTTGAAACATTTGATATCAATAGCTTTGAACAGTTTTGTATCAACTATGCCAATGAGAAGCTCCAGCAGCAATTCAACCTGGTACGTTTATTGTTCTAAACGCTTTATTTTTGAGACTTCGCATGTGAAATTCTGTCTCCATTTATGCCTCCAGCATGTCTTCAAACTGGAGCAAGAAGAGTACATGAAAGAGGAGATTCCATGGACCCTGATTGACTTCTATGACAACCAGCCATGCATTAATCTCATTGAGGCAAAATTGGGCATCCTTGACCTTCTGGATGAGGAGTGCAAAGTAAAATGCTGCTTTACCCCTGACGTGGAGATCTTATCTTATCTTATCTTAGTTGACTTGTCATGTTTGTTTGCTTGTTTTTGCATTACATGATGCACAGTATCACTCAGGTTTATCTTTACGATGATAGTAATTTGATGAGAATCCACACATTGTCATTGATATATGAATCCCTTCTTTTACAAGGGGAGATTTCATTTTAGAATTTGCCTTGTCTATGTAGAATTAAAATTTTTAAATCTTTCATCTGTGATTTATCTGATTATTAAATTTGGAAGCAGTTTAACAACATCTCATTCAACAGGATGCTAATGTGTTGTGCCGTGCTGTTTAGAATTTTTTTTTTGTTTTTTTTGGGATGAACCTTTACCTCATTCAAGCTGTAAGTGTTTTCTACAACTTTCCACAGGCTGAGCCTACATGTTGTTTTGAGTAAAAGGCAGTGAGCTAATGGGTCACTTCTTCCTGTTTCCGCAGATGCCGCAAGGCTCTGATGGCACATGGTGTCAGAAAATGTACAACAACCTGTTGAAGCAGAACGCTCATTTTGATAAACCGAGGTTATCGAACAGAGCTTTCGTCGTCCACCACTTTGCAGACAAGGTAGATACTGGCTAAGTTCTGGTATGTGAAAAAAAAAAAAGTCGCACTTTCAATCCTGGCCTGTTCTCATTCATGCATACTCTTGCCACCTAAACAGAAAAACAGAAGCTCACGCCATTAAAAATGTGTTCCATGCACTGCATCATTTCCCTTTGCAGAACAAACGGTGATGAAATGGAAGCATGGATGACTCACATGTTCTCATGAAAAGTGTGTCTGAAGGAATAATTACCTTCAGTTTCAATGCCAATGCCAACATTGACTTCTTTCACCACAACATCGGTTGTACTGTATTAGCAACACAGTTTGGTCAGCCAGCTTCAGCATGATGATTATGACCTTTGCTCATTTCCCCCCCCCATAACCTTCTGCCATAGGTGGAGTACCAGTGTGACGGCTTCCTGGAGAAAAACAAGGACACAGTCAATGAGGAGCAAATACACGTGTTACAAAAGAGCAAGGTGAAAACATTTGTGACCATAGCTACGGCATACGGTACAATAGAATTTCCTTTTGTAGTCATAATGGACGTCATTTGAAGGAAGTAATTTGAAGGAAGTCATTTTTGCTACCCATTCAAATTCAAATCCAGTTGGAAATCCATACTTGATGTTATTATGTGCACACACCCTGGAATTGTTGTGCCAGCACTATTGGAGGAAATGATATACAGTACAATACATTTCACTTTGTACTGCAAAGCCGAAACATTGCCATCTAGTGGCCATTGACGTTAACGACTTCTCTCGTCTGTTCTCAGTTTGATTTCTTGCTGAAGCTGTTTGTGGGAAATGAAAAGGCAACAAGCTCCGCCAACAGACCCGCTAGCAGCATTACGGGAAGATATGGTCAGTCACAGAGAGGTAATAAGAAGACTGTGGGACTGCAGGTGAGGTCAGAAACTGGTGATCGCTACATTTTTAACTTTAGTGGTAATAATAAAGCACAATCACAGTCCCTCTTTTACTGTATTTCACTACTGTAGCAAACAACAAAACAGACCTTGTTTATCAAGAATTGCTGAAGTGTTTGCCATCTGTAATATTTGTCAGTCTTCTTTTGTTTTGTTTCATGTTCATCACCTCTGTTGCAGTTTCGACAGTCTCTACATTTGCTGATGGACACGCTTAATGCTACGACTCCTCACTATGTCCGGTGCATTAAACCCAACGACCATAAAGTGCCATTCAGGTAAAGGAGAAGGGGATGATTTTACTCGCGTCACTCTCTGGGTTGATTAACATGTTCTATTTAACAAAGCTTGGACCCTGTGAGGGCAGTGCAGCAGCTGCGAGCATGTGGCATCCTGGAAACAATCCGAATCTCGGCAGCTGGATTCCCTTCCCGGTAGCAGGCGCCTCTGCGAAAATGAAACTATAGATGTTGAATACACAACGCTAAATGTTTATAATGATTCGACCTACTGTATGTTTATGAATGTTGCAGATGGACCTATCAGGAATTTTTCTGTCGTTACCGGGTCCTTATGAAGCAAAAGGACGTCCTTCCTGATGTAAAACAGACCTGCCAAAATCTCCTAACAAAGCTCATCCAGGTTTAAATATTAGGCAGGACCTGAGTTGTAATTGCAGTATGTCTATATTGATTAGGTTATATTGTGGTTTTGTTCTCAGGACCAGAACCTGTATCAGTGCGGTAAAAACAAGATCTTCTTCAGAGCTGGCCAGGTGGCCTACTTGGAAAAGCTGCGTTCTGAGCAGCTTCGAAGAGCTTGTGTCAGCATCCAGAAGACGATCCGCTGTTGGCTGGCACGTAAAAAATACCTGAGGATGAAGCAATCTGCCATCACCATTCAAAGACATGTGCGGGGTCACCAGGCACGCTGGTGAGCAGACCGATTGACAAATAGCGGAAAAATAAGTTTGACATGAAACGTTACAAATGCTTCCCCCCCTCCCTTCAGTTATGTTCGTTTTCTGCGGAGAACGCAAGCGGCTGTTGTCATTCAACGTAATGTTCGAATGTGGGCGGCCAGAAGACGCTACCAAAAGCTGCGCTCTGCGTCTGTTGTCATTCAGTGCTTCTTCAGGGCATATGCAGCCAGAAAGCAGTACTATAAGGTAATGTCAGCAATTAATTGTCTAACTGGGCAGCATTGACATATTTTTCCCAAAATATGATGCGGCCTGACAGTTGAGGCTTGTATTAATATAATGCCAGAAACTCGCTCCCAACAACTGTGATCTGAAGAATTGCTCGACACTCCAAATTATTTTAGTCTTCCCAGAAATGTGAAAGCTGTTATAACTTCAAAGGAGAGACCAACTTAATCTCTTATTCATTTCTAAATCCCTGTCATCAATACCTGTAAAAACCTCTTTCACTTCTCCTTGCCGTGAACTCATTTACAAGGCTCAAAATAAGTGGTTTTGCTTCACAGTCTGCAAGCAGAAATGTGCATTTTGCGCCTCAAACAAACATTACACTGCAAAACTGCGAATGCGCCAGCGTTTATGTCGCAGAGCCCAAATGTTACGGAAATCACTGAACGCTAACCCCTTAAACCCGTAACACGTTGTCTTTGTTCCGAATATTTAAATAAATGATCAGAGTTGCCGTCATTACACAGGACTTTAGTTTACCTTCCGTGCGGGACTCGGGGAGCGCGACGGCCCCAGTGAGTCCCTCATAACCGATCGGGGAATGAGCCCCGCTCGCGTGTGAGTCTTTCCGAGCTGAAGCATATTACCGCCACGTATGAATGAAGTGTCGATGGTCAATATGTTGAGCAATTCACATTAGTTCTCACGGCTACCAGCTGCATTTTTCATCACTGGACAAACCGGTAAACACACCGCGTGCATGTCAGCCGCTTTGCGACATCACTGGCTCAAACATAGCTAGTCGTTTGGGGCCCATGGGCAAAACAACCAATTCCCAACCCCTTGCTTCAGGTCCCTGGGATAAACCTGCCAAAAAATTGCGCCTCAAAATGAGTAGTTTACTCCTCAAATAAGGTCATTAATTAGCAAAATTGCTCCTTAAAACTCATTCAGTACCAGACATTTCAGTCCCTCTTTTACGCTAACGTTTAAAAAAAATTGGGAAAAAAATATAGATAACTTCCTGGGATTGAATGGCTGGACAGTGAAAAGACATAAATGTGTCTTTTGGATTGAATGAGTTTTTAAAGAGGAAAAAAAAGTTACATTTAGCCTTGCATTTATGTTCCAATATCCTTTGCAGATTTTGTACGAGCAAAAGGCTTTGGTCATCCAAAAGTGGGTGAAAGGCTGGCTTGCCAGACAGCGTTATCAACGTACTCGGGCAAACATCATCCTGCTGCAGTGCTGTGTGCGTCGCCTATTGGCCAAAAGGGAATTAAAGGAGCTCAAAGTGGAGGCGCGCTCTGTGGAGCATCTCAAGAATCTCAACGTTGGCATGGAGAACAAAATTATGCAGTTGCAACACAAAATAGATGAGCAGGTAAGAGAATTGTGTTGCTGGCTATGTTGGTAGTATGTTGTACATCATGTGAGGCAAGACCCATGATGCTAATGTAGGAGAAGAAGAATTTTCAAATTTCGTTTTCAGTCTTTCACATGCTTTAACAACCGCATAGAATGATAGAGGAAGGACTGTGCGAGGAGTATCATGTTATAATGCCTTGCTGAATGGCCCCTTAGCCATTCTAAGCAAATGAGCTGGTATCTGAACCTTCAACTTCCTCTGTCTTAATTATGTCCCTTTTTAAGACTAATTCATCTCAATGCACGTTGGAATTTGCAGAAATGACTCGTACTAATTCAATTAAGTGCATGAAATTATGAGGAATGCGGAAATTGATTGATGTTAGCGTTAACGCTAGCTGTCATCATGTCTCGGTCTCTTATGTTATGCTGAATGTTGTTAAAAATGTGTGCGTGAGCTATGGATGTGGACCATGAGACAACTTGCCTTAAAACACTTCGTGGCTGGGCGTTGTCATCGCATCACATGCACACCATGTGTTCGCATGCCCCCACAGCACAAAGACGTCAGAGAGCTCGGCGAGCGATTGAATGCCGCGGCCAAGACCCAAGATATGGAGAGAGAGCGACACCGCAAAGAGATAGAGAACCTTCAGAGATCCGAGCAGAAGGCCAGAGCCAAGACAGAGAGGCTCCCCTCACTAATGGAGCAGCTCTCTTTTCTTCAGCGGGAGCTGGAGAACACTCGTAGTGAGAAAGAAGTCCTGGAAGATCAGAAGAATCTTGACAAGGAGCGGACACAGCAGGCGAGCATCCTCCTTTTCTCTTATTTTGTTAGCTTGTGTCTTCATGGATTTGTTATGTCGTGTTTGTGTCCCCAAAGGTCAGTGTTGAATCTACTGTGTGCTGCTGCTACGGCTTTGCTACGGTTTTGTTGGGTGGAGAAAAGATGCATGTGTCAGTTTCTTAATATTTAACCAGGCTTACAGGCTTAACAACAGCAATACACGACTGCCACTACTAAAAGGAAGAATAAGAAACAGAAATAAAAGAATGTCGCCGGAGGATTTCACAAAACATCTCAATTAAATGTCACCATTTAAAAGGTGCACTGGAGGATTGTTGTAGCAATAAAAACGGTAGTGCGAGTATTAGTAATGTGATTATTGTTTCATTATTTTTTGTTTTTGTTTCGTCTACCGAGTTCCCATAATCAACAAGACTCAATTTGCTATCAGGTGGTCGAGGAGCTAAATGTGAAGAATGGCTTGCTGAATGATGAAAAGGAAAATCTTAACAAGCTCATCCTGGAACAAAAACAACAGTTAACAGGTACAATGCAAATTGAAGTTTCACTGTCTTTCTAAATGAACAAAAACAATGAAACGGACGTTCTCAGAGATTGAAGCCCAGGTGGTAAACACAGAACAGCTACAGAAAGAGTTGACCGAAGAGCGTTCCCGGTACCAAAATCTGCTGAGTGAACACCTGCACCTACAGGAGCTGCATGAAGACCTGAAGGAGGAACTGGAACTGAGGCTGGTGAGGCAGCTTTCCCCCCCCCCCCCCCTTATGTTCTGTGACCAGTCAACTTGACCTACTTTTTTTCTCTTGACAGAGTCCAAGCAAGAGGTCAGAATCCAACTACACCCGTCACTTGCCTGAATGCAGTCCAAGGATTGGCTCTACTAATGGACAAGAAAGCTCCGTGGACAAAGCGGTAATGTACTAAACAAGACAATGACGTACATTATGTCACCCATCACGTTTCTCAGTTTTAGATTTGATTATATGGTCACATTGTCGGAAAAGAAACTGGCAAAAAATTCTTTAAACCCTCTGACTGCCTGAAGCGTGGAGACATGAATGTTGGCCGATGCCTACTTAGGCTGCTCTACTGATTTCTGTTATTAAAGGGTGGGACCCCCTCCACTGTAGACCTGCCCCTCATTCTCAAGCTCCAGAGGAGAGTGAGAGAACTAGAGAGGGACAAACAATCGCTACAACGGCAGATAGATGAGAAGGAAACCCAAGAGGAAGATGCCAAGGTATGTCCTCAACACTTGTAATTATAAGTGATGCATTCATATGCATAGTTGCTGTTTTGATTGTTGGTGAATTTCTGAACAAAGGATGCGGAGGAGGAGATAACTGTAGGCAGAGCAGAACTGGATTTGGAAACGCTTAAGGTACAACACTGAATAAGCGCCCCAAATAAGGAATGTCATACACAAATGTTTATTGTATCAACATTCTTAAAGGGGAAATCAACCCAAACACATTTTTTTCAAGAATATGTTCCCGGCAGGCCCACCCACTAGTTGAAACACGGCATTCTGATTGATATTGCGTTTGTGGAATATGAGGTGAGCAGCAAAATCCACCCCTTTTTAGCCATCTCAGGGGGCGGCCATTTTGTCACTTCTGTCGACTGAAAATGACATCACAACTGCTCACAACGACCAATCACGGATGACCCGTTTTCTGAATCTGAGCCGTGATTGGTCATTGTGAGCAGTTGTGATGTCATTTTCAGTCGACAGAAGACAAAATGGCCGCCCCTAGAGATGGCTAAAAACGAGTGGATTAACATTTATTCCACAAATGCAATATTTATCTGAATGCCTTGTTTCAACTAGTGGGCTTGCATAGAACATATTCTTGCAAAAAATATGTTTGGGTTGACATCCTCTTTAACATGAGGTTAAAATAATAATAGAAGCACAATCACAGCATCTACTCTACAGTTTCATGCATTTTGTCAATGATATTACTTCACTTAGCGTCAAGAGCTGGAGTCTGAGAATAAGAAGCTGAAGCAGGACCTGAGTGAACTGCGCAAATCTTTAACCAATGAGAACAGCGAGCTGATGCCTCCTGCTGTGGGCTCTACAACATACAACGTACTGCTGGAGCAACTCAACTCTTCTAACGAGGAGCTGGAGTTGCGAAAGGAGGAGGTGCTTCTACTCCAGTCGCACTTAGTCCGCCAAGAGGCTATGAAATACAAGGTCACATGGAAATAGTACACTTGATAGATTAGTTATTTCCTTCATTGGTGTTCGTTTTAAAGTAATATTCTCTATAAACTTCCCATCCAGGACTCTGCACTCGGAGAGGGTGTGAATTTAGACCTTTGTGATGTTCCCTCATTTCAAGATATTGACAGGTAAAAACCTAGACCTCACAATCTTGATTTCATTTTAGTAAACAAGAGTACTTTTTGATGTTTACCTGGCAGGTCGACTGACATCCACACGTTGAATGAGGATGGAGAGCTGTGGCTGGCTTACGAGGGGTTGAAGGAGACCAACAGGTTTTTTGGGGTTTTTTTGTTTGTCGCTGTTGTTTTCTCCTGATCAAACTACAAAGTATTTCATGCATTATGGCTGGATTTAATGCTAAGACGTATCTGATTTTAGCAAATATTAAAACATGCCTTATAGGTATCGTGATCTGACTCTCTTTCCCACCCGGATTTGATCCAAATGAGGATAACCTACACATTACTCCACTGAATTGAATTGAATTATTTTGCTTATTCAATGATTGGCCCACCTCTAATTTAGCATATTTTGGCAGTGTTTAATTTTCCATACTTTTTCTGTAATTTAGATCCACTTTGGGTGTTTTTAGTATATTTGTGTTGTCTGGGCTGTATATTTACCACCAAAGTCCTTGGATACATATTCCGTTGATACCAAATTGGCGTTTACACTGTACTCACACTGTCAGATATCCGATGCCAGATTAGGAAGAGACCTCAATCTGATTTTTTCCCATTTATGCTGCCATGACACATATCTGCATTGTACCACTTGAGAGCATAAAAAAAAAAATCTGAATTATGTCTCTTGAAGCAGTGTAAATCCATTTTATGTAACTGGATGCTATGACTTGAAATCCCAGGCTTCTGGAGTGCCAGATGCAGAAGCTGGAAAGGCAGCACAGTGAAAGGTATGAGAAACTGCTGGAGGAGGTGAACACGCTCAAGCAAGAAAAGGAGCAGCAGCAGAAGCTGTTGGCTCAGACTTTGCTCCTGCCTGAAGACGCTCGCATTGAAGCGGGCCTGGAGCTCGAAATTACTCGGCTCACTCAGGAAAATCTGGTGGGTTTACCCTCTGGCTCTTGACAACCTGCAGATTTGTCACTATGCATTTTATGGCGGTGTTATTAATAAATAATAGCCTACATACTGTACAGATTGGACTGAATTCAATCAGATCCAAATGAAAGGCTCTTTCAAAAATATGACAGTTTCTTGAAAGAAAATAATGCTTAGTTTCGATTAATTTGACTCTTAGAACAATTAACATATTGCTGTGGCTGTAATCTGCAGTGCTGTTGAAACATCCTTCATGTAGTTAAATAAGGTAACCAAAATATCATAAACCGCACAGTTCTACAATCATAAACACTGCTAAATTAGAAATGCAGAGTTGTGGAGAACCGCAATGTAATTTATGCATACTAAGAAAGTACAATTGACAGTATACATCATACTGTGAAGCATTTCTAAAATATACAAATGATACATCTTTTTCTACAACGCTGCGTCGTATTACGCAAACTCCAGCGTTATTATTTCCGCAAAGACAGATGTGAAAGTAAGTTTACCTAGTGTTTTGGCCAGTTAGTGTAAACCGGGGAAAAAAAAAAATCTAAAAACTAAACTCTGTTATTTTTGATTAAATATTTGTATTTCTCCCATCCCTTTTGTTTTATACTTGGGTGTGTATGGAAGTGGTGTTTACCCTGCCTCTAATCCAGTATGTCTACATATTTGCAGGAGCTCTTGGAGCAACAGGACAAACAAGACAAGACTATTGTCAATTTGAAAAAAGATCTTCAGCTGTACATGAAAAGAGTAGAAGAGTTTCAAGGTAATCCCGACAAACTGAAAACCACGGGCTCTTATAGTGGACTATATAGTTCACTCATCAGTTTTGGAATGCTGCTCGGGCACACAGTTATTTCGTTGCTGTCACGTTATCACATTGTACTTTTGGATCTTCCGTAGTAAATATTGAAAAAGTATCTCACAAAATTAATTCAAACAAAGCACTTTATGTCCATCCATGTTGTGATGTGTTGCTCTAAATACATTAAGGATGTACACCTGTTGCTTTTCTAGAGACTATAGGTTGTTTACTACTTTTCAAGATGCATTTGTGTCACGACACATTCAAACAGCAAAATGGCCAACTCGCTATACTGTATAAAGGGCACCACAGTATGCAGTGGAGCAGGTGTCTTTATTGCGGAAGCTATGCCTTGTTCAGTTGTAGGACTCGTGGAGATTTTTGGCTTGCGCAATATGTGTGGCCACACAGGGCGGAATTGCTTTGTGAAATTGTCCCCTATTTTTTTTCATGGAATCTTGTCATGTCAATCCTTGGCGTTTGGGCATGAGGGTTTTGGCGAATGATGTTTACACTTATTGTAAACACGGGGCGTTAAAAAGTTAAAGCCAATCGCGTGCTTGATTGCTATCTGTCAACAGTCATTACATTAACTGTGATTCTTGATGGTCCTCTCAAGCTCAGCAAAGGAAAACATCCATTGGGACAAATTATTCTGCCAAAGCAGTGAGTATACCTCGCAAGGAGAGAGAGTACCAGGGAATGTTGGAGTACAAAGAGGGTGAAGAGAGCCGCCTTGTTAAAAGTCTGGTTTTAGGTATGACAATCCTATCTTGCTTGAGCGAGTGATTGTTTCAAGCTACATTTCGATACGGCCGAATGTGAGAATGGCATGCCTGATAATGTTGCTCGGAACTGTACATTTCAGACCTGAAGGCCCGTGGCGTCGCTGTCAGCTTCCTTCCCGGCCTTCCTGCCTACATCATCTTCATGTGCCTGCGATACGCTGACAGGGTTAACGACGACCAGCGAGCCAGCGCACTGCTCAATTCTGTGCTCTGCAGCATCAAAGGAGTCATTAAGGTTCGGTATAGTAAAGTAAAAAGGTTACACTCAATGTCTACTTCATTAAGTACTCATGTGCTTATAGCGTAGGACCTTTTTAGCTCCTGAACTATTTTTAAACGGGCGTCCGCCGGCGAGTCCGACTGCACTTTCACTAGCAGCCCCACCCCGCCGCCCCCGAAAATTTAATCCAGGAGACAAATACCCTTAACTTTTTGTGACAAGTGTATACAGCAATTAGAACTATTTGGGTAATTGTCTGTGCTCTTGCCTGTTTGTGACACTAGCGATTGTGCATTTTGTTGTGTCATTCCTATAGAAACGAGGAAAGGATTTTGATGTGTCGTCTTTCTGGTTATCCAACACAAGTCGACTACTTCACTGTCTGAAGCAGTATAGTGGAGACGAAGTAAGCATGAGTCCATTATGAGACGGCAAAGTTACACCTACAGGCACGTTTGACCATTTGTGCAAAACCCCTTTCGC
Organism: Filicampus tigris; assembly: GCF_054856515.1. Lineage (NCBI taxonomy): Eukaryota > Metazoa > Chordata > Actinopteri > Syngnathiformes > Syngnathidae > Filicampus > Filicampus tigris. The sequence goes on along the minus strand of NC_141220.1, from coordinate 19,447,546 downwards.
AGACGTTCAAGACGCAAAACACTACGAAGCAAAACGAGCATTGCCTGACCAACTTTGAACTAACGGAGTACCAGAATGTTTTTGCTGACCTAGCCGTCCAAATTTACCGCCAACTCATTAAAAGCACGGAGGACACTCTGCAACCCCTCATAGGTGACATCAACGATCCCACATGCATTGCATGCCTCATCCAAAGTGGTCTGACCGTGTTTGTCATGTGCAGTTTCAAGCATGTTGGAGCATGAGACAATCCAGGGGGTCCTGGGCTCCAAACCGACAGGCCTGAGGAAAAGGAGCTCGAGTTCTCCAGAGGAAGACGCGGTGACGGTGGATGCCCTCCTCCAGCAGCTTGGGCTCTGGCACACCACCATGATGCAACATGGGATGGACTCCGGCCTCGTTAAACAGGTGGTCCGGCAGCAGTTCTACATCATTTGTGCTGTCACCCTGAACCACCTGCTGCTCAGGAAGGACATGTGCTCATGGAGCAAAGGGCTGCAGATCAGGTAGTGGCCAGTTGCTTTTATCTGGTGACATCTTAAGTAAGAACATTATAGAGCCAAGTGGCCATTGTATTTGTCAGGGACAATACAAGATTCAAATGTATACTCACTACACATGCACAAATAGACAGATGAGAGAAATTGTGATTATATACGCCATCATACTGCTTACTCTTCCATGGTATGGAATAATTGTCAACCTTGATGGGTTTATGACTGGGACTACATGTACATGCACATACAGTCATTTTAATTCATGTTCCTTACATTCTAAATTTGACACGCCACAGGGAAGAGTGTGAAAAGCCTTGCCAAATTTGAATGAATAAAAAAAATAATCATCAAGTACCACTATGTAAAATGAGGCTTTAAAATTGCAAAATATCAAGCTGTTCTCTGAGCTTTCAAACACTGTGGGTTTGTCCACTGAATGCGCCGAAACATGCCCCATTCGGAGCCCATTTCACTAATCATATTGCGTCAGGCAGTCATATGACCGCACTCAACGTTTTCACGGAACTGTCACGGTGACTCGTAAATGGAGGCTTGAGCGACTTGTTTACATATCAGAATACAAAAAAAACAACATTATCTTGCATCGTTTGTCTGTGTCGCCCAAACGTGGAAATTTCAGCCATCTTCTAATTTGACCCCCCCCCCCCCTTAAAAAAAAATGTGCAGTAAATTGCAGACTTTTGAGCTGTGCCTAGGCCAACAAGCCCATAGAATATATGGTAGTAATTAGGGGTGGGCGTCATGGGCAAAAAAAAAAAAAAAAATCTCTATTTTTTCAAAAAACTCTAACGATAATTTGAAGATTTTTTTTTAACCAAAAATATTTTAAATCTGCACTTGCTTCACTGACCAATTTTGGATAGACAGCGTTTGTGAAAAACATCTCTTTTAAATAGCTAAATACATATTCTGCAAAACATAATGATATTCTACGACAATATTTAACAATAAAAAAACAAAAAATATGTATAGACTTACATTGATTTTGGGGAATATTTTGTGCAACATGTCCGGGAAATACAGGCTAGTTATGAACGATGCGGACTAAAAGCGTGTAAACTGAATGTTAACCGATTATCCAGGATGTCACGTTTGCCTTGCTCGCTTAAGTACTGAGTGTGTGTGTGCGTGCGTTTTATATTTGTTGGTTCACCTCGGCGACTGTTTTCTGGGTGTGTATGTGTTTAACCTTTTGTTTATCATGCTTGCGCGGTCGCCAAGTTTTCCTCGTAATCCATATGGCTCGTGGTGCAACAGAATTGCTCTTCACGGTGACCGTTTTGGCACATCGAACAATGTTATTCCCACCGACGTCAGTCGTGTCAACTCCAAACCATTTACAGACTACGGACAACGTGGACTCGCGCCTCGCGAAAAATCCCCGCTAGACACTTCTCCATGAAATGAGGAGGAAACAGCTCCGCTGTAGTGCAGACAGAGTCACGTGACCGGGCCCTGCCCGCTGATTCTGCGAATGATTGTCACTTCCTCCTCCTCTGCAGTCAATGCACACTGATTTTTCAGCATTTCCTCCAACTGTGGAGGACTCGCTTCGAGGCAGTATTAATACTCGATAATGTAAAATTACACATCGTGTAGGCAAGAGTGACGATGATATCGATTAAGTAACAAAGTAACATAAATAATAAAACATAAATAACATGCACTTACACACACATTGTGGTTGTTTTGCAATTACCATAAAAGTTAGCCACTAAAAAAACTATACTTGATCAATAAATCTGGTCGACAAAGCAGCATGAGGTTTGAATTTGATTGCTTACTTTGTGCAACCAAATTATTTCAGTTGTTTTATATTTATCTCTCCTCTCAACACCATATTCATCCATCCATTTTATATATATTTTAACTTCAGTTGAGTTGTACAGGTTGGTGACGTTGATGTTTGAAAAGGTTTTGACATGATTTATCTAGGTTTCATTTTTTTACATGACAAAAATATGGCATTTGAACAGGGGTGTGTAGACTTTTTATATCCGCTGCACCCTTGTCGAGTCAAAGAACGGGAACCGGAATCCTCCAAATTCAAATGATGCCCAACCCTACTCTCACCACTGAGTAACACTTTTGGCTACTCTACCTACCTGGTCACAACACAGACAATAGTTTGAAATTAATGTCAACCTTTTATGTGCGCTCACTGGCATACACCCTGACCTGTTTCCTTGTTGCCTCTTTGTTCAGGTACAATGTGTGGCAATTGGAGGAGTGGCTGGCGGAGAGGGAAATGGCCGACTGTGGCGCCAAAGAAATGTTGGAACCTCTCGTACAGGCCGCACAGCTGCTGCAGGTCAAGAAGAAGACTGAGGCCGATGCTCAGGCTATTTGCAACATGTGCACGGGCCTCACAACTGCACAGGTCCATCATCAGTCCATGTTTTTCATGTCATACGTCACTTTTGTTTTGATCATCGTGTGTTCTTCATCGCAGATTGTTAAAGTGTTGACGCTCTACACGCCGGTGATTGAGTTTGAAGAGCGCGTGACAACCACATTCATCGCAACCATTAAAGTGAGTTATGACGCAAACGCGTGCGAGAGTGCAGTGCTCTTTTACGATCCTCAGATTATTAACCTGATCGATTTTGGACCTTATAGGACATCTTGAAAGACAGAGAGGGGTCGTCGACACTGATGATGGACGCTAAGAAAATCTTTTCTGTAACGTTTTCCTTCTCACCGTCTTCTGTGGCACTGGAGACCATCCAGATCCCTGCTAGCCTAAATCTGGACTTCCTCAACCGCATCTAGAACCAGCCTTTGACAGTGTTTTGGTGTTTATTGTTTGCTGTATGGTTTTCATCATAGTTTGTACCTAAATTTTGTATTCACGTGCCAAGTAAATAGAAAAAGTCTGTTTAAGGAAATATGTGCTAGGGAACTTGACAGTATATGTTTAGTGGATAAGCAAGAGAAATAATATAATAAACTATGGATAGTAAATAATTTTGTAAAGGAGGGAAAGTGATATATGACCACCAGTTGTTATTAAAAAAATTTTTTTTTTAAAAGACAGTCTGGCATTCTGACGATTATTGTTCTCATGCTACCATTTTTGTTATTACAAGCATTACTTTACAAATCAAGTCATTCATCCAGGAAATGAACATGACAAATGTTATCAGACAGGTTTGTACACTCCAAAACTCATCTGCTTGTCTGTTGCCAAACGGGAAAAAGGTTTCGAATCTTTAAAAAACTAAAATAGCTCAAAAGTTTGTTTTGCAGCACATTAAACGGTACACTATAAAACAGAATACAATAGAAAACGAATGACCACTTGGAGCTACAGTATGGTTCGTGAAGTGATTTTTTTTTTTTTCTCGTGTGAATTGAACAAGACGAATTATATAAGTACTTCCTGTTCCTTTCTTCTAAATCTCCCAAAGAGCTTTATGGTATTTGTATCCGGATTCTTCCGCTTTGGATCCTTGAACAAACGAACGCCGCGTCACAAGACAGGTGGGCGGAGTCTCCTGTCAGAAGCAACAGGTGAGAGACTCCGGACGGCAAAATCAAGTTAATAGGTAGAAGGGCATACAAACCGGCCGTGTAAGAAACGTTTTTTTCAAAATAAAAGCAAAACGAATTGCTAATTTCCAAACAGTATATTTCTGTTCCTGACCAATTCGCTCTTGAACTGATACACGATTGAACCAACGGCAGGTTAAATACGATCACACGCTGATCAATGCAATGGAGAAAGCAATTTTACATTAAATCAAATAAATTGAAAAATTATTTTGAAAGCCAACCGGATCTACTATTTTATTCTTAGTTTAAAATATAATTTCTTTCATTGTTGAGACAGGGGCGAAAAAATGTCGGTAACTTAGGGAGTACTGTACAGATGATGAACAATTTTTTCGACATTGGGATTTACAACAACAACGCCAAAACATGGCGTTGATTCAGCTATACACACGGGTAAGAAAGAGCTGCTTTATTTACGGCCACGGCGCAACTCATTTATTTAGTAATACTACCTTAGAGACATATGCTAACTTTGTAAATGATTTTGGGAGGTAAAATGGCTTGGGAAATTAAATATTTAGTGTCACACAATATGGAATATGTTAGCCTTATGTAAGTGTAAGTAAATTTGAATTATAATAAGTGTCTTGGAGTGTAACTTTGCAATCTGTACTCTAGTACAACAGAGTGTGGATTCCAGATGCTGAACATGTGTGGAAATCAGCAGAGATTGTGAGGGATTTCCACTATGGAGATAATAGTTTACAACTGCTTCTGGAAAATGGCACAGTAAGTGAAACTGACAAAATTCACAAACACCTGCAATTGAATAAGATAAGACACATCACATAACCATCATCTCTTTCTCAAAGGAGCTCAAGTACCCCATTGACTCGTCACCACCAGACCTCCCTCCTCTTCGCAACCCCGACATCTTAGTTGGGGAGAATGACCTCACTGCACTTAGCTACCTCCATGAACCTGCAGTTCTGCACAACCTCAAAGTGCGCTTTCTGGAGTCCAAAATCATCTACACCTACTGTGGTAGGCCCATAGGGAACGCTTTGTCTCGCTTGTTGAAGCTCTCAGGTGTTGTACTCACCTGTTTTGTCTCCTATCCGCAGGCATCATCCTGGTGGCTTTGAATCCCTACAAGCAACTTCATATCTACGGAGATGCAATCATTCACGCATACTCTGGCCAGAACATGGGCGATATGGACCCTCATATATTTGCAGTGGCAGAGGAGGCTTACAAACTGATGGCCAGGTAAAGACGAGCATAGACAGTGGTGTGTTTGGTACTTAGGCTGTCAGTGGGGACACACAGCGGACTCTCCCATTTCTTCATAACAATATTATATGGTCGCAGTATTAGAAACCATCAATATTTTACAAAACACGAGCATAAAGCTGTGCTACGCACACCTGGAGCCGTTCAGAAACGATGTATTGTCCAATAGCATGGCAAAACATCAAATAACATGACAAAAACAAGACATTTAAATAATTGACATCATACTCAACTGAGGTGCTGCCAATTAAACGTATTCATGCGTGCATATTGTTACAGATGTGTTTTGTTAAGAGAAATTCTATGAAATAAAAAGAATTGACAGTTAAGAATAATTTAATGGACTTTCATGAACAAATATTAGTCATTGCACACCACTGTGTTTGAAAAAGACCTTTTCATAGCAGTCATGTTTACCACCAAAAGATACAATTAGCAGATTTACGTAAGGGGAAAAAAAAATGCAAAGCAATAAAAAAGTCTTCTCAAAACAAAGTGTATGGTCCCCACAAAAAAACGTTTCACGTGTGTGGGAATCTAAATATAGCACAGGTGTCAAATTCAAGCCCCGGGGGCTAAATCCGGCCCGTGCCATCGTTTTATGTGGCCCGCGAAGGCAAATCATGTGCGTCGACTTTATGTTTCTTGCTAATTGTTTTCACTTTTAACAACGCTGAGATATGAAGTATTGCAAGCATTTTATTTTTTTTTACTAATCCCTGATTTAAAAACTAGTTATCCATCAATTTGTTGTGTATATGTGATAATATATTCGGAAATCATACATTTATATGGGTTCACAATCATAACAGCCCGCCGAAGGATTTCAACAAATAAACCCACCCCGATGAAAATGAAGCTTTGCAGATTGAAAATTTTAAAACAAAATCATCATATTTTAAATAACAAATCTTTTCTGTTTTGACCAGAGACCACAAGAACCAATCTATCATCATCAGTGGAGAATCTGGAGCTGGCAAAACCGTGTCAGCCCGATACGCTATGAGGTACTTTGCTGTTGTCAGCAAATCTGGCAGCAAGACCCAAGTTGAGGACAAAGTCCTGGCGTCCAACCCCATAACGGAGGTGACAAACGCTTCGGCCGTGTTCAGTCAACGTCCCACTGACGACGACTTGTGTGTCACGCTTGCTTGACTTTCTCTCAGGCCATTGGCAACGCAAAGACGATCAGGAATGACAACAGCAGCCGTTTTGGGAAATTCACCGAGATCAGTTTTGACAACAGGTATCGAATAATTGGTGCAAACATGAGGACTTACCTGTTGGAGAAATCCAGAGTTGTTTTCCAGGTATGACAACTGGATATTCTGGTTAATTATCCTCCCACTGTTTCACATGTGTAACATTGTTGCTTCCAGGCTGAGTATGAGCGGAACTATCACATATTTTACCAAATGTGCGCCTGTGCTGACCTGCCACAATTCAAGGCGCTCAAACTGCGTATGTGAAGGTTTAAGACAGAATCTCACTGATGTATGTCCATATATCTAATGTGCAGTTTTTTTTTCCCCCCGCAGTGAGTGCAGATGAGTTCCACTACACAGGCATGGGTGGCGATATCATTATTGAAGGTGTGGATGACAGGAAAGGCATGGAGGAGACTCAGCAGACCTTCTCACTGTTGGGTAAAGAATGCTTCAGATTGAACCAAATTTATCTTGGCACAACAGTACTGTGTAATATTCATTCAACCTCTTTGTGGTCGTTCAGGATTGAAGGAGGACTTTCAGTCTGATGTTTTCAAAGTTCTTGCGGCCATTCTCCATCTGGGAAATGTGGAGATTAAGAGCTCCGGGGACGATAGATCGTCCATTTCTGTGAGTCTTGTTGTTTTCTAGGCCTTACTTACCCCGGCGACAATATTAAGGGAAAAACCTGCACAATCTACTGAAATCCAACACAAGAGTTGTATTAAATTTAGGGATGTAACGATCCACTCAAGCCCCGGTTCGATTCGATTTTCGACTTTCAGTTCCCAATTTTCGATTCGATTTGATTTTTGGAAAATTGCTACCATGCTTGTCCCTGTGCATGAGTGTGGTTCTGCAGCCATAATACACAATGATGTTTGGCGCAAAAGCATAATATGATTTACACATTCAAAATGTGATATGCATCGGGAATGAAAACATAACATGTTTCAAGACATTATTTTCTAGATTAATTGAATCAACTTAATCGAATCAATTAATCAGGGCAAATAGATGTTGAATCCATTTTCGATTAATCGTTACATCCCTAATTAAAATAAAATTTAAAAAATCAGCCTTGATATAATAATGCTTTTGATTTGATTTGAACTGGTAAAGAAATACTAATTATGTGCCACTGCTACTTACTTAAGTGATTTTATATATCTTGTGGTTTTATTTGTTGATTTTGCACTACAATTTAGTTTTTTGCTGTTTATCGAAAATAACTTTCACAGTAAATGCAAAGTGACCTGGTTTCATTTTAGTTACTGTTTGTAAGAGTAGATTATGGATGGGCAACCTCACTGCTGGAGGGCGCCACAATTTTTCGTCATTCCTACTTTGGCGGGTGGCACATAGCACCACTCACTTCCTAACCACATGTATGACAAAAATGCCATATATATGAATATATGTGCATACGTGCAAGTACATGCTTTTAATATACAGTATTTCATTTTTGGTAATACATTTTCAATGCATGTATAAAAGATTCACTATCCTAACCCAACATGACGCAAACAACAAAATAGCCACATATTGTATTTTTCTTTTCCAGTGCAAAGGGCTCTCTTGGGTTAAAAAAAATAAAAAAGACCATTTAAGGATGGTGCAAAACTGCTGAGCAAGAAACTAACATTAAGTGCAAGAACAAATTTTGTCCATTTTTTTTTTTCACAAAAATGAACTCACTCAAAATGTAAATATTATTGAGGTACTGTTTTCGTCTTGCACATCATTCCAAATCCACAATAAAAACATTAGGCCTATTCACGTTGTAGTAAAAGGCAATTTAAGACCCGGCGTAAGCGCAACTAAGACATTTCTGCCAATGCTACACAAAATGCGACTTAGAAAGGATTTGTAAAAAATGGCCACAACTCTTTTGTGCAACAGTTGATAAACTACAACCTCGCCAGTAAGCAAAATAAAATTTAAAATAATAATGATTACTTTTCTGACAGTGTCAGACAGAACTGATTATTATAATCTTTGTAATAGTATGTTGTTCTTTATTGGATGTTATAATTAGATTGTCTGGGTGTACCTAAGGCTGGGAACCGTTTTACAATGTTTGTATACTTCCCTGACTTTCAGCACAGCGATTCACATCTTCGCATCGTATGCGACTTGTTGGCCGTGCGTTCAGACGACTTAGTGCGTTGGCTGTGCAATCGGAGGCTTGTCCTGGTGGCCGAGACGGTGGTGAAACCGTTGCACAAAGACCGCGCAGTGAATTCCAGAGATGCCCTCGCCAAGCGGATCTATGCTCATTTGTTTGACTGCGTCATTAACAGGATCAACAAAGCACTGCAGGTCCCAGGGAAGCAACATGCTTTCATAGGAGTGCTGGACATTTATGGGTAAGGGGGGGGGGGGGGGGGCATGTTGGGGGACAAGTGTTTGTCAAATTTTCTATCTTTCCATTATTTCTTTCTCTGAACTTTCATTATGTGCTCCTCAGCTTTGAGACGTTTGACATCAACAGCTTTGAGCAGTTTTGTATCAACTACGCCAATGAAAAGCTTCAGCAGCAGTTTAACTTGGTATGTATCATCCAAACTAAACGGCTCTTGATTGAGTAGCTTTTTCATGTTTTGCTTTTTCTATCCAGCATGTGTTCAAACTGGAACAGGAGGAGTACATGAAAGAAGACATCCCCTGGACGTTAATAGATTTCTATGACAATCAGCCGGTGATTGACTTGATTGAAGCCAAAATGGGAATCCTGGACTTGCTTGATGAAGAGTGTTTGGTACAGAAGACTTCGCTTTTTAACTAGTTGAATTTACGGGTGCTTCTTTTTGTCGATCACTCACTGTCAAATTCACACTGCTCTTCACTTTTTAGTTTCCTCAAGGAACTGATCAAAGCTGGCTCCAAAAACTGTACAACTACTTGGACAGCAACCCTTTGTTTGAGAGGCCCAAGCTGTCAAATGATACCTTTGTCATTCAACACTTTGCAGACAAGGTGCGGAACATATTCACATCCATTGTAGCGCACGACCAGCATTAGAATTATTGCGAAAGGTGTTAGATGGTGTAAGTCCTCACTAAACACATACACGAATAATTTTTATGGACTTTGCTTTGTGAACTGGCACACAGTCGCGTTAGGACCGAAAGGCGACTTGCACAAAGTCCAAAGTACCATTGTCCAAAATGTCTTGGTAATATGATGAATTAAGATTCACAAGATAACAAGTCAAATCCCTGATTAACTAATTAAGGCGGAAGTCAACCCAAACATAACATATTTTTTTAAAGAATATGTTTCTAGCAGGCCCACTAGTTGAAACACGGTATTCTGGTTAATTTGGTGTTTGCGGAATATAAATTGAGCAGCAAAATGCACTCGTTTTTAGCCATCTCCGGGGGCGGCCATTTTGTCTTCTGTCGACTGAAAATGACATCACAGCTGCTCACAGCGACCAAATCACGGCTGACCTCTTTTCCGAATCTGAGCCGTGACTGGTCGTTGTGAGCAGTTGTGATGTCATTTTCAGTCGACGGAAGACAAAATGGCCGCCCCCGGAAATGGCTAAAAACGAGTGGATTAACTCTTATTCCACAAACGCAATATTTATCAGAATGCGCTGTTTCAACTATTGGGCAATTTCTTAATGAACACTGGTTGTTTTTAACGATTTTTTTTAATGAATTTTTTTTCAAATTCAAATTTTTTTGCTAATGATTTTTTTTTTCTCTTTTGTCTTGCTGCTAAACAGGTGGAGTATCAGTGCAAAGGTTTTCTTGAGAAGAATCGAGATGCTCTTTATGAAGAACTGCTTGAAGTTTTGAAAGCCAGTCAGGTAAACAAAATAAAACTTGCTGCTTTATGAACGTCCGAATACGTCACACGTTCCTCCGAGTGACATTTCCCTTGTCACTGTCATCAGTTCGCCTTCCTGGCCACATTTTTTCAAGTGGAGGGCCAGAAGGTTGCCAACATGAAAGGTATCAAGGTGAAGCCGGCCAGGCCCGGTGTGAAATCAGCCAATAAACAACTGAGGGCCTCAGTTGGAGATAAGGTGGACATGTTTACCCTGTCGCGGTGTATTTAACACTTTGGGTGCTGTTTTTGTCCCTACGCTGGCTGACACATTCTGATTGTAGTTCTGCAGCTCACTCTCGTTGCTAATGGAGACACTGAATGCTACAACCCCTCACTATGTGCGCTGCATTAAACCAAATGATGAAAAGCTGCCATTTGAGTAAGAACTCGTAAATCCTAACATAAGTCAATTTGTATATCTTTGTTGGAAGCCTTTTTTTTTTTTTTTTTCGAGTGAGTGACTGTTTGTTTTTAGATACGATTCCGGGAGGGTGGTGCAGCAGCTGCGGGCCTGTGGAGTGCTTGAAACTATTCGCATCAGTGCCCAAAGTTACCCGTCAAGGTGATCCGCTTTGACAGCGTGTCAGTAAAGGTTTTGCATAAATTGCGATGCTAATTCCGACGCAATTCCCCGTTGTTTGCAGGTGGACCTACTTGGAGTTTTATAGCCGCTACAGTATCCTCATGAGCAACGAGGAGGCGGGTGTCAACGACAAGACGCAGACGTGCAAATATGTGCTTCAGAGGTTGATTCAGGTGGCTTCATTGCGCAGCTGTGATTTACACCCGTACCGCTTCCTGCTTCTCAAAATTATGGTGACAGTTTTTTTTCTCGTGTTTTTTTTGTTCTTGTTTTTTTTCCACGGCTCTGCCTTCAGGACTCTAACCAGTACAAGTTTGGTCGCACGAAGATCTTCCTCCGAGCTGGTCAGGTCGCGTATTTAGAAAAGTTGCGTCTGGATCGACTAAGAGGCGCTTGCATTACCATCCAGAAACACGTCCGTGGGTGGAGCCAGAGAAGGAAATACCAACGCTTAAGGCAGGCGGCCATCTTGATACAACAGTACATCCGCGGCAAGAGGACCGTGCGGTTCGTGGCTTTCGGCGATGTTTCACAATCCTGAGATCCGGACGTCAAACATCCATACAATTTGTGTATTTTCGTTTGTGAAACTGCAGTAAAGCGGTGAACGCCACGAACCTGAAGCAGTGCTGGTCAGCAGTGGTCATTCAAAGGTACTGGAGAGGCTTCCGCATACAGAAGAGCTACCAAACGGTACGCTCGGCCATCATCGCCATCCAAGCTTTCACGCGAGGTTGGCGGGCCCGTAAAACCTATGCCCAGGTCGGTAACCGTAGCCCGCTTGGCAGTATTTGTGAAGCCACGGAATCAAACGTAAGGCTTTAAATGGCATCGTCGTCGCCGCTCAGCTGGTGGAAGCCCGCAAGGCGTCGGTGCTGCAGAAGTACGCCAGAGCATGGCTGGCTCGGCGACGTTTTAACGCCATGCGTCGACTGGTGGAACAGGTTCAGCTGTCCTTCAGGGTGCAGCAGCTCCGAAAGAAGAATGAGGAGCAGGTAAACGCCGTCTCGCGGCCCGTCGCCCAGTCCGAGGAGAAGACCTAAACTAATCCCTGATCCTTAATGACAGAGTAAAGAGAACCGCGGGTTGGTGGAAAGACTGACCAGTTTGGCCAACTCCCATTCTCAAGCCATGGACAGGCTGCAGGCTCTGGAGAGACAGTTGGAAAAATCTGCCGTCCAGAAGGCATCTTTGGAAGCAAGAGAGAAGAAAGTTAAAGATGACGCTTCTCTGGTCAGTCACATTTGATTGTGGAATCTACATTGTGACTGGACGACATTGGGAATAGGATTTGGCCTCAGGCCCTGACATCAGTAGAGCTTCCTTCCTCAATCAGAAAGTACCGGTTGCTACTTAAAGGGGAAGTCGCGTTTTTTCAAGAATATGTTCTATACAAGCCCACTAGGTGAAACAGGGCATTCTGATAAGTATTGCGTTTGTGGAATAAGTGCTAATCCACTCGTTTTTAGACATTTCTGGGGGCGGCCATTTTGTCTTCCGTCGACTGAAAATGACATCACAGCTGCTCACAACGACCAATCACGGCTCAGATTCAGAAAACAGGTCAGCCGTGATTTGGTCGTTGTGAGCAGTTGTGATGTCATTTTCAGTCGACAAAAGACAAAATGGCCGCCCCCAGAGATGGCTAAAAACGAGTGCATTTTGCTGCTCCATTTATATTCCGCAAACGCAAAATGAATCAGAATGCCGTGTTTCAACCAGTGGGCCTGCTGGGAACATATTCTTGAAAAAAATACGTTTGGGTTGACTTCCGCTTTAACTTGTTGCAATACATTGGAAATACCTTTAGACCAGTCATGTTCACCCCAGAAGCATTGCAATGTGACCGCTACACTCCACGAGCCCTTTGTGCATATTGTGTATACAATACAGCATAAAATATACGCCATGCAAATATTAAGTGTCAGCATGGGTGGATGATATGCCCATCATGGCTCCTCTTGTAAGAAAAATGACCAAGCTCCTCCGGGAAGGAAGAAACAGAAGACATCCACACCTAGGAGAAGCAGCCCTAAATCCAAGTGCGCTGCTTTGATTTGGTGCACGGACACTAGCGCAAGCCTCCCATTGATGTTTGAGGACAATTTGGCACCTAGGACTGGAGGTTCTCTACTGGTCAAGTACTAAGCCGAGCAAGATTCACGGGAGCCTCATCAACCCTGCTATCTTTTTAAAGTCTGCGCTGGACAAATGGCGCTAACAATCGAGACGGCATTCTGCCAGGATGTGATAAACGATGGAGTGCATCCGGCAGGACCGATGGAACGATGGAGCCCTGACTGCATTCCTGCAAAGCCTCCATCAGAAGCTTGGTCAGCAAACATTTGCGGCTAGCAGCCCCAAATGCACCGATCCACTTGCAGCCCAGTCAGCCGGCTGCCTACTTGTGCTTGTTGGGATCATGTTCAATTTGTCATGCACTCAGAAATGCATGAAAGCTTCTCCTGCTTTTGGAAGGAAACGAAAATACCGAATGTTGATGTCAACACACTCATTTCAGACCACCCCCCCCGACAACAATTTTAGGAGTGTTATAAATTGGAGCCAAAGGTGATCTATAGGTCAACATCAGTTTCAGCAAGGGCAACTTTTGTATCTGCAAATCTTTCCTCACATAATATTTTAGGTGACTCTCATTTAAGACCACAGGGGTCGCAAAAGCACCGCATTGTAGCACTGAAGAAAAAACCAGTTGAATGAAATATGGCCTGCCAGTGCAGTCGATTCTTATGACCTTCACTGAACTTCCAGGGGGGCTTGACACCGCCTGGCTTTACGTCCGAATTTAGTGTGGTAGAAGCAGAACCTGGTCTTAGCCTTCGACGGTTCAAAAGGTGAAACTTAAGCATGTCATATACCACATTTTAAAACTCGTAGTAGTTGATCAAGATAGCTGAGGTCAATCGGTTTAATCCTTCCCAGCATATTGCTGGCTATAATTCACAAGTGATTTTGTAAAACGTGTAAGGAATATTGTTCTATAGCTACTAGGGATGTAGCGATTCACTCAAGCCCCGATTCGATTTGATTTTTGATTTTCAGTTCCCAATTTTCGATTCGATTCGATTTTTTAAAAATTGCTACCGTGCTTGTCTCTGTGCACTAGTGTGGTTCTGCAGCCATCCACAAACGCAATACGCAATAATGTTTGGCGGCAAAAACAAGCATAATTTGATCTACACTTTCAAAATGTGCTATGCATCTGGAATGAAAAAACGTTTCAAGACATCATTTTCTAGATTAATTGAATCAACTCGATTACTTGGGGCGCATTGATTTTGATTCGATTTTCGATTAATCGTTGCATCCCTAATAGCTGCGCAATTGTATCTGAGCGAAGAAAGCTGTGGTACAAACGCCATTAACGTAGTTTGTCAGTGGGTGGGGGCTACTCAATGATGTCTGCCACAATTTACTATTCTGCCCTTTAAAACATTCATCTTCTTTTTGCACTATAGAAAATTACTGATCTTCAAAGTGAAGTTGATGGCTTAATCATTAAGAAACAGACCATGGAGAAAACATTTGAAGTTTCCTCCAAAGAACAACAAGGTACAAAAGGTCTATCTATTCCAAACAATCTGTCTTTATATGTATCTGTATCAAACTTTTGACATTGTCCGACAGAAAAGTTTGACCAAATTAAGATGACTCTACTGGAGGAGAAAGAAACTCAAGCAAGGCTTCGGAAGTAGGTTTAAAAAAAAAAAAAGAACTTTTGTTGGCAACACGTTGCGGTCGTCATTCGGGTCTTAATGAGATTTTGTCTCATCAGAATCGCTGAGAACAACCTTGAGGTTCAGCGACAGGAACACGAGAAGGAGCTGGCGAACCTGAAAGAGGAGCTCAGGAGGCTGAAGGACGAGCGAGTCGGTCTGCAGATCAAGTTGGAGGATGGCGAACAGATGACCTGCGACCTGCAGGATCAGGTGGCCCAGCTCACCAAGCATGTCAAGATCATTCCTGAGCTGCGCCGAGACCTCGGCAACCTGCAGAATCGAAAGCAAACCGTCGACCGAAAGATGAAGCAACAGTCGGACGAAGCAAGAGGTATCCCTGATATTTGAAGTTCTTCAACTTAACACGAAAACAGCTCACGTTGAACCCATGGATTGCTGTCATTCGAATGTTTCTTTGCAGCTAAACTGCACGATATTTCAAAACTACTCGCTGGAAGCGTTGTTAAAGAAGACGTGCTTTTGGGGTAATTGATCATTTCGATTCTTCCTTTTTTTTTCCTTTTGTTTTTGGATCATGTCATTGGAGTGTCTGTTATCGTCTTTCTGAAGGCTAACTGCCGATTATTCTGAGAAGACGTATGAAGCCGAAGATCTTCTGGCAGCCTTTAATGGTCTCGAGAAAGTTGCCAGGTTTGTTTGCTTACCGTCGTAGCCACTGTGAGAAAAACGTTTTCACCTGTTTGACGCCGTTGATGGCAGAACACTGGAGAACCACCGGAAGGAACAGAAGGAAAGCTTCGAGACTCAAATAGAAGGCTTGAGACTGAAAGTGGATTACCTTCAAAACGAGAACAGCGGCTTGCACACTTTTTTTACGGAAAAAAATAACATCAATGAGAACATTCGCCAAGAAGTGTTCCGGCTGAGCAGCGAGAACGCCGTAGGTTTGAGTGTTCTTTCGGGGTTATTTGATCACGAATGCAAAAATCATTTGTGCCTCGCCATTTGTTCACGTGATCTACTGTATATGTTGTCAGGTTATACCTGAGCTGAAAATTCAGATTTCAGAGCTGCAAAGACAAAAAAAAGAGTGCGAGATTCTTGTAAAAGAGCAGAAAAAAGAGTTGGAGGGTGAGTTTAACTCTGTTGTTTGAAATGAACATTTTTGCTTTTGGGTGCATTTTCTTCACTTTTTTTTGGTGTGTAATTTTCAAGAAAAAGCAGATGAGATGAAAAATACCCTTCAAAAGAGGGCTGAAGAAGCGAGTTCAAAGTGCAGGTGAAATATTCAAATTGAAGTCGGATGTTTTGATCATCTCGTCACTATCCTGAACTTAATTCTTATGATTCCTTCAAGGCGCTTTGAGGAGCAAACTGAGGCGCTGGAGGAGGTGAAGACGACTCTTCAAGGTCAAATAAAAGACCTTCAAGAGGAAAATGATCACATGAGCAGGCAACTCCAGATGGAGAGAGACGCCAAGATCCGACTGAGATTGGAAGCCGCCGAGTTATCGTCTAAAAATTTGGTACGTGTACTGTCGACGTTGCATGTTACGACTCACGATACCGGACAGCGTATACCAAACTCTGCTTTTCTGAAAGGACTTTGAGGAGCAACTTGACCAAAAGGAACGAGCCATTAAACAATTAGAGAATCAAATGATCAACATTAAAAGAGCACAAAAAGGTAACCTTTTTCAGCTTTAATGTGGAATGAATACAGCAATGTTACCTGTGGATTCAATTTTCTGTTGTGTCACACAGCTCAGAAAGCCTCTTCACCTACTCCCAAACATTATCTTGGAATGTTGGAGTACAACACAGAGGATGAATCAAGACTCATTCAAAACCTTATTCTAGGTATTTCCCTTTTTGTATTTGTGCGTAAAGATCAAGCATTGAGCAGATTCAGATTCCGTTTTTTGTTTTTTTTTGTGTTTGTTTTGTTTTTTTATTCATCATTTTTCAGAGACAGACGCCTTTATGAGTTTCGTCGCTATAGTACATAGCAGAAATAAACATGCGGAGAGACTAGAGACAAGATTTTAATTTCGCTGCCGAGACGCACAAAATCAGCAATTAACTAACGTTAGCATTTTATTTTCCATTCATGTGCCGCCGAGCTATAAATCAAAACATGAATACGCCATCTCGTTATTCTTCTCTTTTGCAGAGCTTAAGCCCAAAGGCGTTGCGGTCAACATGATCCCCGTTCTGCCAGCTTACGTTCTCTTCATGTGCATACGCCATGCCGACTACATGAACGACGAAGACAAACTTCGGTCTTTTATGAATGCGACTATTACTGCTGTCAAAAAGGTCACCACGGTGAGTTTTAACTGTGCTCTTTTCACTTCTTATCTACTTTGTCAAATATACAGCATTTAGCAAGTATTAGCTGAAAGCACATTATTGCTCTAAAAGTTAAAGTTGTAAGCATCACATAATAATTGGATATTATCCTTGTTGATAATATTGGGCAATATATTGTTGTACTGTATTGTCACTATGCTAGACTTGATATAAAACTTACCTTTTTACCAAGGCTGTGCAATTAATCGAAATTCAATTACAATTACGATTATTACACTCCACAATTACAAATTTGGCATAATTGTAAAAAAAAAGATTGTTCATATTCATTTATATCCAATGCACTATCTTTGTTTACACAAGGAAATCATACTTGAATTTATACATTTTCACCTTTTTTATTTCATAATAACTAACTTTACAAATTGAGTTTGGTCCAAAAGGAACTTACTTACAATTTATTTGTCTTTATATTTTTTACCTTTCAACACGTTCTTGTTTTGTACCAAAAAATAAATGATTGTTTGACTAATCGTAATTTCAATTATTACCCCCCCCCCCCCAAAAAAAAAATCATGATTAACATTTTTTTCATAATCGAGCAGCCTTACTTTTATATATAGAGAAGCCAATGAATAAAAGTATAAACTGAATGTTCCTGTTTCAGATTCACCAAAACGACTTGGCCTTATTGTCCTTCTGGCTTTCCAACATGTACCAGCTGCTCAACTGTCTCAAGCAGTACAGCGGAGAAGAGGTCGGGAGCACTTTTTGTTAACCGTTTTACCGACTACAGCGGATCTGCTTCACCTCGCATCTCACTCCTCATATTCTGTTGCTCACAAAAGGAGTTCAGCAAGCACAGTACCGCCCGTCAGGTGAACAACTGCTTGCAGAACTTCGATTTGTCAGACCACCAGCAGGTTGTCAGCGACTTGGCCATCTGCATCTATCACCAGTTCATCGCCGCCATGGAAAGAGCTCTCACCCCTGCGATTGGTCTGAACCAAAGCAAAAAAAAAAAAAAAAAAAAATATAATATGTATACAATAATTCATATGAATTAGTACTTCTAATTGTGCTTCTCTCCACAGTGCCCGGTATGTTGGAGCATGAGAGCTTACAGGGCATTTTCAGCATGAAACCAAGGGGCTTCATCAAACGCGCTAGAAAAAACAATCAAGACACGGAGACTTACACCATCTCCTTCATCATTCAGCGACTCTCTCACTTCTACACTAACATGACCCAACATGGCACGGAGCCACACCTCATTAAACAGGTGGTCAAGCAACTGCTCTTCCACATTGGGGCGACCACCCTCAACAACCTGCTGCTGCGTAAAGACATGTGTTCCTGCAGGAAAGGAATGCAAATCAGGTTTGTGTGTGTTTGTATGTGGAAGAAATGGCATGAAACGTTAAGCACTATACTGAATTCACGACTGGATGTTTGTCCAGTAACATGCACTTCACTGTTCACATGCGCATAGCTTTACTACCATGACGCACTTCATATACAAGGCGGAAGTGCTCCATCACATTTCACAAACCAGGGCTTAACAATTAATCAAATTCAAATCCACATAGCAATGTACTAGAATGCAATTTTTCAAATCTCAAACGCTGCAATTTGAGGGGAAAAATGCTCCATATCGTTCGGTAGGCTTTATTTTTTCATATATTTTCTTGATATATGAACTAGATTAGTTTAGTAATTATTGTTGCAGTCTGATTTATGACTTACTGACTCCCGTTTACGCCTCCACTTGTTTGGTAGAATTGCGTGAAGTTGTCGTAGTGAAGACTTAAAACACTTCAAGTCAAAGTGTTTGGTAAGTTAACAACTCTAACTGAAGTAGATAAACTGTCTTTCATATTAAATCATGGTAAAAAGATAAAATCTTTTATGCAAAATGAATCTGTTTTTATTGTGTGTAGATTTTGTTTCTTGCGTTTGCTAAAAAAAAAACACATGGAAAGAGGACCTTGAAAAAATAATCACATCATACATTAAATCGCAATCCAATCAAGATATTTTTCAGAATCATTCACCCCTACCTCAAACTCAGTTTTATTTATAGAGCTTTTTAAGAAAAAAAATGAAATAAATAAACACACAACAATTAAACAATATAATGTAGAAACAAAAATACAATTAAATAAAGTTTTAAAAAAAACAAACGAGACACCAAAACGAGGGCAGGGTCTTTCATTGTATTGAAAGCTAAGGAATAAAAATATGCTCGAGGGCAAGTTTTAAAAATTCTCGCGAGCACAGACTGCTGTGTGTCACAACGACATGACAGCAATTGTGCTCTTCCAGATGTAACATCAGCTACCTGGAAGAGTGGCTCCAGGAGAAAGACCTCCAGAGTCGTCATTTTATCGACACTCTGAAGCCGTTGACTGAGGCTGCCTGGCTGCTGCAGGTCAGCAAGTCCACAGATGACGACGCCAAGGCCATCACCGAGAAATGCACCGAGCTCAACACAGTACAGGTAGACCATCCACTTCCGTTCGAGTTTGTCAAACTCTAATGATCAACTGAAAATCTCCCCATACAGATCGTCAAAATTCTGAATTCATACACACCCATGGACGGTTTTGAGAAGAGGGTAGCGTCGTCGTTCGTCCGCAAAGTTCAGGTGGGCTCACGTCTGGTGACTTTTAAAACGAGCCACGTCATGTCACGGATGCCTGATCTGAAAAGTTGAATTGTCCTCCTTTGTTACAGTCACTTCGACAAGATCACGACGGCGCCGTGCAGCTGATGTTGGATGCACATTATCGTTTCCCTGTTACGTTTCCTTTTTGCTCATCCTCGCAGGCTTTGGAGCTGCTGCAGGTTCCAAATAGCCTTCGCTTGGAATTCTTAACTATGATCTGACCCTTAGGCCTAACCTATAATCACATGGCTTCTGAATATATGTCATCTGTTTATATCGTAGAAATCATACACTGAACAAATACCACTTATATCTTAAGGCACCATTTTATTTACAATATATAAATGAACCAATTAGTTAACGAGATGATAAGATGATCATAAAACAAATGGCCAATTTTAGCGGGAAAAAATAGCTAACTTAATCCAACAAATATATTACACGACTGTACTGTTGATAATGTAAATGAGCAAATACACTGGCAAACAGCAAATTTTAATCAGAGATGGATTTATGTGTCCCTAAATGTATTTTGGACGCTGATTTAAAAAAAATGTCTTTCTTTTTTTTTTCTAGCGCATCAGGTTTTTGAGATATTTCCATTGGTTCATTCTGCTATAATAATGATAGTAATTATAATTATAATAATAATTATTATTATTATTATTACATTATATAATAATAATAATTATTATTATTATGACTATGAAAACGTGATTGGCAAAAACGAGGGCAGATTCGGAATCAGCGCAAAAAATCATTTAGAAAAATGTAGGCCACTTGCATCTCTGATTTAAATTTTTTTTGTCAAGTTTGAAAAAAATAAAGACTTTGCCTATTATTGCATTGCATTGTACCGGTGTACCTCATGACGTGTCATTCAACATTACCAAGTAATAAAGAACCAGATTTAACTCATCGTGGATTTCATTCAGCCTCCTCATCCGCCTCCATCACCCCTTTTCCTCCTCTCTCTGTTCCTCCCATTAACTACAGCATCCTCCTCCCTCTCCTCATCCAGAGTGTGGACCACAGTACCCTGTAGCGTCTCGGTCCTGTGACGTCACGGGAGCAGCATCAGCTGTTAGCTGTGGGTGTGTGTGCGTGTGTGTGTGCCACTGCTTTAAGCCTTTTCGCTGCCCATCGCGGCCCCGCATAAAAGACAAATATATGAGATCCCCTCTGCTCCCTGAAATGGCGACACAGGAGGTACAGCTCAACGAGACTCTGGCGCATCTGAAAACCGAGTCAGAGTCACTCAAGTCGAAGCTGGAGGAGGAAAGAGCCAAGCTGCACGACGTCGAGTGTGAGTACGAAAAATGGAGAGGCCGCTCGCCATTCACCCTAGCGCCGACACATCAGAGCGGATGTTTGTTTTTCTGCATCGCAGCATTTCTAAAAACGCCAACGTAGTCCGTTTTAACATGAGGCAGTGAGCGGGATTTTCTTCACTTTGGCTCGGCGTGTCTTGACATTGAACAGGCTCGGTTTATTTTTGCTTCCCCGTTTGTCGAGCTCAGTGCTTCCATCCAACTGCATGGCACTCTTGTAGCATCCAAACGTCCCCTCTGCAGCGTAGCAACAACGTCAACGTTCGAGAGGAAGATATCAACATGTATTTGGATTACATCATGTTGCATGGGAGATACTTTCCGATGACATTGGCAGATTCGTGCAAAAGAATTATAATAATAAAGATTAGGCAATGTATTCATCCATTACATGCAGGCCTACTGCCGTTTTAATCCTACACTGGATGATAATCAGTAGGAGATTTCATGGAATACACGATGTGTGTGTGTGTGTTTGTGTTTAGTGCACCAAGTTGCTGAGAAGGTGGAGGGCCTGGGTCAGTTTGTCATGAAGACCCGGAGAACTCTGAAGGGACATGGCAACAAAGTTCTGTGCATGGACTGGTGTAAGGACAAGAGGAGGATCGTCAGCTCCTCACAGGTCACTCACACACACACACACATGCCTCTGCTTGTCATTTTCACTGATAGATCATCAGATTTGCTGCGAAGAATTTTCCAGTTTCACAGAATTGGGCTAAAGATTTCACATTATAAAGAAGTGGAAAAAGTACTCACATACTGCACATAAGTCCAGATACTTTGATAAATAAAGACTGTGAAAAGTAGCACTCATTCAGCTCCTTTACTTACTGTAAGTAAAAATAAATAAGTATGTATTCCAAAATGTGCTTAGGTACAAACGTTACATTAATGTTTCAGTTTTAACCGTTACGGAAACATATTGCTGCCATACTGCGAATACTGTAATATGTTTAATTTATGTGAAATATTTCACATAAAATGTGATAAGTTTCATATTTTAAGGTGATAAGTGATCGCATATTTCACGTTTTTAACGTGAGAAGTTTCACATTATAATGTGATAAGTTTCATGTTTTAACGTCGTAAGTTATGAGGTTAAAACGCAGTATATTGTACGTTTGTTTGATAAGTTTATGATGTTAAAACGTGATATATTTCACGTTTGAATGTGATGAGCTGAGCTTTGAAAATAAATGGATGCATGTTTTACGTTTCAACGTGATAAGTTTTACATTAATATGTAATAAATCTCATGTTGTAACATGATAAAGTTCACGTTTTAACATTATAACATAATATTGAACTTTTTTTTCAGTGTTGCGGCAGTACGCTAATTTAAATAGGCACCAAATATATTTTTTTTTTAACCCAAGAGCTAACTAGCGTCGATTCTGCCTGATATGCAATCCAAACATGTTCGCACATCTCTGTTAACAGTGTAAATTGATGCTAAACTAGCTAATGCTAACAACTGAAATGGAACACTTTACCTGTTTGTGTTCATTCAATTTAGACAGAATGTTTGAATGCCAGATGCTAGTGGTTGTTAGGCTGGCACAAGACACAGCATATTCGTCACCAATAATTCTTGCAGCTGACAATTCTTGCAGTTGTCATTAATGTCCCCTGGTTCACCTTTCTCCGGGTCTCTGCTGTCCCTATTTATTTCGTCTTATTAAACCCAAGGTCTTAATAAAAAAGTCACAATCTCAACCTAAGTTTACTTTATCTCGCTCTGTTTATAGCTTTATTAGTCATGTCATCATTCGCGGAAGTTTAAAAAAGTAACTCTCCTATTTGACAAAGAAAGGATTAGAAAGTACAGAAATCAATTGTACCGTAGAGAGTAAAAGTAAGAGGTACAGATACCTGAACAATGTACTAAGTACAGTCACAAAGTATTTGTACTTAATTACTTCTCACCGTTGATTATTTACTGCAAAAAATATTTATATTTGTTCATCTAATTTTGCCAGTGATGCATCGTGGCAGACAGAACAATTATATGTTCTTCCACTAGATGGCACAAGAAATACATTCTGTTGCCATTCATACAACAGAATAATTTATAGCACACACACCCACTTTGTAAATTTGTTAGTAAATTGAGACATCATTAGTTCAGTATACACATATTGGAACATTTAGTTTGGCGGTGTGGTGAGATTTCACTCGTCTGAAATATTTCCTTTGGCTCAATAAAGGTTTGCAAACACTGTCAGACAGTGAGATAAATATATAGTTAGATAGATATAAATAGGAATTGATAAAAAACCTTGTCTGCTTTTTTTCCTAAACTTGCAGGATGGAAAAGTGATTGTGTGGGACGCCTTCACCACCAACAAGGTAACTAGTCTTTTTAACGTAGCACACTAAATAAAACATGGAGCCCTATTTCTGCTGTGCTCAACATTATGGATGTCCTTAACGGCTCTTTGGCTCTCAGACCTTCAAAATAACATTCTTCAGTGATGCAGTGTTTGTATGAAAAGTGCTATATAAAGAAATATCGATTGGTTTATCTAACAAAAGATCATGCCTTAACCGGTAGAGCAATGCGATGCGACACCCGTGTATGTTTTGTTTATCAATCAATCAATCACATTTTATTTATATAGCACTTTTCATACATAAAAATGCAACTCAAAGTGCTTTAAAACATTCAGTTTAGTCTCACTGTGGCATTGATCATGCGAAATGTTTATTCGTGTTATGCGTGTGTGAAAATACGCAACACTTGGGTGAGTACATTATACAGTATAGTGACAGGGGTGAAAATTGGCTCAGCTTCAGAAAATAGGTGAGCTGTGATTGGTTATTCCCTGAGCCCTGAGCAAATGTGATGTTATTTTCAGTTGACAGAAGTGACAAAATGGCCGCCCCCTAAAATGGCTAAAAACAGGTGGATTTTGCTGCTTAGCTCATATTCCACAAACGCAATATTAAACAGAATGCCATGTTTAGTCTAGTGAAGGCGCATAGAACATATTGCAAATATTTTATAGGGGGTTACTTCTTTTTCAACAAACCAATTTTAGGGAAAAATGGCTAAATGATTAACCTAATAGCATAATTGCCCATGTCATTTTTGGATGTTTTTGGAAAACATGAAAAACAAAATTTTCTTTTTTTTTCCAGCAATTATCTCAAATACATCTTAAAATTAAGCACAAGTGTATTTCACGGAGTCTAAAACCTTTTCTAAAATTGTGTGTTGTTCCAGCATATGGACCAAGTGTACCAAGCAGCGTTTCATGTTGTAGTCGATTGTTCTGTTTGAGTGATGCACTCAAAAGATCCAATTGCTGTCCCTCTCTGAGGTGGCTTTGTTTGTTTTGATGTGGATCAGGAACATGCCGTGACGATGCCTTGCACCTGGGTCATGGCCTGCGCCTACGCCCCGTCTGGCTGCGCTGTAGCTTGTGGGTGAGTGCTGTGCCACGTATTGTCAACTTGCTTCTGTTTTTTGTTGTGAGATAGCGGCCACTATGTTTTGTGGACTTTTGATACACATGCACAACAACCTGTTCAATGTTGGGATAAATCTGGACACAAATGCAAGGTAACACTCGAAGCGCATCCCCACAACCCTCACCCCCGCCCCCCGCTCCACCAGTGGGCCTAAGCAGTCTAGGTGACAGCATCCAACGCCAGCCATTCATGTTAAACTCCCTAGGTTGCCCAAGAGTGTACATAGTACCGTCCTGTGTATCTAATCTTTTATCATTCTGAAGTACAAAGGCTAACAGCTAGCTAAACTATCCATCTAGCTATTGAACCATTTTCTAAAGCGCTTGTCCTCATTAGGGTCACTTGTGAGCTGGAGCCTAACCCATATGACTTTGGGTGAGAAGTTGGGTACACCTACTTTGTCCAAAGACAAACAAGCATATTGAAACTTATGGACAATTTGAAGTATTCAATTTACCTAACATGCATGTTTTTGGAATGTGGGAGGAAACAGTAAAAGCCATAGAAAAAAAATGTAAGAACAACTGCCACAATCGGTTAAGACAAGAAAAACACAAAAATTCTCCATGAATGTTATTTCACTTTTATTATTATCTTAAAACTATTGTCTACTATTGGAGTTTATTTTTGGGTTATTTGCTTCTGTATTCCGTCCCAGCGGTCTGGACAACAAATGTTCCGTGTATCCTCTGTCCCTGGACAAGAACGAGAACCTGGCCGCAAAGAAGAAGTCGGTTGCCATGCACACAAACTACTTGTCTGCCTGTAGCTTCACCAACTCGGACATGCAGGTGAGATTATGTGATTCTCTTGCTTGCTTAGTTCTTCAGCTAAGAGGCAAAGTGCACTTGCTTCAGGCTATGTATTTGTCGCTGACATATAAAATACAAGAGAATGAAGCCTTGTATACAACCGCAATTCCATTGAAATTGGGACCTTGGGTAAAATGTACGTAAATAAAAATAGAATACAATGATTTGCAAATCATGTTTAACCTAAACAGTATTTAATTGAATACACTACAAACACAAGATATTTAATGTTCAAACTGATCAACTTTATTTGTTTTAGAAATAATCATGAACTTGGAATTTTATGGCTGCAATGCGTTCCAAAAAAGCTGGGATCATGTTTGCCGCTGTGTTACAGCATCTTTTCTTTGAACAACATTCAATAAACTTTTGGAAACTGAGGATGCTAATTGTTGAAGCTTTGTAGGTGCAAATCTTTCTTATTCTTGCTTGATATACAGCTCCAGCTGTTCAACAGTCTCCGTTGTCATATTTTACACTTAATAATGCACCACGCATTTTCAATCGGAGACAGGTCTGGACTGCAGGCAGGCCAGTCTTGTACCCGTACTCTTCTACTACAAAGCCACGCTGTTGTAACACATGCAGACTATGGTTTGGCATTGTCTTGCTGAAATAAGGCAGGAGTATCCATGAAAAAGATGTTGCTTGGATGGCAGCACACGCTTCTCCAAATCCTGTATGTACCTTTCAGCAGTAATGGTGCCTTCACAGATGTGTAAGTTACCCATGCCATTGACACTAACAGCCCCATACCATGCTGGCTTTTGAACTTTGCGTCCATAACGGTCTGGATTGTTCTTTTCCTCTTTGGCCCGGAGGACACGACGCCCTCAATTTCCAAAAACAATTTGAAATGTGGACTCGTCAGACCACAGAACACTATTCCACTCAACGTCTCCAGTTGGTCCAAAATGCTGCTGCCCGCCTACTAACTGGAGCTCGGAAGATGGAGCATATAACACCAATTCTGGCCTCAATGTCCCAACTTCAATGGAATTGGGGTTGTATTTAAACACCAAAATGTTCAACCAAACAATATTATTTGATTGAACGAGGGTCCGCAACATTAATGCAAACATATAATCTGAAACATTAGCATGGATGTTACGCGAATCAAAAAAAATCTAGTCACAAACAACTGGAAGCTGCGCAGCCAAGACACATGCTGTGAATTGAAAACGAAACACTGTTAGAAATAAATTCTTACCATTTCATGCAAGTTGTAAATGTAGGACTGTGCTTCCGATAGTATTTAGTGCAGCAGTGCTGTACTCACCTCATTTGTGTGTTGTTGGTAATGCCTTTTATGCTCCGGGCAGTCAAGCTTTCTTACTTGTTTAATAATTCACTACAGCCAATTGTGGTTCATGTCCAGATCATTTGGTGTTTTACACAAACAACGCAGGCAGTCCATTTATAGCACATCAACATTTCACCCCTCTCATAATTGTCTGTCATCCGTTTGCCTTGAAGATCCTGACTTCCAGCGGGGACGGGACGTGTGCGTTATGGGATGTCGAGAGCGGCCAGTTGTTGCAGAGTTTCCATGGCCACGCGGCAGACGTGCTGTGTCTGGATTTGGCGCCCTCCGAGACCGGGAATACTTTTGTCTCAGGGGTGAGGGAATATCTTCACACCTTCTTGTGGTTTTGACTCAACTATTTACTGATATTTTTAGTTATTGAATTATTTTGTACATGGTCCTGCTGCCGTTGTTTTTTTGTAGGGCTGCGATAAGAAGGCCAATGTGTGGGACATGCGCTCAGGACAGTGCATCCAGTCTTTTGAAACTCATGAATCTGACATCAATAGTGTGCGGTGAGTCCCAAATTGATTATAACAGGATTATATTATGTTGTTGTCATATATTATGTTACATAATATAGATTAATCTGTCTCTCTCTTGCTCTCTGAACAGTTACTATCCCAGCGGTGATGCATTTGCGTCTGGCTCAGATGATGCTACAGTAAGTATTATTAAATATCTTCGATGATTTGATCCCTAGCCTTAACGTCGAAGTCAACCCAAACATATTTTTTTTGTTAAGAATATGTTCTATGCAGGCTCACTAGTTGAAACAAGGCATTCTGATAAATATTGCTCTTGTGGAATAAGAGTTAAGCCACACGTTTTTAGCCATCTCTGGGGGCGGCCATTTTGTCACTTCTGTCGACTGAAAATGACATTACAACTGCTCAGGGCTCAGGTAATGACCAATGACAGATCACCTGTTTTCTGAAGCTGAGCCCTGAGACACTGTGATGTCCTCTTCAGTCAACAAAAGTGACAAAATGGCCGCCCGCTGAGATGACTAAAAGTGGGTGTGTTTTGCTGCATGACTTATATTCCACAAACGCAAAATTAATCAGAATGGTGTGTTTCAACTAGTGGGCCTGCTGGGAAAATATTCTGGAAAAAAAGATACATAAATGATTGTACAATTACTTGAAAGGCTGTAATGGCCTAAGCCAGTACCCATCCTCTGTGAATAGCAGGGTCTACTGGTAATGCATTGACTACACACTCAACTGTGAAATAATTGATATTTTTTAAAAATATATTTGATGATGATAGTTTACAGCTAACGAAAATTGAAAAACAAAACATTTGCCATCTCAAGAAACAGAATATTATCTAAGAAATACAAAACATAAGAAACAATCAAAATTATTTTTAATACAGAAATAGGGTAGGAATTGACCTTCTGAAAAATATTTTTTCATATGTTTAACACTGGCCTTAAACACACGGGGGAGTTATTTAATAATGATTCAATACAAATGTTTTGCTTGCTACATAGGGTTCAATACGAATTCTACTTAAAAACTGTTAGTCCATATAATGAGTTTGACTTTTTGAATTGAACTATTGAAATGTAATTTTTTCCCATGATATTTGAATTTAGCGAGATGCACCTGTACAATTATTGCCCCTGCTGCTCTGTTCAAACATTGAACACTTTTGTTACAGTGCCGCCTGTATGACTTAAGAGCAGACAGAGAAGTAGCTATCTATTCCAAAGAGAGCATCATATTCGGCGTATCCAGTGTTGATTTCTCTCTTAGTGGTAAGGTTTGTTGCTACTTATATTTTGCTTACCTAAAGCAAATGCCTCTTGAAGATGAAACTATTGGTGTGTGCTTCCCTAGGCCGACTTCTTTTTGGTGGCTACAACGACTACACCATTAACGTATGGGATGTTCTCAAAGGAACACGGGTGTCTATTCTGTTTGGACACGAGAACCGTGTCAGTACGTTGCGGGTGTCCCCGGATGGGACGGCCTTCTGCACGGGCTCCTGGGACCACACTCTTCGGGTAAGACAAGGATTCTCATCGTACACGTTTGTGTTGTCGTATCCGCAAATTACTTTTATAACCGGCGCCGATCCTGGTTTCAGATCTGGGCTTGAGGACTCGGACGCAGGTGAAAAATGTCAGACAGAACACAAGCCTCGCGGACACAAAGACCTTTCTGTTTGCTAACGTACAATCACAGAAATGGACACTTGCTTTGTGGTTGTACATATCAAAAACATTGTTTGTACTTAAGTCTCACAGCCAGGTTAGATTAACATATCACTCTGAACAATTAAGCCAAATGATTGGATAAAAAATGCACAAAAAGGTGTTGAAATGTATTTGGTGAAAAAATATACACTTGTAGTGAATAGCATTCTAGGATAGAAGTGACACAATAAAGTGATGTGTTGTATGTGCCACATAAAGGGCATTGTTTGTTTATTATTAATTGTTTTGCACAAAATATTTTATGGGTAAGCCAAATGTTGATAAATACAGAGTACAGCATCATAGAAGTGCAAGAAAGCAAATTAATGTCCATAACCTGTTCCCAGTAAAAGCATCTTTCATTCAAGAAAGAAGCTAAACTGTCAATATTGTTGAAAAAAAAAGCACATTAAAATGAGAAGTTACGACATATTGTTTTTCTTCATCACCATGAATTTTATTTGCCAAGTTTCCACACATGCAAATCACTGAGGCTCAATGTGCATATCCAGTCATGTATGCGTGGTCCACACTAGAAAATGCTAATAAATGGAATGTACTCATTTCCATGCGGTTGTCCAATGGCTGTAATTTCATATTAACTGTAATTATTTTATTGTAGTTTAGTGTACAGTTATACAATTGACTGTTTATCAGATATTATCAACATAATAAACTGATTTGAATAATGATCACTCTGGTGTATGACTCTTTATCTGTTCTGTCATTTGCTCACTGTCAATAAAGTTTTCACGAAAAGCGGAAGTGACCCACCGGAATCACAACAATGGCCACCTACGGCTCTGGCATTTATCTTGCTGTGCTTTTTTAAAGCGTTTAACACGTATTATTGTACGCCTGTGTATTACAAAGTGGCGGAGATGCATAGACACCCCAGTCAGCGCTTCGTGTAGAAAGCAAGACAGCTCCCGAGCGGGCCAAAATGAGCGACGTAGTGGAGAAAACCCTGACAGCTCTGCCGAGCCTGCTGTCTTTCGATTCTCAACCGGGAGCTGCCAAACTGTCTTCCACCTCCAAACTGGGAAGCCTCATCAGAGGAATCACAGAGCTAACGTCCAAGCATGTGAGTTTGTTTTTCGCCGACGCTTTAATATAATACACCTAGTCAAATATAAGACGTAAGCATATATATTACAGATACTGTCATGTATCTGTAATTAAAAAACAGTGTATATACAATAGATATGTTAAGTGACTCAGTTCAGTCAAATTGTTTAGTTTAAGGATTGAACTTTCCCTTCCGAATGACCTCCCATTAGATGTTAGGCAAGCCCCCTCTCTGTCCATTTTTAAAACCCGGTTGAAGACACGTTCCTGTTCTTTGGCTTTTGATCCGACCTCAGACCTGGCATTTTGGCTCTTTTCCGGTGTCAATTGTATATACAGTAGTGTTTTATGTTAATTTATTGATTCCACTTGTTGTATTATGGCTATTTTGTTCTTTGTATGTAAAGTGCTTTGTTACAGCTCTAGCTGTTGTGAAATGCGCTATACAAATAAAATTGTATCTATCTATCTATCTATCTATCTATCTATCTATCTATCTATCTATCTATCTATCTATCTATCTATCTATCTATCTATGTGTTTTGTTGGACCATTTATAAATTATACGTCATACATCACTATTAGTTGTGTGTACATTTATTTGAGTTTGTTGATAAATTCATTTATGGTTTACAGCCTGAGCTTATTTATTAATGATTCATTATTTGGATATTGATTGCAGGTAGTGATCTCCTACATTGAATCGAAACATTTAATATTATAGCCCACACTACACAGTTAAATATCCTCATTACAAGTTAACTTTACCAGCTACAGTATGGTAGCAAATTTAGCATTTAATTTTAAAGCGTCAAAATCATTAATTCGAGATTTAAAGCAAAAAAAGTAAATTAAAAGTAACTTCAACTTGAGTAATTCATTACTCTAAAAAGACAGTAAAATTGTAAAGAAACATATTACTTTCACATGCAAGTAATTAGTAATATGTAATATATATAAAATTTTGGAAGTAAATTGCCCAACACTGTTTGGCAGTAGTAAGAGTCTACTTAGTGCAAAAACACAAATATGTTTTATAAAATATGCAAAGAAAAAAAACTTTAAATACTTATGTTTGTCCTCAAAGATTTGATTAACTAATTTGACATAATTCTTAGCGAGACAAACAGTATAACATTCTTGTGTACTATCCAGTAGGACTCATTAGTAGCACACTAGTGCAGTTAGTTTGATGAATTAATTGTGCAGCAATCGTCTGAAACTTTGTCGTATTTTCTTCCTCTTCAGGAAGAAGAGAAACTGATTCAACAAGAACTGACTGCCATTAAAGATCAAGCGTCGGCCCCTAACACATCCATGGTTTGCTTCCTGAAATATATTCTTTGCCCTGGCACAATAACAGCTCGAGCGTAATGTTGAATTTTGGTGTCACGCGTCAGAGGCAGATGAAGGAGCTCATGGTGCGAGCCATCTACTGTGAAATGTTGGGATATGAGGCTTCCTTCTGCTACATTCATGCCATCAAGCTGGCTCAACAAGGCACCGCATTGGAGAAGAGAGTTGGTATGTGCGCGTGTGTGTGTGTGTGTGTGTGTGTGTGTGTGTGTGTGTGTGTGTCATTATTTAAAGGGATAAAGTCATTCCTCACTCATCAGTGTTGTCATTTTGCTTGCGTTTGAGCATTTCATGAACTCACCTTATCTTAATCCTTAATTACCGGGTAACTTGAAACAAATGTTAAAACCAAGTGTAGTTTTTAAAGGATTTTTAATTAAAATGTTAATTACATGGATGTTAATTACAATGGAAACTTTGTTTAAAAACATCCATCCATCCATTATCTGTACCGCTTCTCCTCACAAGGGTCGCGGGGCGTGCTGGAGCCTATCCCAGCTGTCTTTGGGCAGTAGGCGGGGGACACCCTGAACTGGTTGCCAGCCAATCGCAGGGCACACAGAGACAAACATCCGCACTCACAATCACACCTAGGGGCAATTTAGAGTATCCAATCAACTTACCATGCATGTTTTTGGAATGTGGGAGGAAACCGGAGTGCCCGGAGAAAACCCACGCAGGCACGGGGAGAACATGCAAACTCCACACAGGGAGGCCGGAGCCGGGATCGAACCCGCGACCTCTGAACTGTGAGGCGGACGTGCTAACCAGTCGACCACCGTGCCGCCCTGTTTAGAAACATTCATTCATAATTTTTCCATACAGCGTAATCTGTTCTAAAACTGTTAAAGGCAATTTTTAAATAAAGTAGACACTAAGGCGCCATCTTTTATTAATGATGTCAGTAAAACAGTTGAGACAATTTGGATACGCTATTTTTTTTTTCCTAATAGGTGTAAAATAATGTAATTGGGACATCCCTATTTCCCACTTGTGGAGCTGATCCTTTTGATGCTATCACCTTCTTGGGTCGAATTCCATATGGTCTAAATTCAGGGTAGATTTTTCACTGTATCTTCTGCTTGGTTTCCTCAAAACGATTTTCTGTCATTTCCAGGTTACCTTGCTGTGGCCTTGTTTCTGAATGAAAGTCATGAGCTCCTCCTCCTCCTTGTGAATACCGTCTTAAAGGTTGGTTGTGTGTGGGTTTTTTTTTTATTTTTTTTTTTTTTTAGAATTTACATTTTTAATTTGGAGTTAGTCATGTCCATGCCTTTTATGCATTTAGGATCTCCAGAGCACAAACCTCATTGAAGTGTGCATGGCTCTCACTATTGTCAGCCAGTTATTCCCCAAAGATATGATACCTGCCATCCTCCCTCTAGTGGAAGAGAAGCTCACTCACCCCAAGTAAGAAATACTTTTTTTTTTTAGGTTAACTTGTCATTTTTGTATCCACTGACCATCACCCAACATGGCTCTTGTATAAGAACTCAGTAGTAGTTCCTGTCGAGTGTGTGTTTGATTTGGTCATCAAAAGAAAAACGTTTGGACTGATTGAGGTTTGTGATAACCTTTTTTTCACAGAGAAATCATTCGACGCAAAGCAGTCCTGGCACTGTACAAATTTTACATAATTGCACCCAATCAAGTTCAACACATCCATAACAAGTTTCGCAAAGCTTTATGTGACAAGGACCCGGGTGTTATGACGGCCTCACTGCATATTTACTCACAGATGATCAAGGTATTTTTTTTTTTCTGTTTCTCATCATTGCATCATGATGGTAAAACTTTACTGTGACCTGTGACATGATAAAACAAAATACACACATTTTAGTTTGATTTAGCTCAGCGTCTGTTATCCTTCTGTTTGTTTTGCCTTCCTTTAGGAGAATCCAGAAGGTTACAAGGACTTGACAGGCAGTTTTGTTACCATATTGAAGCAAGTGGTGGCTGGAAAACTGCCAATGGATTACAACTATCATAGTGTTCCTGCTCCTTGGCTTCAAATCCAGCTCCTCAGGATTCTGTCCTTAATTGGGAAAGATGACCAGAGGTAATTAATTAATTTAGCGGATTTGGGCATCCAACACTTTGCTTTGACAATTTTTTTAAATTAATTATATATTTTTTTTTTTGGGGGTGCGACACAGCACAAGTGAGATTATGTACGAAGTCCTTGATGAGTCCTTACGAAGAGCAGAGATGAACCACAACATCACTTATGGTATAAGAAACATGAAATAAGAAACAAAATGCTGCTTCATATACTTCCAATTTTACTGACATCATCCTCTTTGATCTTTCTCCAGCAATATTGTACGAGTGTGTGAAATGTGTTTACACAATTCATCCGAAAGGTGAACTCCTGGAAAAAGCTGCGAAATGTATTGGCAACTTTATTCTGTCCCCAAAGATAAACCTGAAATATATAGGTAGGAAAAATGCAGTGTATTTTTTTTAAGGTAATAAGTCTGTCTCCCACGGTAAATGTTTTGCTGGTGCTGCAGGATTGAAAGCGCTCACCTACGTGGTCCAGCAGGATCCTAAACTGGCCCTGCAACATCAGATGACAATCATAGAATGCCTCGATCATCCGGACCTCATCATCAAGCGTGAGGTGAGACGGATGCTGGTTTATGAGAGTTTGGATTTTCTCGGTTATCCACTCTCCTAATATCATCCCTTGTCTGCACGTAGACGCTGGAGTTGCTCTTTAGGATCACAAATGGCAAGAATGTCACTGTTATTGTGGAGAAAATGCTGGAATTTCTGCGCACTAGTAAAGATGACTACACGACCATTGACCTGGTGGGGAAGGTGGCAGAAGTGGCTGAAAAATATCCTTTGTTGTTGTGGATGAAAGCAAGAAATATTATTGTTCACAATTGCCTCTAATATGTATCTGAAACGGTTTCTATATACAGAGTGACACAAAAAACGGGAACTTTTTAACAATCCAATAAAACCAAGAGTGACGGAAGTAAAAATATTTTATTCATAGTAACTGAAACCTTAAAACATGCAATCTAAGAAACAATGATGGAATTTTCTATTCTTTTTCTTTTTTTTTTCTTTTTTTTTTTTTTTTAAATATGTCCTGTAGATGGCGTCCTCCTGTACATATACCGGTACGTACATTCAAAAATTCCATTTTTCTTTCGGTCACCCTGTATTAGCATTTTATTTGATAACAACAACCTTGACCGTTAACATTAATAGCATTCTTAGGGAGGAGTGATCTCTGAATTGGTTAAGAATTGTCACATTTCGAGCCCTGGCAAGGATATTCCCTAGAAAGAATAATCCTGCTTCAAAATGTGTGTTAGGAAGGTTTATTTTTTATTTTCTTTTTTTTTTTTTTAACTGGGCAATGTAGCATTACTTTAACTGTAAATTTAAAAATGCTTTCATTTTAAAGACAGATAGAACCAAATGTTGCACAAGTCATTTTTAACTTACTGTCACAATATTGAGAAACAAAATACAGATGTGCCTGCTGAATTTTTTTTTTTTTTAAATGTCTGTGTAGATTCTTAGTGATCCAGGTCAAAGGTTGAATCGACCCAACTGGACTTGTTTGTTTAACTTGTGTTTCTTGTTTTTCAAAAACATGCAAAAATGACTTAGGAAATTGTGCTTTTAGGCCAACAAGTTAAATAGACAGGCAGGATGGCTCATTTGAAAATGTACCCGGAATTGATGTCATTGTTTTTCCTATGAAACATTCTACATATGCACCTGACAACAAGTGGTTCATTGCCACAATGAACACTGTCTTCTCACTGAGTGGAGACTTGATGCAGCCCGACATTCCCAACAACTTCCTCAAGCTGATCTCAGAAGGTCAGCCACGATTTTGTGATGTAATAGTATTTCCGTTCTTTTATTTATTTATCTATTTATTTTTTTATTTCATCGTCTAAAATGTCTTTCTTCAAACGTTCCAGGATTTGAGGACGAGGAACAAGACAGGATGTTGAGGCTTTTTGCAGTGGATTCCTATGTGTCTCTGCTACAGGGAGAACCTGGGAAGCTGCCTCAGCGCTTCCTCCAGGTCATCAGCTGGGTGAGTGCGATTTCTGCGCTGGCCACCATGTACTGTAATTGCACCTGCGCGAATGTTGTACTGTGATGAACTTGTTCTTGTAAATGCCACATTTTCACTAAGCAATTCCAGTTCCCATTACCTTGCCGCGGTATCGTTTGAAATGCTAAATCCTAACAGTCTCGTGTTTGCGTTTCAGGTCCTTGGGGAATATTCTCATTTGAGAGAAGATCTGGAACGTGCCACTGTTGTGAGACTTCTGGCCAGTCTTTTGGACATGAAGCAGGCCAGCAGTGAAACGAAGAGCTGGGTCCTCTTGGCAATGACGAAGCTCTGTGAGGGCGATGCGACCGCGTCTGTGCTTCAGGAAGTTTCCGAAGCTTACAGCAGCTCCATGGACACAGTGCTGAGGCAGAGGGCTCAGGAACTGCAGAACCTCCTCTTAAATCCTGACTTGTCGGCCAGGGTTCTACCTCGCGATGCCTTCACGGAGCCTCTGGAGGTAACATCAGTCACTTTGGATTTGGCGATCATACAGCAGCGATCAGTTGTCATGCACCATTAAATTATAAATTTTTTTCTGGGTTACCAGGTCGATTCCTCTTTGTCGTTTTTGGACGAATATGTGTCCGAAGCGCTGGCTGTTGGCGCTGCTCCTTACAAGTCTCCACATCAACGTCAGGAAGAGCTCACTCAGGCAAAAGGTTCAGTAAAACGTAGAAATGTGTTGATAACGTGACAGTGTCTGAATTGCTTTGTTTTGATTCCTTCCTCAGCTTTAAGCATGGAGCCCTACAGCCTGTCGCTACCTATCAGCATGTCCTTGTGCAGTTTAGACGGCAGACAGTCACCCACCTTGCCCTCGGTCAGCTCTGGTCTGTCGGGCGACAGTACCGACCTCTCACACAAAGCAGGGTTTGTAAACTTAGGTCATCTTCATTTTAAAAAAAAAACACAAAACAAAACAATTTTTTAACTCCCTACAGGGATTTAAAATTCTTATTTTAATTCATCTTTATATACAGGATCTAATACACCTCTCAAGGCACAATACTCAATGTTGGGCATCCATTAGAGATAGACCGATATGCTTTTCTCAGGGATGATACTGATTATTAGTAGTCAAGGAGGCCGATAACCGATATTTGTAGCCGATAAAAAGGAAAATATTGGCGTCAAAATCTAAAAAAAAAATGGAAACTCTTTTAACTTTGTTGAAACGTCTTTAAGCATATGTTTATCGTACAATTTTTTAGATTTGTATAATGTTGATTTCTTAAATTATTATAACAAGACATTTTCGACAATATATAGTACATTTTTGTTATAAAATTCTAACAAAAAGTTCAGGGAGCTGGCTCCATGTAGTTTTCTACACTAAATGAAGTTCTCCAAAATTTCTAAGTGACAAATTTTCACACTTTCACGTGTCTTCGTTTTGATTTCAACTTAATTTCAAATTGATTTATTATCGTCCATCAGATTTATTAAAAAAAAAAAAAAATCGCAGATGCCGATATTCATCAAAACACCAAATATCGGTGCCGATAATCGGTCTATCCCTAGCATCCATCTACATCAATCTATTGTCTCAAAGATGCAAAAAGAAAAGAGGATGGAAGGATGGCAGATAAAAAAAAAGACAACAATTCACACAACATCAGTACTAGTAATGATGTGATGTCTACTCTCTATTTCAGTTCCACAACTCTAAAGCTGGATAAAGTAAAGCGGGTTTGGGGGAGGGAGGGCTACCTGGCCCAGAGGGAGACTCTAGAAGAACCTGCCAAGGTTGAAGTGCCCAGTCCAGTCCATTCGGCCGGCCAAATCGGCATCTTGCAGAACCCTACCCCACCTTCAGCCGCGGATCAAGAAAAACAGCAGCTGGCGTCTTCACTGTTTGTTGGCCTGGGCTCCCAAACATCTTTGTCCTTGGTGAATAATCTAAAAATGAAATGCTTCCCGAAATGCGTATACCTATACAGTAGTCTAGACCCCAGCATCAATATTTTTTTTCAGGGGGGGGGTGTTGTTAGTTTTTTCTTTTTTTTCTTTCCTACAATGCCTACTTTTTTTTTTGAAAAGTGCATTTTTACTCCATTGCAATGTCGCTCTATATTTGATTGTTTAGCCCTACTTTTTATTGATGACTCTTTGTCTCCGAACAGATGGCAAAGTCCGAGCTAAAACCCCAAATGTTGAGGAGAAAGGCTAAAGATCCGGTCTCGTCCTCAGAGATCAGCAAGCAGACTTCCGACTCCATCGCCCCTACTCCCAACAGCATCGATAACCTGCTGTGTAACATCCCGCCGGACTCCAACGCAGACCCCGAGCTGTCCTCAACCTCAAATAAGCAGATGACTGAAAGTTCTCAGGGCTCCACCGCTGCTAACGGTACATGCGAGCCAACCGAGAGCGACGTGCAGGGACCTGAGCCCGATCTCATCAGGGACGATGGTCTAATCGTTGCTGAATCTGTTGAGACGGAAGAACCAGCGGCAATGAAAGACTTGTGTCTCACCTCTTATCTCCCTGCTGACTGTATCGGAGCCGCCCACTCCGAAATCACTCCGCTGTGTTCCAGCCACGGCGTGGATCTCTCCGCCTGCCATGTGCACAGAGACGACAGTTTGTTGCTGCTTGTTTTGATTTCCTCCACCTCTGATGTGCAGCAGTTACTTGTGCGGTTGGTCTCAGAAGATGTTGAGGTAATTTAGAAATGCACTCGTTTTTAGCTATCTCTGGGGGCGGCCATTTTGTCTTCTGTCCACTGAAAATAACATCACAACTGCTCACAACGACCAATCACGGCTGACCTGTTGTCTGAATCTGAGCCGTGATTGGTCGTTGTGAGCAGTTGTGATGTCATTTTCAGTCGACAGAAGACAAAATGGCCGCCCCCGGAGATGGCTAAAATGAGTGCATTTTGCTGCTTAACTTAGATTCCACAAACACAGAATGAATCAGAATGCCGTGTTTCATCTAGTGGGCCTGCTGGGATCATATTCTTGAAAAAAATATGTTTGGGTTGACTTCCGCTTTCATACATCACAACATTTGTGATTAAACTGTTTAATTCAAGACTGCTGTAAAGTATGAAACATCCATCTTGGAGCTTGAATATTGCTTGCGAAGAGACAATTTCACTAATCTGGTTTTCTATGCAAAACAGTTTGTAATAATGGAAACATTTATAAAAACAAAAACAATGACATATTGCATATTTAAAATAACCGTCTTAACTTAAATACATGCTTAATGCTAACACGTAATTGGAAAAGCAATAGACGGGCTAACGACTAGCATCTATCAGACCGTTTCAACACAAAACAGTGTCGCAACATATGTAGGCTGACATTATAGCAATACTCACAGACACGTATTCTTTATCCTCTGCGAAAAATGATTACTGAGTCACTTACAGTAGTTGAGTGAAACACTTATTTGTGTATTACACTGCCCCTGACGCATGAAACGGCAAACTGCCTCATTCTATTGAATTCTTTTTACATGTTTTCATATAGTCCAATATCATATATATATATATATATATTTTTTTTTTGGGGGGGGGGGAGCCTGGAACAGCTTTTGCTTAGAATCCACTGTGCTAAAGGTTAATTACATGAAAGTTTTACCATTTTGTTCCCCCCAGGTGTCCTGCATCTCTGAAAGTCCAGCAGAAGAGTTGAGGTGCCACCACGTCGAAGTGTGTCGGTACTCCCTGACTGCCAAGAGGCCTTCAGTTCATCTTCAAGTCTCTGGCCTGGTTTCTTTCAACATGCCTGACAGGACTCCTCAGACAAGCCACTTCTCATACAAAGTTCCGCTTCCCTCCTTCATTAGGTGAAACATTTGCTGCCGTGCGCAATGGCGTGGCTCTTTGCTTGTTTTAGTCTGACTCATTTGTTTTGTCCTCAGGCCTTTGGCGCTGTCCACAGAGGAGTACGGCACAATGTGGCTGGCCTTCTCGCACGATACAAAGCAGAACCTGACTCTCGTTGCAAACGTCGAGGATCCTCTGAGAGCGACGTTGGATGTGCTGGAGAGGAAACTTCACCTTCATGTGGTGGCCATCATAGGTAAAGATTTTTTTTTAATTAGATTGTTTGTTCAAGTTGTGACTTTGAAAGTTCACGCAAATGAAGAAAAGCGATCTTTTTGCTCCGGTCAGCTGTAAATCACGTAATCTGCCCCGATTTTCAATCACTTGATTGGGTGAGGACATCCCTAATCTAAAAAAATTCTAATTTATATTCTGTTACTGGCCTATAAACTGTAAATGATTTGCTAAATATGTCTATTAGGGCTGATCGATTTTGAAACATTTTTTAAACGATTATTTTGGTAATAATTTAAATCACGACTATTCAGATGATCATTTATTTTCTAGTACAAAACAAGAAAGTGTTTTAACGTAAAAAATACAAGGATAAATACATTTCTTTGAAACACTATGTAAGTTCCTTTTGGAGCAAACAAAATTGATCAAATTAGTTATTCTAAAATAAAAAAGATGCAAATTTATAAATTCAAGTATGATTTCTTTGTGTAAACAAACATAGTGCGTTGGATATAAATGTATATTAATAATCGATTTTTACGATTATGCCAATTTTGTAATCGTAGAGTGTAATAATCGTGATTGTAATTGAATTTCGATTAATTGCAAAGCCCTAATGTATAAAAGTATTTGACAAGGATTCATAGCGTTACGTGCCATCGTTGCGTGCCATCCACTGCCATGAGATTGGTGCCTTCCTTAAATTGTTTTACCATAAAAATGCTGAATGTTCTCTTTTGCCTCCAGTAAGCCTTTTTTTTTTATTTATTTTTTTTTTTTTTTGCTTCCTACAGGAATGGAAGGAATTGTAGCTTGCCGGCTCCTCCGTGATCAGCCATGTTTAATGCACTGCCGGGTACACGGCGGCACGCTGGCCGTGTGGTTGCGCTCTCCCGTCCCAGACCTGCCCGACTGCCTGCTCTATCACTGTCAGAGAGTATTACAAGAACTTTGAACTACTGACACCGCTGAGCTGCATCAGCTCTGTACCAGAAGAAAACAGCCGGAGGTGGTCAAGGAATTAAAAACGCTGCCACAGTTTGGCTTTAAGCTACAGGTGTTTCTACTCTACTGGAAGGTAAATGAGCGTCTGAAGCCAAACTGTGGCAGGGTTTTTCTTTTCTGGCCCTCAATTTGACAACTCTGACAAAAGCATAGAAGAAAAAGGGAGTATCTAATGGCTTGTCTCTCCATTATGGGTATCACATCCAGCAAAAACTCATTGGACATAACATTAGGTACATTAGGTAGGCTGGTGTACCTAATGGTGTGGCCAACAACTGTACGTACATTAAAGTACCGGTAGGCTTAAGATTTCCTTTCTTGTTAAATTTAATTTCTTTATTTTTCTTTCCATACATCTTCAATTTAAAAGTCTTTACAGTTGTTAAATTTGTCACTTGTGTAAGATCTGGATGCGAATGATTGAACCATCAGTATAACAAAACAACATCTCCAAATGATGAATCCATCAATGCTGAATACTTGAAAAGGAAAGAAACTACCGGTACTTGCATGTATTGGTTTAGTGAAACTGCTGGAGTATTCTTTGGTGCCAAATAATTGGAATTAACTATGTGTCTTAAAACGAGTTGCCGTATTCGAAGGACAATACAACACTTTGTTCAATTTATTCATTTAAGGACATCACTACTGAAGTTGTAGAGCCGTGAAAAAAAAAGATTCAGATGAAGCTGACGTTTTGTCTTAAATGTAATGATGATGAATTTCTATTATGCATTTATTTTCCACACACGTCACGTCTTGGTTTAATCTATGCACTCGCCTTTCTGGTTGCCTTTTTGGTGAGAGGTGGTTGATAGCAATTCTTATATTTTTGTATTCAAGCAGTATTGAAGAAACATATTTATTGGTTTTATATGCTCGCTGAAGGTTTTTTATATTACAGTAGTTTAATTTGAATAAATTATATTGTGCTGTGCCAGATTCAGTCAGCCTTTTTAATTTAGTGCAAACTGAGGGAAAACATGATTTTGTTTTGATTTGTTGTTGCTTGTAAAGCATTCTAGTGTGTGTATATAGCAAAACGTAACCCCAAAGCCTTATGTTCTAAAGCCAAGGTGGCGTATTTGGTTTGTGCCCGTGGTACAGAAGGAAGTGGAGTGCCTGATCCAAATACAC
Organism: Filicampus tigris; assembly: GCF_054856515.1. Classification (NCBI taxonomy): domain Eukaryota; kingdom Metazoa; phylum Chordata; class Actinopteri; order Syngnathiformes; family Syngnathidae; genus Filicampus; species Filicampus tigris. Next base: position 19,406,115 of record NC_141220.1, on the reverse strand, counting down.
TAACTTCAATAAATTCATCAAGTCCAACATGACTGTAATGTCATCCTCATTTGAATTTCATGCCGTGCCAACTTACTTGCCGTCAGTTTATATCATGCACTGACTGTACATTAGCTAAAATGATGCAATAATTCTTCACCCCACAACTGTCAGAAAAAAGGGTATTGTAGGGGGTCCATTTTTGCCCTCCAAAGTACAATTTGATGTGTACATGATGTACCCAACACCAACAGGGTTCACAATTGAACGCTTTGGGACAAATAAGTACTGTTTATTGTTAGAAAGGTACATAAATGGTCCAAACTGGGAAAGGATCGTATTTGCACTTTTTTGTTTACATTTAAGAGTACAAACAAGCATCTCCCCTGCATGGTGTGTTCGTAATCCGTCAAAGTCACCATATGCGTTTGTAATGCTATGTATTCACAGTGTTAAATACGTGGTTTTGGAGGACACACAGGACAGAAATTTAAATGATCAACGGTTCTTCTGAAGAAAAAGAAAATGTGTACTTTTGTACTTTTCAGCCGCTCTTCAGTTCCCAGAACGCAATGCGGCATATAATGCTGAACCTTTCCTGTCAAATGGTCTTTAATCACTATTGTTTAAGTGCGTTTGTTACCCGTAGTTTGTTGAACGTGCGTCTTAATTAACTGTTATGTTATTTAAGTTTTGCATTGTTAGCATGAAACTGTGAATGTGAGTTATTGAAAAGAAAAAAAACAGTAACATCCCGGTTAGTTACACTGAATGCTAAGCTAAGGTGTTCATTAGAGTGAGTGTGCGCTGCCTGGAAATTATGTGGGAGACCTTCCTTCTCTGCCTTAAGAGTCTCCATTAACTTGAGGGACTCTAAAATGGTGCAAAATATATCATTCCTGGCAGCACATCTACATTCTTATTCTCTAATGGAGAGAACAGGTGGAAGTGCTAATAAGTGATGTCTGCTTTCTATTGGTAAACAGTGTTATGATTACAATTTAAAGTAGAAAGCAACCCAAACATATTTTTTTCAAGAATATGTTCCCAGCAGGCCCACTAATTGAAACACGGCATTCTGATTAATATAGCGTTTGTGGAATATGAGTTCAGCGGCAAAATTCACCCCTTTTTAGCCATCACAGGGGGCGGCCATTTTGTTACTTCTGTCGACTGAAAATGACATCACAACTGCTCAGGGCTCAGGTGACGACCAATTGCGGTTCAGCTTCAGAAAACAGGTAAGCCGTGATTGGTCGTTACCTGAGCCCCGAGGGTGTGTGATGTCATTTTCAGTCGACAGAAGTGACAAAATGGCCGCCCCCTGAGATGGCTAAAAACGGGTGGATTAACTCTTATTCCACAAACGCAATATTTATCAGAATGCCTTGTTTCAACTAGTGGGGTTGCATAGAACATATTCTTGAAAAAAATATGTTTGGGTTGATTTCCATTTTAAAACTGATCAGGTGTGGTAGGTTAAGCTTTTTAAATATTGTTGTCCATCCCTGATCTAGGCAATACTCTTTGTAGGGAAAAGTATATCATTACAAATTGTAAGGGTCACACAAAGTACCTTGTTTGTACCTTAGAGGCTACTGCCCCAGTGACGAGCCATAGCAGGGTACGAATTTAGAAACGTTTTTCAGACAGTGCAAGCAAGTAGTCTGAGCCGACGGTGTCGGCGTGGAGAGCGTATGCAGGTTGAGTTGTTCTCGGGATGAAGCGCATGGCCAGGCTGTGCTCGTCTTCCACTGGCTGCTGGGACAGGTCGTTGGTCTGCCTGATGCTGTTGACGGTGCAACCTTGGCGCGGACACACGCTGAAACGAGACAGGAGCGTAACCAGGACGGCCTTCATCATCACCATGGCGATGTGCTTGCCCACGCAGGACCGAGGCCCGCATCCAAACGGCTGGAAGAAACGTTTGGGAACCTGGCAAGAAAGAGGTCATGTTGAGGTTCAATAAATGAGGCGTTTTGTAGTGCAATACTGGAGGACTAACCGATTTGTCAAAATTGTGCAGGTTGAACTCTTTGGCTTTGGGGAAAAATTCCGTTTTATGCATGAGACCAATGTTGAGAATAATATTTGTTCCTTTTTTAACTCTGATTCCGTCAATGACGTCATCTTTCAGCGCTTTGCGCATGGTGAAGTCAACCACCGGATGATACCTCAGCGACTCATTGATGAAAATTTCCAACACTTTCAGACGTTCGTAATCCACATTTTCTGCTCCACTGTCACCTGTGACAACAGTGGTAAGGTGTGAAGGATTTTATTCGTTAATGCAAGTGGTGGAATATATATATACCAAATAATATATATATTTATTCTCTGAATTAAGTCAGATAATTCCTGCCTGAATACTGATGAATACTAAGATCATTTCAACATACTGATGACGGCGTCCATCTCCTCTACCAGGCTGTTCTCTGTCTCTGGGTTCTGTTTGAGCAGCATCAGCATGAAGAAGAGACTGATGGAGAGAGTGTCAGGAGCGGCGATCACCATCTCCAGCACACACTGCCTCACGTTGTCCCCAGAGAGCTCCCCTTGGTTCTGTTCAGTCAGGTCAGATTGGCTCAGTGGGTTTTTTATGTGATTAAACTAAGGCTGCAGCAATTGCATAGGACACGGTAGCCCTATTTGTAGTTAACTACCGAAATGTTCAGGATTGTGGTGAGCTACATCCTGCTTGTCCCAGCTGACTTTGGGCAAAAGAAATGAATGGAAACCTAAAGTGGAAGTCAAGGCGAACATTTTCTTTGCAATTATATGTTCTATGTGCCTCCACTAGTCTGAACACTGTATTCGGATTAATACTGTGTTAATGGAATAAGAATCAATCAGAATAATCCACTCGTTTTTAGCCATCCAAGGAGGCTGACAATTTATGTAGCACCGCCCTTGCCGGTGACTGAAATTGATGTGGCAGTGCCCATAGGCCGAGTCTAAATCGAGGAGTGGCTGAACATGGAAGTGGACTTCAATGTTTGACTCAACCCACGCAGATTCTCGACTCCTAAGAGCCTTGTTCTTCTGTTTTTTTGGGTTTTTTTTTTTTTTTTTTTTTTTTGAAAATGTTTGGGTGGCTTTAATGATCTGCTGTCTTATGACATCAAACCCTTTTTTTTAATTAATTGAACATTGAAAATTACAAACTCTCTACCCTGTCTTGACTTCTATCGATTGACCAAAACCCAAATACTGTACTAACCTAATCCATCCAGAGAGTGTGCCTACTGCTGGGGACATATGGTACTGCACCCAACTTTTTCATTTTTATGCGGAGGGCATCTTTTCACCACAACTTTTGAACCGTGGCTCTCTAAGTCCCTCTGTTCATCCAGAATTGATGTCAAAATGGCCGTTCATCAAACAGGTAGTCAAACATTTAGCTCCACCCACATTTGGTCCAACACCGATCTGCGAACTGCAACCAGTGTAGCTGACTGACTGAGGGTTGAGAGTTTGTCATTTTCGATGTTCAAAAAAGTGTTAAAAAAATAACGGTGACGTCACAAGACGGCGCATCATTAAAGCCACTGAGGCAATATTTTAACAAAAAAAAAAGGTGTTTAGAATACATCTGGGCGGAGTCAAAGGTTTGGGTCAACCCCCACGTTCAGCCACTCCTCTACCTGCGCTCTGCAGCCAGAGCTACTCGCATGGGCCCGCATTGCGAATATCACGGCTCACCTGTTTTCTGGGTTTGGTCACGTGACGTGTGCAAGCGAACCCATGGGTATTTGCACGTCAATTTCAGTCGACAGCAGGAGGCGGTGCTACATAAAATGTCCTAGGATGGTGGAAGACGGATGATTGCCGCCACTGCCAGTGAGTCCTTTGCCCTATAAATCAGCTGGTATAGGCTCCAGCTCACCCGCAATCCTACCAAGAACAAGCGGTGGATTGGAATCTCGCTCTGTATTCATTATAAAATATGTATTGGATTCGATACAGTGCAGGGCACCGCCCCGAATGACAGAGTTGTCACCGAGAAATGAACAGGTGATATGTCACCTGAGCGAAGATAAGCTCCGTTGCAAAGTCAAGCTCGTCATCCAGCTTCTCGGATTCTTGAATAGTCTTTCTTTTGAAGTCAAGAAGCATCTCCATTGCGTCTTGAAGCTCCTGGCTGGTGATAAAACAAAGCAACACAACAATCAAGAGCATGCATGACCATGAGTGCTGAGGGAGTCAATTCCTTTTCCTCAAAGTATAGTCTGCTCATGTATCACATGAGGCTAATCATCGGATTGAAAGATACGTATTTGTTTGTTTTTAATGTGTCATCGCATCTTACGCTGCTTTTTTATGTTTACTGTAGAGCCATCCAATTTTGAAGAATATATCCGGCTTAATCAGAACCGTTTGCCAAGTCTTGAAATAGTTATGAATTTTCAGCAACAAGTCCCTCTCTGAAATATAGGAAAAAAAAAACATTTGAATCGGCAGTTTGACAATCAGACGTACGAATAAGAAGTATATTCTCATCTGACCGTTGAGAGGCACCCTGAGGAATAGTTTGTTGGAGATATCAACCACGATGGCTCTCAGCAGATTGAGAGCGTCCACGTGTCCCGACTGGTCTGTCATGTCTTGGAGCTGATCCAAATGTTCTGCTGTGGAACTCACGCAGATAGACACTGTCCTCTTAAGACCAGGTCCTGTCAGGGCTGGCAATTCATAAAATGTGTAGGATGAGTTTACACATGTAAAATGGGATTTTATTTTTTCACATACTTAGATTTGATTTTATATACAACCGTCATGTGAAGGCAACACTGGTCAACAGCAAATTTTAATCAGAGATTAAGTATTTTTGACGCTGATTTGAAAAATGTCTTTACTTTTTCTAGTACATAAGATTTTTGAGTTTGTTGTTTTAAAGTTTGACCTATAAAAGCTTGCCCGATACAAATGTTACAAATGTTACCATGTGTTGTAATTTGTTGTTTAATGTAAATGTCTGTGACCTTCCCCAGAAAAATTCCACCTGTTGCTGAACCTAATCCTTGAATATTACAAAATGTATTTCTATTTTTATTTTTATGAAAACCTGATGTACTAGAGAAAAAACAAGTAGGAATCAGCGCTAAAAATAAAATAAAATAAAATAAAAAAATCCTAATTTTTTTTAACTAGTGCAATTGTCATGCATGGATTGAAACAGCATGAAAAATGTTGTGTTTTGTTTTTTTACATAAGACAAAATATGATCATATTCATTATAAATATATGTACGCTGTAGAGAAATACATGTGTAATTGTGTGTATAAAACAACCACACAACTTTGTCTTCCGCTATCTTAGTGCTGACACACATTGCAAAATGCCATAGATGAGATAATGATTAACATTGACAGTTGCAGTAGCTACAAGTCATTTTCTCCTTTAAACACATTCACAAAATTTCTTGTTGATTTCAAAATATGTGCCTTATCTCGGTAAACTTGTATTGCCTCACAAGAATACAAAGCCATCCAATTTGATGCACACACCAAAAAAGAATTCCTCACCTTTCAAAAAATAAGTTCTGACTTTTTTCCAGAGTTCCACATCGCTGTTAAAAATGATTCCCCTCCCTTCCATCCCAATACACTCCAAGCCTTTTTTACTCCCAAATCGGGCCACGTAGTGAGCGCTCCTCAGGACATGATAGACGGCAGATGACCTGCAAGCGAAGCTTGACTGATGACACAATCGTGCAAAAGGTTCGACCTCAGAGAGACTTGCCTGCTGATGATGAGGGTCTCCTTGCTGTCGATCCACACCCGCGTAATGCTGCCGTATTTGTTGTTATAGTAGTTGCTCGCTGTTCCGATGCCGGTCCAGATGAACCGAGCATAGGAAAGAACGGGACCGAGTCCTGCCATAAAAGATGGACCTGAAGGGAGAGGGGGGAATTGATGAAGATGCCTTTGCTTACATGAATCTGATTTAATTTTCTATAGCGCTTGTCATGGTTAAAATCATGCTGTGAGCGAAAAGAGCATTCTCTAAATATGAATAGATCTAATAACACCCCTCCCCCATCACATGTTCAGGGATTGTGTTTTTTGTTGTCTAGTTTGTGCTGTTTTTTGCTGTCTCTGTTTTATTTTAGGTGTAATTCCACCGTCGACCATTAGATGGCAGCAGACGATTTTCTTTGGCACGGTGTAAATTCCAAAGAAGAACAATGAAATCAGGAAGTATTTCAGCTCAGCCGAGTTTTAGCTGAGGATTGTTGTCAAAATCCTCTTCAATCCTTCTTTTTACACCTACAGAAAATGACGTCTCTAAATCCATTTTCTAATCGAAATCTTTGGGCATGATGTTGATGTGTATTGTGAGATGACAAGGTAAATGTGTTATTTTGGAAAATAATGAGACTTGTTTACTGTAATCACATAGAGGGATCAGTACAGTTGGATTGTTTGTATGATACTTAAGCGTTATCTGTTGCTCTTGCTCTCTCTCAATATATTATGTTTAAATGTGTTTTTATTATTTTGAAAGTGTGACCTTTAAGAAAATGAAGTGCCATAAATTCTTTAAAATATGCCTAGGGAATAGGGTAGTTCTATATTGGAGAGTTCCCCCCACTGTGGGGGTGGTCTGGAATGTAAACCCTGCGATGGCTGGGGATTACTGTAATTCATCCTTGGATTAATTAGTGAATTGATTGTGAGGTGCGCACAATTACTTACATTACTATCCTATAGGCATTACCTGGTATGTTTGACCAGTGAGTCCATTCCCAGGTGGTGAGGAGCAGCAGCAACAGAAGAAGAAGCAGTAAAGTAAGGACGTCCGACACCGGGTAACCTACCATGTGGCCGATGGTGAGCACCTCCAACAGCGACATGACTGTACCTAATGTTTTGGCAACAGAGCAACAAACAACTATGATTCATGTTGAAACACAAATGCCTTCTCCTCCAAAGTCGAATCAGTTTCAATAAGTTGAGCTGTGCTTAGTTTTAAATTCTTTATAATGATTTAACATTTATTTTCTTGTAATTTAAGTTAAACTTTTATGTGCAATATGTCTTAATGGATCGTTATTTAAATAGTTTCCCCTGTTATATTTTAGCACGGTGTTAATAGTTGAATTGTGCCTTATGTTTCAGTGACATACAATAATATTGAAGAGGAGAGAAGTCAAGTCAAAAATATTTTTCCAATAACATATTCATGAGTCTAAACGCAGCATTCTGATTAATATTATGCTTGTGGAATATGAATGAAGCAGCAAAATCCTCCTGTCAGTGGGCGGCCATTTCACCACTTGTCGTTGACTGAAAATGACGTCACAGTGCCTAAGGGCTCAGGTAAGGACCAATCAGGGCTGTTTTCTGGGTTTGGTCATGTGACATTTGCAAGTTGAGCCCTTCGGCTCTGTGATGTCATTTTTAGTCCACATCAACTGACAAACGCAATATTAATTAGAATACCGTTTTTAGACTAGTGGAACCTCATAGAATATATTATTGTAAAACACATTTTTGATTTAACATCCCCTTTTAATATACTTTATAGGAATAAACTGTCTTTTTTTTTATGAACACCTAGGCCTACTATAATGTATCTTAATGTTGGTCGTGATGGTTGCACTTGGAAAGCAGAAGTGTTTCTTTCCTTAGGTTGTTGCATGGTGAAAAGTTTGAGAACCACTGATTTACAGTACATCACAGTGCCTATCATTACACTGAGACATGCTAGCAATCTCAAACTATTGAACACCTTTAGTTTTAGAGTCAATATATAGTTCAATAATAATGTAATGATGACATGAAAAATATAAAAAACAAAGCATACTGGGGGAAGCCCATTTCATTTAAACTGCACAACTATGCCTTTATCTGTTTTTGTTTTTAAGTCTTTATGTATCCCTCTGAATATATATTCATCATTTCAGAAAAAAAACAGAACTCCCATTTTAATAGTTACAATTTATAGTTCTAATCTTTTGTTCCTAGATAACACTTCAAAAAACACACACATTCTGTTAAATTGTTTTTAAGGTAATTTAGTTCATAAAACAATTCTTATTTAAGTTGCCCTGCTCACCTTTGTGCTCCACGGATGCTGCAGTCAGGTTGGAGTGCCGTCTGAGCGGATGCAGTGCTTCCTTCACCCGTTTTATAAGATGAGTTGTTCTCTCCAGCAAATTAAATCAATGTGTTTTAAGAGTTTCTAAATCCTTCGTTTCATTCTTTTTTCTTAAGGCTTTCACTTTCTTCCTTGTTGCCTAGAAACACGAGCACTTGGGCGTCTCGAGTACCACAGCGCGCACAGAGCAATGGGCAGAGCACATCTGAGCCACAAAGCAACCTCAAAAACAACCCGCCCCGCCAAAGAAATGTTTTTATTAATAAGGATGAAAAAGCAAAGTTCTTCAATTCGTCTTCACATGGCCTTGCTGCACATTGAGGTTTGTTTGAAAGGAAGAAAGAAAGAAAGCCTGCTTCCCAAATCTTTGGAGTGAGGAGGCTTTTCAAGGGGAACTTAATTAGCTGGGTCAGACCGACCTATGTCAAAGGGAGCGAGGATTTAACTGTTCCAAAAGGAGAATAAAGGAGAATAATGAGTAATAATTCAGTCCATGCTGCTGTCACTGCTTAGCAAGGAGAGAAAATAATAGCTGAAATTAAATTGTAAAGTAGAAAAATAGAGAAGAGAATTAATGTGGGTGTTGGAGACATCATTCAAGTTCGATGGCAAAGCGTATGTTCTTGATCAACATATTCCAACGTTTACTAACGTTGCCAATTTGGCTCAAATCCTCCTTTGCTTGTTGTGGTAGAGACTGTCTGGATAATTGGAATGCTCTGGAAAACTCTGTTTCTTATGCATTAGTTTAATACAAAGCTTGTTTAACACTGTAGAACAACTAAATCTCATTCTTGAAAGGTACAGTTTGACATATTCCATGTTGCAACAAAAGGAAGGCTACTACTAGCAACATGTTAAGATGTATTTATCTAACTTATTTATTATTGAACAGTAGTTAGGGTTAGGGTAGTTATGTAGAACAGCACTGCATGAGCCAGAATGCTGTTTGTAAAATAAAATAAGAAAACATTTTAGAAAAAAAAGAGTTTCATAACCCTGTATATGATTCAGTAAGATGCTGTCACAATAGGGTTTTTTCGCAGAGGATAAATAATATATGCCTCCGTATTGTTATATTGTCTGTCTACATGTGTAGATGTGCCATTTGTGTTCAAATATCTGATTATTAAAGAATTATAACTAGGTCAAGTCAAATTGATTTATATAGCCCTTAATCACAAGGTCTCAAAGGGCTTCACATGCCCATAGTTGACAACATATTAACGACATCCCCTGATCTTAACCTCCAGGAGGGCAAGGAAAAACTAAAAAAAAAAAAAAAATCTGGGGAAAAATGAGAAACCTTAAGAAGGGACCACAGATGGGGGAATCCCTCTTCCAGGATGATCAGGCTGCAATGGAGGCCGAGTGGGCAATGCTTTGGGATTTCACCTCGGGAAATGCTTTAATATATCAATTAATATTGAGAGCTAATTCTCATATGGTGAAATGAGAGCAATTTTGAGAGCGAGAATTTCGTAAAAAAAACTTTCTACTACTATAAAATAAACGGAAATTGTAACACATTAAAATACAAATTGTGTAAATGAACCTAAAGTAATCAACCTCTGTCTACCTGACGTGCCCCTTTCGATAGTTTGAGATTTTTTTTTTTTTTACCCTTATGGGCTACCATAATTCTCATTCGATAACGCAGAAGATAAGTACAAATATGAATCAGTATTTTTTACTTTGTCACATCGTGTATTTAATTACATCGCACGCCAATCAGTCTGTACACTCTCACATACAGCGTTAATTAATAAACATCTGTCTAAGAAAGAAAAATGACCGCAGTCTGAACGCTGAAGTTATGAACGAGGTCATACATTTTGACCATTGCCCATATCGGCGACGTAAGGGGGCGGGGAGTACTTATGAGCAAGTATATGATTGGCAGATGCTCGGGCCAATGACGGTGCTCCTTGTGGTATCGTCAATTTAAACGTTGTCTCCCTCTAGCGTCAAAGCAACAAAACCACTACATAAACAAAACACATCTCAAATTTGGCTTGCCTCGAAGAAGAGCACCTCCTCCTATAGTATACTGTTGAGCAAGCACTGCAGATCTCAAACTGAGTGGATACGCAAGCCTCCATGTAATGTTAGTACGTAGCGAAATCGCTCCTACGCGCAAGCAAGAAGGGGAGTTTGCTAGTTAGCTATCTCGCTAGCCAGTCGCAGTTGGGGGGCAACCGACCTACTTCATAACCTCACTTACATCACACCTGGGAAACAGTGGCCTCAACAAGTCGACGCTTTCCATTTCACGCGACTGGCAGTGCGATAATAGTATTTCAACTAGGTGGACCTGTCACATTGAACTGTTGAAAATTGAAGCACTTTCTTTTCAGGCAGGGGAGCTGTCAAGACTGCAGCTGATTTCGTCATTCCTCGTGAGTAGAACCAGAAATGGCTTTTAGTGCTGCTGTTACACCTATTGTTTGCCAATGGCACTGTTTGTTGTTGTTGTTTTAAACTCTTAACTCCGCCACAGTTCCTTTCCAAGACTGTCGCGAGATGAGGGACAAATATTATGTCATGCTGGCCTGGGCCTATGCTGTTACCTGCTCTCATAACCTAGACTTGTTACGTTGTTTATCTATGTTTTTGCCTTATTGATATAGATGTGGGTTTACAACGATATTTAATAATATTCCAGTCAGTCGGTGTATTCCACGTTGTTTAAGTAACAAACCGCAGAAGTTGTAGTCTTTATTAGCCAAGGACCTGGTGTGCTAATGCTAACCGTGACGCTGTAGTTATGAAATGGCTTAGCTTTGCACGCCATCGGCTCCGATGACAGCAAACTGTTCGTTAAACCACTTTGTGCCTTCCAATGTGCTTTCAGGATTTTGACACAAAAGAGGAGTTATGTCCTGTCCATGTAGCTCGGCTGCAAGGTTGCTCCTAAATACAGCTCATCGAGGTAAGGAATGCTGAGGCTGCATGACATTGTTGTTTTGCTAAATTGTAGCCTGAAAGTAGGTCTCAAGCTAACAATCCAGATGGCAGTTTGTTTTGATATGCCAAGCGTCCAAAAACGCAGTGCAATTTTTAAACGCGTTTGACACGAAAACAGATTGTAATGAAATGTCACAAGGTAATTTTCTTTTACTTGTGTTTGAAGAAATGTGCACATTATGACTTTGACGACGTGTACCCCAAAACGCGACAGGCAGACATTCGTTGGTGCACCGTCATAGTCTAAATTCAGTGTTACCCTACATTTCGGCCAAATGCCAGAGGTTGATTGATTAGCCAAGATTTGTACTCAAGTAAGAGTACTTTGTAAGACTCAAGTCAAAGTAAAAGCTAGCCCTCCAAATATTTACTTGTGTAAGTACAATAAACTACTCAAGTACTGACCAACTGGCGAGTAACTTTTTTTTCAAACCCGAAAGTCAAATAGAAAAGAATATAAAACAAGTGCAATTTCCGATAGTGCTCAACAATATCATTTTAACTGAATCCTATTGCTGGCAGAATCCTCGGCTTCTAATACATCTTTAACCAGGGGTGTCAATAATTATGCATACTATACATTGCAGGTTGTTTTTTTTCCCTTCCTAATCCTTTGAATTTGCATCACCCTTTTTTTGCAGCAAAGAAAATAAATCTCCAACAGGTCTTATTAGGTCGGAGGAACTGCAATTTGCATTTACATGCTGTGGTTGAACTGCTGGTTTTATTCTACAGAGAATTACATAGTCAAAAAGCAGACCCAGGCAGCCTCTTCTGTTTCTCAAGTCGTCTGTAGTGGAGTTCTTGGAAGCTGAAATGTTGACATTTTTAGGCAGACACTAATCATAGCTCATTACATCACTGTTCTCTTTCTTTTCTTTTTTTAGTAGTCTTTAAGGTAAACGTTTATTTGATTGCAATTTATTGTGCAATTTATCAGAGCTAGGCATCACCTAACCGCCACCGAGTTCCCATCTGCATATTTAAACGACCCACTAGTTCCCAGTAGGTCCGAGTCAGCCAAACGGCATCGAGAACGGACTTAACCTGTACCACGTCACACGCGGGTGCCGCACTCCTGACACACGGTCGAGTAAGGAAAAAATAACAAATAAAACAATGTTGCGTACATTGCGGTCCCACAGAGGCAATGACGTGCCCCATATTGTTTTTATTTCACCGATCACCACTGATGTGTGTGTGTGTGTGTGGGTGTTGTCTTTGTTTGATATTTTGTCTTAGTTTGGCGGCGTGTATGCTTGTGCGGCGCCGACGTGAAGATTACATTCTCGGCGCTAATTGGCTGTCACCGACCAGGGATGGACTGGGACCATGTGGGTTGTTTAAATATGCAGACGGTAACTCGGTGGCAGTTAGGCGATGCCCAGCTCTGCAATTTATCGATAAAGTTACTTAAGTACATGCTATGGAGTAAATGTAGCAGATTACCACCCATCAAGGCACATATTTTACATCAGCAAAATCTCACGGTTTACCGCCCAAACAAAAGTTACAAAAAGTACTCTCCATATTCTGATATAACAATCTTATCTCAATTTACTCACAAACTTACTTTGTGAGTGTGCAAACTGGGTCATTGTAGTTGAACACAAAGCTATTATTCTGTTGTATGAATGGTAACAGGCAGATACAAAGATTAATTGTACCTTCAGCCATCTAGTGGAACAGCATTTGATTGTTGATCAGTTCAAACCCGACTTCAATCTGTAATCTCATTATGTCACTCAATACAAAGCATAATTATCTTTGTTAAGCCTAATTTTTGAAGCAGTTCTTGTGTTGGATATTGTCTGATTGTGAAAGGGTAATTTGGCTGGTCACGGTGAGGCTATACAATTATCCAATGGCTAAGCAAATAAGGAGTAAGACAGTAGCACTATAAATTCAGCAATGATTCCATGAGTATGATTCATTTGTTTTGGCAGTCATATATATGTTTGATTTTTAAATGTTTGAAACAGTTTCCACCACTAATATGATCGAAACTGTAACTAGGAGGACTATATTCCAAAAGAATTCTGTTCGTCCTGTCAACTCGCTAAAATGTGTCAAATTTGTTTTCATCGCCGGTCATGTTGCCGTTTGCTTGTGCCTGGGACATTTGCAACGACACACAGATGTGCAAAATACCAAAAATCACATTACATACTTTGGTTTTTGAGATGGTTTCGTTCACACCGCGTACAGTAAGGGAACAAAATCCATAGGCTGATTTTGTTTTAACAGGGGCAGATGTAATGGACATTCAACTATAACATCAATAGGTTAAATCTTTTCTTTTTGGGAAATTGAAACATCGGTGATTTTGTTTTCTTTTGAGGAAATGAACAGTGCATAAAATGCTAATCATGGTATTTCATATTGCTTTGGTTGCATGTGAAGCAGGCAAAATGCAAGTTTTACAGAGAGTATGTAATAGCGAGCCATCACGTCTGCTAGCGAAAGCTCTGCTATATAGTGTTTGTTTATGAACTAGCGGTGTGACTAAAGTGTATCCCTTTAGCAAACCTAATTATTGCCCCATCATATGGCATAATTGCAGCTACGTTTGGCTGTCATTTTTTTATGGCAAGTTTTGAGTAGAAGTCAAGAAAAATATATGGCAAGCTTTCAGCCAAATCTGACAAGCAGGCCTTGAGTTTGACTTTCTGTGCCAAAATTCACTGAAGCTGTAATGTGTCACACCTTGATAGATATTTTTAATTCAATATTTAAAGAAGAGTACACTGATAAACTGTTTGAAAGATAAGATGTTCCTTTCTGTGACCAACAGTGACAAATAATTTACAGGAATCCAAATACTGATTTTCTTCTTTTTTTTTTTTTTTTTTTTTTTTTTTTTTCTTTTTTGGTAGCTTTTGGGGTAGTTTGATTGTTGCCTTTTATTGCACTTTTTGAATCTGGGTCTGTTGCTGTCTCCACTCAAGGATTGTCCTGCTCCCGGTTGCAGTTTTATTCTCTGAGTCGTCATGGTTCAAGGGACGCTCATCTGCCCCATGTGCGGGTGAGATCATTTTCCGAAACTGCCGTCTGCTTTGCCTCCAAGGACGGCACCACAAAGGACACTGGGAGCGATGGCGGAAAGGTAATCTTCTGGCACATCTTTCTCGTATATTGTTTGTTATGGCCGTCTGCTTTGTACATGGTTGGAGATGGTGTTTATGTACAGTAACACGAGATTGTGTTTACACAGAAAAGCATCAGTGAGGCGAAGAGGGCCTCGGGTTCCGGAGGATCCGGCAAGGGAGGGAGTCAGCTCCGCTGCCCCAAATGTGGAGACCCCTGCACACATGTGGAAACATTTGTTTGTGAGTAGACATGACAATCGTTTAAATTGGCTTGTCTGACGGAAGCGCTAAGCGAAAGATGTTTCCATAAGCCGAACCACAACACTAGTTTCAATTACACTTGGAAAATTGGATTGCGTACGTGCAGTATTTCTGCAATGCTGTAACTGTGTAACTTTTATGCAAGTGACTTCAACGTTGAAATGTGGCAATGGCCTGTTGCTGCATTCCAGACTTCATGGTAGGATAAATATACCACGTGTATTTCTGAGGTCTGGCCTCAAAGCGTTCCAGTTGAGAGTAAACAAAAAAACGTCTTGACAGCCTCACTAACCTCAAGCGTGCTTTTTAGGATTTGACGTACTTTATTGTCCCTGCGCTAAAATGAAACGCACTATATATTGTTAAACGACTAACTGACGATGTCAATTAAAACCTCATTCGATTGTGCCCATTGTCTTGTATAGCTGCTGAGTGTTCTATTTTTTTCACTTTAATGTCTCACTATTGAATTATTTACAAAATAAACATTTTTTTTGTTTTTGTTTTTTTACTTTAAAAATGTTCCAGCAGTCTTTTCAGGTTTTGTCTAATTTGCTCCATGTTTGGTTGTCTCCTAAAGCATCAACACGATTCGTCAAATGTGAAAAATGCCACCACTTTTTTGTGGTTTTGTCCGAGACGGACTCCAAGAAGGGACTAAACAAAGAGCCCGAGTCTGCAGCGGAGGCTGTCAAACTGGCTTTTGCACAGAAACCTCCCCCTCCCCCCAAGAAGGTGACAAAAAAAAAAAAAAACCCACACAAATAAATTAAATAAGCACCTTTCCATCCACATGATTTATTGCATTCTGCTTTCATGCTAATTGATTATCCCCCTCTCCCAGATCTACGCCTACCTTGACAAGTATGTCGTGGGCCAGTCCTATGCTAAGAAGGTGCTGGCCGTGGCTGTGTACAATCACTATAAGCGCATCTACAACAACATCCCTGCCGGCAGTCGCCAGCAGGTGGAGGTGGAAAAACAACCGTCTCTGACACCTCGGGGTCAGTACTGCATTCTTGCTAATGCTGTTTCCTTTGCCAGTTTCTATTTAAAAGGGAAGTCAACGCAAGCATTTTTTTTTTCAAGAATATTTTCTATGCAAGCCCATTAGTTGAAACAGGGCATTCTGATAAATATTGTGTTTGTGGAATAAGTGTTAATCCACTCGTTTTTAGCCATCTCTGGGGGGCGGCCATTTTGCCTTCTGTCGACTGAAAATGACATCACAACTGCTCACAACGACCAATCACGGCTCAGATTCAGAAAACAGGTCAGCCGCAATTGGTCGTTGTGAGCAGTTGTGATGTCATTTTCAGTCGACAGAAGGCAAAATGGCAGCCCCCAAAGGTGACTAAAATCTAGTGCATTTTGCTGCTTAATTTATATTCCACAAACACAAAAATAATCAGAATGCCGTGTTTCAACTAGTGGGCCTGCTGGGAACAGATTCTAGAAAAAAATATGTCTGGGTTGACTTCCGCTTTGAGGAACTAAAGGATTACTGTATGTGAAATATAAAGGCCCTGATAGACCAAACGGACGTCGGAGGTCGTGAAGCGCCGAGGCGTCTTTAAACGCCGTCTGATTGGTGTATTGACCACCGTCGTAGTGTCGTAACCCGTCTGTGAGCGTCTTGGGGGCGTTTACGTATGTTGAACCGGCGTCGCCAGCCGTGACAGTTGGTCACTCTGATTGGCTGCTAGCCAGCAAATCAGGGCTCGGAGCACCAACGGGATGTGACAAATGCGGATAAACAGTGAGCGCGCCTTCGCTGCTTTAATCTTCTTACAAGTACAAGAGCGAGGGTTGACAATGTAAGTATTTCACAATACCGTGTCAAGAACGCGATGCTCTACTTTGCGTGGGAGTTCATCGTGAGCGAAGAATAGAGCCGAATGCATTTACGTTGTTTCCCTCAGCCCCCGGCCAACAGCTTTCCGGTTGGATTTTTCTAACCATGAGAAATGGTGACTACCGCCGCCGATGGTATGGAAGGGTATTACATCTCACACATGCCAGAAGGTACTTTAATGGTCAGCGTCGCTGTCTGTCGTTGCGGTGTGCTTTGCCAGCGTGACGTGCCGACAACCGGCCGGACGCCACAGGGGGTAAGCGTCTGTCACTGTTGGTGAACGTCGTTTTGGTGTATCAGAGCCTTAAGAGGGAGATATAAAGTGAATTAGTTGCCTTGCAGAACGGGCTGAGTCAAGTGGCGCCTACTTGTAAAAATGGAGAAATGATAACGGCGATTGCATAAATTTGCATCCCTTTTTGGCTGTATAATTTGGCATTTGTTCAATAATGATGTCACACAGTATGAGCTGCAGTGTCGGCGCTTGTGTCGCTGACGCGTGTAGTGCTAATGCTAATATTGATGTGAGCAATTTGATCCTCTCCTTGTAGAGCTAGAGATGAGAAGACGAGAGGATGAATACAGATTCACAAGTAAGTGATCGGGCCGCCATCATCGTGTCCAACACAGCTTTTATTTCTTTGCCATACTGTTTATTGTACAAATGCCAAAATCATACAGACCTGATTCTTATTTTTGGGATCTCTGTTCAATAACAGATCGTTAGAGCTGGAAATGAAAAAAAATGATACTCTAATCTATCTCAATGCTTCACAATGACTTTTGCTTCTGAAAAAGAAAATTGATTTTGCTATCCCCTTATAATGAAAATAAAGTACCAGTGATTTATTAGAGGTAAGGGGTTGATTCGAGGTGAGGCATTTTATTTTTTACACATGGACGTTTCCAAATAATTTTGAATGGATGGATAGATGGATATATATATTTTTTTCTATCATCCTTTTCCAATTAATTGAATACACAAGGTAATGTAAATATGAAGAATGGAGTTTGATCCTACATGGTTTACGTACAGTTTCAGTTGCACATAAAAGTGAGCGTACACTAGCAGTCCACTTCGAACAGTGTTAAATGATATGACAGCTGATATGCACTTTATGGCTCGACCACCCTTCGCATAAGATATCGAAACTGTGCCAGTTACTCTGCAGACAATAAGATCAAGTATCCCACTGACCTACATTCACATCTGTACTTTGCTATACAATCCTCCCCTGCTCGTTTTACACATCCACGCTGGCACTGACTCCGCCGTGTGTATTTTTAGTCGTAGTCTAGTTTATAATCACTGCTCACATTGAATGAATGAAGAAATGACCCACTTCACCGTTACTATTTTGGAGCGCGTCTCCGCGCTTGTTCTCGTCGTTTGTGAAACGTCTTCTCAGAGACGAAATCAGTCGTTGACTGTACACCGGCGCATTCTGTTTTGTGGTCGCAGAGCTGCTGCAGATCGCAGGGATTAGCCCCCATGGCAACGCTTTGGGAGCCTCCGTGCAGCAGCAGAGCAGCCAGCAGGCGCCCCAAGAGAGAAGGGGCGGGGAGGTCCTGGACTCCACACATGTCGACATTAAACTGGAGAAGAGCAACATCATACTTCTCGGTCCGACCGGCTCAGGTAGCGTAATCTCACAGCCGCGACGTCCCGCTTGTCGCGCCTCACAGATTGTGGACTGCAAATCGGACGAGCCTTATTAATAGAAATGAAGAACTTCACGGTACGAATGTGCTGGCGAATCTTTTCACAGGCAAAACGTTGTTGGCGCAGACGCTGGCTCGCTGCCTGGATGTTCCCTTTGCGATTTGCGACTGCACCACTCTCACTCAGGCCGGTTACGTGGGAGAAGACATCGAGTCAGTTATTGCCAAACTGCTGCAAGACGCCAACTACTCTGTGGACAAAGCGCAGCAAGGTAGTTGGGCTAGGAGAACGCGTTCAAAAACACTGCCCACAACCTGATGAAAGTTTCAAGTCATACGCGAGCCCTAGTTGTTTAAAAGTCGACTTTTACGATGGTGAAACGGTAAAGTTAAGATTTTGGAGGCGTACCAAATGTTTTGGCCAGAGTGGTTAATTGTGATTTATACCCTCTGGTTTTATGAGCTCAAATAACAATTACAGAAAAACAACATACAGGAATGGAGATTTTCCTTGAGAAAGTCACTGGTTGACCATCTTGGATGTACTTGCAGGTATCGTGTTTCTGGATGAGGTGGACAAGATCGGCAGTGTGCCTGGCATCCATCAACTGAGGGATGTGGGAGGAGAGGGAGTACAGCAGGTCAGAAATTCAAGTAAAGCTCTGGAAGAATAGTTCATTGTAGGGCTGATTTTTTTTTTTTAATTTTTAGTTTTATTTTTTTTAGTATTATTATTATTTTTAATCATATGAAGCCTATCCACCGAGTTTACCCAAGTTTTGCTTTTTGCAGCCTTTGCGATTTGAAAAAGGCATTCCGCTACATTACATTATCGATTTGAATTTGAGTAATTGTTTGGCCCTAGTTAAATGTGTCTCTAACATTAAAGCGGAAGTCCATCCCTCCATTATCTATACCGCTTCTCCTCACAAGGGTCGCGGGGAGTGCTGGAGCCTGTCCGTAGGCGAGGGGACACCCTGAATTGGTTGCTAGCCAGTCGCAGGGCACATAAAGAGGGAGTCAACCCAAACATATTTTTTTCAAGAATATGTTCCCAGCAGGCCCACTACTTGAAACACGGCATTCTGATTCAATTTGTGGAATATGAGTTAACAAGGAAAATGTATCTCTGTGGGCGGCCATTTTTTTCTTCTGTCGACTGAAAATGACATCACAACTGCTCACAAAGACCAATCGCGGCTGACCTGTTCTCTGAATCTGAGCCGTGATTGGTCGTTGTGAGCAGTTGTGATGACATTTTGAGTCGACAGGAGACTAGATGGCGAAAACCAAGGGGATTAACACTTATTCCACAAACGCAATATTTATCAGAATGCCCTGTTTCAACTAGTGGGCTTGCATAGAACAAACATCCATCCATCCATTATCCAAACATATTTTTCAAAAAAATATGTTTGCGTTGACTTCCCCTTTAAGAAGCAGCATCATTTCTCCTTTCTTGCCCTGTACGAGTTTTAGTTGACTTTGCGTTTTTGTCTTCCTGTCAGGGGTTACTTAAACTCTTAGAGGGTACAATTGTCAACGTTCCTGAGAAAAACTCCAGGAAGCTGAGAGGAGAAACGGTGCAGGTGGACACAACTAACATCCTGTTTGTTGCCTCCGGTGCCTTTAATGGACTCGACAGAATCATAAGCAGAAGAAAGAACGAGAAGGTATTTTTTACATGCCCTCCCACAAACATCTGTTTGCTTTTGTGCGCTTTTGCTTTAATCGGTGTCATTCCTTGCAGTATTTAGGCTTCGGAACCCCATCCAATCTGGGAAAAGGACGCCGCGCGGCGGCTGCAGCCGACCTGGCCAACACCAGCGGCGAGACCGACACGGTGGCCGAGATCGAGGAGAAGGACAGGCTGCTGAAGCACGTGGAGGCCAGAGACTTGATTGAATTTGGAATGATCCCGGAATTCGTGGGCCGTCTCCCCGTGGTGGTTCCACTCCACAGCCTGGACGAAGAAACACTCGTCCGCATCTTGACGGAGCCACGCAATGCTGTGGTGCCTCAGTACCAAGCGCTGTTCAGCATGGATAAAGTAAGAAAGAAGCAGCTTTGTCATCATTATCCACATTTCCCCCCCCCCCAAGCGTAAAGCAACAAAATGTTTTTGTTTTCAGTGTGAACTCAATGTGACCCAAGATGCCTTGAAGGCCATCGCTCGCATGGCTCTGGAAAGAAAAACGGGAGCTCGTGGGCTGAGATCAATTATGGTGTGTAATTCTGCATTTTGTGTGTCATACTTTCCGTCGTCTTCTTCTGGCCTGTTTGTTTGTTAGTGAGCAATTCGGTTTCGATATTGTTTTATGTAGCAGTCAAGATTTCTTTTTACATTCTCCACATTTTGCAAAGGGACATTTATTTTTCTGGGGTGAGTCTGTGAATTTTGGTGACAGATGGATTGGGCTGGGGTGATGAATTAAGTAACTCAAAAAATTCAATTGCAAGATCTCTGCCTGGAGGTTTCGGAGGGCCACTTTCCATCGTAATAAAATTGGTGCAGTGAACAAGGAGAAAAAAGTATGTACTGTAGAAAGCAGAATATTTAAAATTGATCAGTCACACGCAGACAGTCGAGTGCAACGTGTCTATTGCAAAGCAGAAGTAACTAATGGAGGATAGCGACTCCAAGTGGACAAATACAATACCTGCACCTCACATGCACTTTTTGTTGAGTAATGCTAAATCAGTTCTAATCTATTATTGGACGATGATCAGTTCTAAAAAAAATAAAAATAAAAAATAACCCACACCTGCGGCTCTAATGAAGATTCAGATACTGAATTCCCCACCTGACTCGAACACATGTTCATTATCCACCACAGGAAAAGCTTCTCCTGGAGCCAATGTTTGAGGTGCCGCACTCTGACATCATGGCTGTCGAGTTGAACAAAGAGGTCGTCCAAGGGAAGATACAGCCCAGATACGTCAGGTCAGCGCCTCTTTCCATGTGTGAATGTGTCCGAGGTGTACGCGAGGACAGCAAACCTACACTGAAAAACTCACCTGTTCTTGGCTAGCGACGTATTTTGTGCTCTCTATGTAATGCATTAAGATGCCACAAGATGCCGCCAATCACTTTGAACCATGTGCTAGCCCCACTGAGCCATAGTGGTACAGCTATGTTGTCAAGAAGCACAGGGTTTTTTTTTTTCTTTTTTTTTTTTCATGGATGCAATGACTGAACTAAAAGGAACCGGAATTTAAACAGAATTGACACTATAAGCAAGGCTTGAAACATGTTTTTGGTTTGAGGAGCTGTTTAGAGAATCAGTGACTTCATTTGAAATTTCTAATTCTAAAGTGGAAGTCAACCCAAACATTTTTTTTCCAAGAATATGTTCTATGGATGAATTCTGATTAAAATTGCATTTGTGGAATATGAGTGAAGCAGCAAAATCCACTCTTAGCCAACTCAGGGGGCAGCCATTTTGTCACTTCTGTGGACTGAAAATGACATCACAGTTGCTCATGGCTGAGGTAACGACTAGTCATGGCTCAGCTTCAGAAAACAGGTTTGAAAACAAACAACTTTACGAATATTATAAGTGTGTTCCTGTTTGATGTAACGGAACTTAATTCATTTCTGGTTTCCAGTTCTGTTTAGCACTATTACGATTCCATTAATTTGCCTGCTATTTTACTGTGCAAAGTTGTATACGCTCTGCTGCTTAAATGATTGCCTGTTAATTTTAGGTTAGCTTAGCAATTACCTTGACTTCTCCGTCTTTCCTTGATGCCCCTTCATTAGAGTGCCTAATGTCACTGATCGACCAATCATGGTTCATCGGTTTTCTGGGTTTGTTCATGTGACGTTTGCTAGCTGTGCCCTTCATCACTGTGATGTCATTTTCAGTCGACAGCCAATGACAAAATAGCTGCCATCCTGAGATGGATAAATACAGGTGGATTTGCTGCTAAATTCATATTCCACAAACGCAGTATTATCCGTACCATATTTAGAATAGTGGGACCGCATAGAACATATTATTGGAAAGACATTTTTTGACTTGACTTTTCTCTTTAATAGACCGTTAATGTTTCTGCTTTAGTCGCAAACCTAAACGGGCTGGGCACGCGTGTTTGCAGGGCTCCAGCCAAGGAGCAGGCAGAAGAGGACTACGATTCTGGCATCGAGGAGGAGAACTGGCCTCGACAGGCGGACGCTGCGAACAACTGAACCGCGTTATCCATTTCACATAATGACAGTTTGCTACCGCCCTTTCTGATACCATCTTGGGGTTTTCTTCGAGACCCCACAAACACAGTATGGACATTTTATTAGGGATAATGAAGGCGGTTGCGACCCAGGATGTTTGTCGCCATGAACAAGTAGTTGTAACAACCTCGGGTCCTTTTGTGCGTGCGTGTCTGCGTGTGTGTGCGTGCGTGTACGGGTGTGTGTGTGTGTGTGTGTCTAGCAGCACACTCGCAGGTTGGACCTTTATACAATTATTTCAATCTCTGGTGATTGTTAAAATTTTATCTATATAAAGATAATACATTTTTTATTCGTGAGAGCATTTATAGCAAGGTCATTTTGTTTCCTTCTCTTGTGACTGACAGCCCATGGACAAGAGAAGCAAAACGAATAGATGGCACCAAAAAAAAAAGTGAGAAGCATGGAAGGAGGGGGGGCCATGTCAAGTAATGCCTTATTTCAGGAGGGCATGTTATTATTCCATGAGCGCGTCAATATTTTGATGACATCCTCATGACCACCATTGTCGTAATGGTGTCCGCACTATCAGTACGATTTGGCTGTTATTGTGCTGCGCTACTTTGGCAATTATGTGGAAACTGATTTTGACAACCTTACAAAAGAGAACAAGTAACGAGGCAAAAGTAACACTAGCCGCTCAACGAACAGCCTGTTAGAAGTGGTGAGGAGCTTTTAAGCAGCCACAATGGTTATTAGTTCATGTTTGGTGTTCAGCCCACTTTTTAGGAAATATACTGTATATACATACATGTGTTTATCTCAGACTCAGAGGGCTGTTTAGCAAGCAGGGTTTAAGTTGATGAAATTAAAATTTTTATGTGTTTATTTGTCTTTACGTCATCCGGATTCTCCGTCACACAACTCATCTTGTGAAAAAATTGTAAAGCACATCCCGGAAGGACTTGATAGTTATTTTTATGTCTCTCACCCACTTTTTAGTGTTGTCCCATTCTGTTGCTATTGAGTGGTCTTCAATTAAGATGCTCTTCAACCGAACCACACTGCTTGTACTTCTAAAATGTGCTATGACATCATTAAATGAGACCTGATCTCCCTGCTTTTAAGTTTCCTTTTCTTTTTAAACGTCTTATCCCTGTTGTCTATTATGGAACACCACCACATACAATGTAATTGTTCACAAAATAAATAAAATCTATCTGTATAAGAATTTTAACTAGTAGCGTCTGTTTGATGTGTGGCGGGCGGTGCATTTGGTATCTGGCTGGGCCTTTAGTGAGGATTTAATGCTCTTATTCCCGCCATTATGTCAGTTACAGAAATGTAGAAAACATTGATAGCCTACTATGCAAAAACATGTTGCAATTGTGCCACATTACGACGCCAAATAATATAAAAAGACAAATGAGGCCCTTTTGAAATGTAATTGATTAAAAAAAAAAAAGTACTATAATTCAAATTACATGGCCCAGCGTTACTGCTTCCGAAAGCCTTGGGAAATAAATTGACGTGGCGTCATACTAAAATGTGATTGGACAAGAAAAATAAAATAAAATAAAATGTAACAGCCACATGCATTACGGTTTAGAGGGTTTGATTGATTCAATATTAGAATTTATTGTGTGAATATAGGTCAGTGGTTAGGCAGGCTCTGACGATTCAGATCAAGTGTGCATGAGGCAGACGGAAGATTGTGTTCCACTTGTGTTAACACCTTTATGTAATCTGCTAATCTGTGGAAAGTGATGTCCTTGTTTTTTTCTTCCTCAAGTGTAACCTTAATCCACCTTCATGTCTGCATTAAAATTTTAAATGACAAAAGTATCATTTAAAAATGGCTTTGAATATGTATAATAGAGCACCTCATCCACGAAAACAATAATGTAGTATCGTCACTGTCCGTGTGTTTCAGACATCGCATTAACGTGAAAAAAAAATCAAAATTTGACATACGCGTTTTCACAGGACAGCGACGATATAAAAATTTTTTAAACAATCTTCCTGGTTTTACAAATGTGTGATATTATTGGGAGACAAGTTCTGAGATTATGCGGTTTAATGAGCTTTAAACCATGTGACCACGGCTGTGTTCGCCATTCATCCACCCACACGCAGACGCCCATTCATCTTCATCCGTCTGAGGACAAACACGGAAGTAAGTGCTGAGGAAACAAGACAACAAGAACCCTAACCCGAGTTTAGAAAACCCTACTTTGAAAACCCTACCCTACTTTAAAACCTTAATTGGAAGCCCTAACCCTTGTTTTGAAACCCTACTTTGAAACCCCAACCCTAATTTGAAGCCCCAACCTTAGTGTAAAACCCTACATTGAAACCCCAACCCTATTTCAAAACCCTAATTTGAAATCCTAACCCTTGTTTGAAACCCTACTTTGAAAATCTAACCTTAGTTTAAAACCCTACTTTGAAACCTTAACCCTATAGTTTAATACCCTACTGTAAAACCCTAAACCCAGTTTAAAAACCTAATTTGAAACACTAGTCCTACTTTAAAACCCTACTTGAATACCCTAACCCTAGTTTAAACCCTAATTTGAAACCATAACCCAATTTTAAAACCCTCATTTGTGACAAAAGACCTAGTTTGAAATTCAACTCATTTGAAATCCTAACCCTATTTTAAAATCCCAATTTGAAATCATAACCCCAATTTAAAACCCTACTTTGAAACCCTAACCCTAATTTAAAACCCTAAATTGAAACCCAAATCTTGTACACACAAGAATGTCCCCATATTTGTGTTTTCCCACCAATGCAGTTATTTATTTTATTTTTTGGGAGATGATGAACACTCTGGAAGATGTCCCGTTTGGAACTCCACTGGGGTCACTGGGGCAGGATGTGTACTTGATGACGCCTCCTGACATCTCTGTGCCCGACTGTCCTCGGATAATGCAGGAAACTCAGGTCGAGTCTCGCTCCCGTACACACCCGAGCCATTTCTTTAGGTACGCCCGCAATAACCGCCATAATGCTCACATTTGATTGACACTCTGTTGGAGGGTTATTTTATTGTCACTGACCAAACATAACACTTGAATTAAAATTGCACTCTTATATTTTTATTAAGAGATTTTATTATACTATACAGGAGTTACATAACATACGTTTTCTGGATTTAACTATCTGCAGTGACTTTCCCAATAACCTCTCTAGTTTATATATATATATATATATATATATATATATATATATATATATATATATATATATATATATATATATATATTTTTTTTTGTTTTGTTTTTAACTCATCCTTACTAAGTTGAATTTAATTGAATCGTAATTCCACTGAATCAAACCAAATATTTCCACGTTAAAATATAAACCAGCATGAATCGTATTGCATCACATGTATAGAGATACGTGTCATCTTTTTTAGGAGAGATGCACACCCAGAGTATACATACAGTATATATATACTTTATGTGTCTACTGTACCATATGTTTCTGCCTTTGCTAATGTACGTATCTAGATTTATTTATTATTTATGGGTGCGAAATAGCAGGTAGAGAGGGCTCTTGCTATTCAAGCGTGAATAGCAAACATCTGTGAATGATTGACACTCCCTTTTACAGAGGTGGGCAACTCCGGTCCTCGAGAGCCGCTGTCCTGCATGCTTTAGATGTCTCCTCTCATTCAACACACCTGATTCCAACGATCTGCTCATCAGCAAGGTATGCAGAAGCGGGATCATTTGAATCAGTAGTGTTGGAGGAGGGAGACATCTAAAACATGCAGGACAGCAGCCAACCGCTGCAATAGTTGCTCAGCCCACTTCTGTAATAGAAGAAAATTTGGGTGGAAAAAAAATGAGTAAGCGGGGGATTCGGACTGAAGGTAAAAGACTGAGAACTGGTTTAACTCTTAAAACTCTGTGCATTCTCCTTGTCCAGTACGGCTTCAATCTGGAGAAGCTCATTTTAACAGGCCAGCAGCCTGCCTCTCAGGCTCCATCCTGTCCTCCCTACTGGCTGATGTTTAGCAGCCCTCATGAGTGCTACGGGGCCACTCACAGGCCCAGCGACCATTGGGCCTTCTTCAAACCTCGACGCCGCAGTCACAGCTTGAACTCCGCGGATGTCCACCGGTCGCACCATCGCGCGTCCGGCTTCTGGAGAGCCGACTCGGAAGAAGACGGCTACTGCGAGGACAACGAAGGCTCGTCCCCTGAAGACAGCTCTCAGGAGCCCACCACGGCTCGAGAGCGGCCCCGCAGCGCCGCCCTCTCCAGGGTCAAAGACATGCACCTCGGTCTTCCCGCTCTGTGCCGCAGGGCCGAGTTGTCACCGAAGAGCCACAGAGGTGCCTTGGCATCTCCTGAGTGCAGCGGCACCAAGAAGAGGCAACGGGCGCAGAGTGCTGTGGGCAGATTGCACACCCAAAACAATCCCTCAGCGAGGCCCCCTGCTGGAAGGATGCAGCAGCAACGACCCTCCTCCGCTGGCCCTGTCATCAAAAACCGCAGGCAAAAGGTGGGTTTCTTCAACCCTCCTCCTATGGGGAAGTCAACGCCAACATTTTTTATCAAGAATATGTTCTATGCAAGCCCCCTAGTTGAAACAGGACATTCTGATGAATATTGCGTTTGTGGAAGTGTTAATCCACTCGTTTTTAGTCATTTCTGGGGGCGGCCATTTTGTCTTCTGTCAACTGAAAATGACATCACAACTGCTCACAACGAACAATCACGGCTCGGATTCAGAGAACAGGTCAGCCGTGATTGGTTGTTGTGAGCAGTTGTGATGTCATTTTCAGTCGACAGAAGACAAAATGTCCGCCCCCGGAGATGGCTAAAAACAAGTACATTTTGTTGCTTAATATATATTCCACAAACGCAAAATTAATCAAAATGCCGTGTTTCAACTAGGGGGCCTGTTATAAACATTTAAAGCTCATTAGCTGGCTAATTTCCTATTCACATCCACTTACCGACTGGGAGTATCGTGACGGGATTAAATTGTTTACAGATGTTTAAGTGTCACCCAAGATAGCATTTAGCTTTCATTTACACAATCACCATCGTACGCAGGCCTCCAGGGGACATCACGAAATATTTAAGATTACGTTATAATACAATACTTTGAAATATAAGGCAACCATTATTGCAAAATTTCACAATATTCTTGTGTAAGACAATAATATTGCGTTTTATTGCACGACATTTGCGTTATAACGCAATACGTTTTCAGTTTTTATTGCATTATTTCACAATAGAAATAATCATTGCAAAATAACGCAACGTTATTTTTGGAGGACAATGAAAGACTTCCACTTCCGTGTCGTAGCTTAAGTGTACGGCGCAGCTGGCATCAGTATAAATGACTATTTGGAGAGATTTTTACACTGTAGAGATGTCCCAGACAAGGACATACTTCGCATGTAAAGGGATAAGGTATGTACTAAATGTTAACATTTAGTTAACAAAACAAAATTGCTATCCACTTTTTTCTACATCCCATACATACCTTATATATGACTCAACTGTACTTCAGTACAAAGGTAAGTACAGAGGACCCCTCATACTCGCGGTTCTTGTAAGAGTGTGCCTACTTGTAAGAGTAATTGTTCATCTTCATGTGGATGCTCATCAGGCCTTCAGGACCGGAGGCTTCCTTGACTCAGCCACAGAGCTGCTGTCCGCTCTCAGCCAAGAGGAGAGGGAACTGCTGGAGGCCGTCACTGACAAAGGATACCCGTTACGTACCGCTATCTTGGCTCTGCAGAAGACTGGATACAACAGTCCAGGCAAGGTACAATCTGTTTCACCATTCTTATTCCTCATGATTTATCGTTTAATGTACTTCATATATTAAAAAAAAAAATTAAAAAAAGTATTTTTTTTAAAAAACTGAGAAACCTGCATTAAAATCAAATTTTAAATTAACTGGCCAAAAAAAAACCTCTAAATGAAACAATGAACAATTCTAAACAAATATAACCCCGCTTATACATTGTGCACTTTGACATGGAAAGACTGCATCTTTGTACTCACCCGATTAATCGGCCACACATTATTCATCCATTTCAAAATAATCATAATTAGCTGGAATTTTGCTGATTAAACAGTGATAAAAATAAACTTACATCCTCATGAAATAGTAGATGCTCTTCAGTAGGTATGGGAAGGAAAGGACATGTAGGCTATGTCTGACAGAACGCTATTATGCGTAAATTACATCCTTCTCCATTCTCACATGTGCCCATTAAGATGCAATGTCTGTAAATATATATACAGTTTATATTCATGCATACAGTAAAGTGCACTATTAGTGGTATACTGTTGATGATAGCCAAGGCTATTTTTAATGACCCGGAAGAGGAATCTCTCATTCCCTCACAAATAATTAGCATTATTTTGCAATATTTTCACAAAACCCTTTTTTGTACTTGAAAATTCTTCTCTGTTGTAAAGTAAAACAAATACTGAAGAACAAAGAATTGTTAAAAAAAAATGAATAAAAAAGGAAAAAAAAGAAAACCTAATTACTCTTTGTTGTAAGAGTTAAGGGACCAAAAACAATCATTTGAATTCATTATATATTCTTTAAAATAATTGACCAATTAATTGGCTATCAAGTTTTTTCCCCGGGCAAATATCGGAACTGGCATTGACCCCCCCCCCCCCCCCAAAAAAAAATCAGTTGGACCGACTTATGTCTACTCCATTTACAGCCTTCAATTGAATACAAACCATGTATTTTGACAGCTCTTAAAATACATGGCATCCTGTAATCATCTGTGTGAGTTGGGCTACGATGAAGCTCAAGTGGAGGAGGCCTTGGAGATGTTCCAGAACTGTGAGAGCAAGGTACCTACCTCTTGTTGAGCCTTTCCGTGAATACAAAAGAGAATGAGCCAACAGTCCCAGCTGTTGACACAAAAACGAAATTCCGATTTCAGGCTGCCGAGTTCCTGCGCCTCCTGACTCAATTCAACGAGATGGGCTTCCAGCAAAGCGCAATCAAAGAAGTGCTGCTTGTTCATGAGAATCATCGGGAAAGGGCTCTTGAAGAACTAATGACACGCATGACCTGAACAGAACATGTGGAGCACAGGTGTCAAACTCAAGGTTTGATCCTGCTAGCCACATCATTTCATGTATCCCACAAAAGCAATGCAAGTGCATCTACATCTTAAGTCTGGAACCAAAATGTTAAAATTGTGTTCACATTTAGTAACGTTGAAATTTTTGGGGTAACCAAATCACTCTTTAATGTAAAATTACAATAGTTACACTATGAACAACTTTCCTTGACTTTTCATTTAAAAAATATTCAGCCATTTGTAGCTTATATTGGTATGCAATGATGTGATTATCGGTATAAATTTACTGTAAAGTTTGTTTCAGTCAAGTATGATGTGACCTCTCATAAAATTTATTTTAACACCTCTGACCTGAGATTATCAATCAGATTTGAAATCTCCTATGCTATAATAAAAAATAAAAAAAAACATTGGAATGAAAATCAAGACTTCATGAATGTTTTGTTCAAACGTTTATTTACAGACGGATTCGAAAAGCATTGCGTTTCGGAAGTAAGTAGCTGTCATTCCAGCCAGATAAAAAAAAAAAAAAAATGTGGGTGAAGCACTAAAAAAAAAAAAAGTGGAGAAATGACAGAAAAAGGAAATAAGAGTTCTGAAAAAAAAAATACAAAGACAATAAAAAGCCAATGTATGCACACGGATTTACTACAAAAAGACCACCCCAGAAGTGACAATGAAATAAGCCTGAGTAAAAATGGATAACCAAACACTCACACATTTGTAAAGCCTTTAACATTTTTGGGGAAAAATTTAGCATTAGAAAAGCTTGCGACTCAAACAGCAGCGCTGGAAGACGTGGAGTTGAGCAATCCAGATTTCACATTCGATTTAGAAGCCTTTGACAGGTCCCTCTGAGACAAAAAGAGCAAAAGTTCATTAAGTTCGCTGTACAGAGGACCGCTTCATGCGTAAAAAATGTTTTTGTTACAACACCATGATGTCCTATTCAGAATAAGTTGACGGAAACGAGTTGCGTTTTTAGAACTTTGGGATTCAGTGGAAGTAATATTCAAACCTCAACCACAAGGAGAAGGTATGAAAACAACCACTGACAATTAATAACTAGTTTGCTTGTTGAGTGTTATTTTGACAATTCAGCAGTACTTTGAATCAAAGCTTGAAGGAAATGGTGTCTCGGTTATATGCAATAGCAACGTGTTAAACTGCATTTACCGCAAATTCCGAATAGGAGCCAGCAATAGCGTTAAAGGTGCAATCTTGAGTATCTTGAGACCTGGGTGTGCCACATGGAGTGTTTCGGTTAAGGTTTTCCTTGTTGCGCTCAAGTGCACGGGTGGTCTTTGCGTGCCCGGGGGTTCGCAGGCCAAGAGCCTACAAGTTAAGTTGAAAGGACTTAGGTATAGAAAAACAAAACACATTTTGTGTCCCGTGATGGCAAACCGCGACCAACTGTACCTTACTGGCAGACAGAGGTGGCTTCAGGCTGGAAGGCTGGCACATGGTTCCCCCAAAGCCTGAAGTGAGGAAGCTGTTAGGCATGGAGATGGTTGACATTCCCATCTGCAGAACACACAAAAGCAACATTTTTTTGGAGGGGGGGGTTCCATTCCACCACTTATGCCAGAATTAGTTCAGACAAAATGACCTTTCTTTGTTTGGATGGTGTAAGGCTTCCAATGATGCGCCGTTTGGATGGCGTCCTCACAGCAGTTCCGTACAACATGTCTTCCTGAGTTTGTTTGCTCTTCTTCAGTTGCTTAATGGGGGAAAAAAAAAGAGAAGAAAAAAAAAAAACAACAACCATCAATGCATCCCAATGAAGAGTTGAGAAAACGTTTGGTGGAAGCTGTCACATACTCGCTCCATTTTCTCGTTCTCCTTCTCAATGCGGTGCTGCTCCCACTGCTGCTGCACATAATCCAGAAACTTCTGCCCATTGACAAAGAACTCCTTACCTTGCTCGTCCTCCCAAGAATCTATTTGAGCCTTCAGAGTCTTTTCAAGCTGCCGACAGAAAATAGTCAGAAATACTTGATGCTGTTGAACATGTGCACCACCGGATAGTCACAACTAGGGCCTGACTGATTAATTAGCCAATAATAGCCTTTTTGTTTTTGGCCAAACTTTTTGTTTTTGGCCAAAATTTTTTTCCACAGTACCTTGGGCAAACTTTTCTGCAGGTCAGTTCGCTGCTTCTCCTCCTTTAGAAGGTTCCCACCTCTGTTGTTAAACCTCGATGTATCATTAGCTTTCCTCTGAGATGAGAAATGACGTCCACACCATCACCAACATCACCCAAAATATGTTGACAGTACTTAAAGTGGAAGTCAACCCAAACGTATTTTTTCCAAGAATATGTTCTATGCAAGCCCACTAGTTGAAACAGGCATTCTGATTAATATTGCGTTTGTGGAATAAGTGTTAATCCACTCGTTGTTAGCCATCTCTGGGGGCGGCCATTTTGTCTTCTGTCGACTGAAAATGACATCACAACTGCTCACAACGACCAATAATGGCTCAGATTCACAAAACAGGTCAGCCGTGATTGGTTGTTGTGATGTCATTTTCAGTCGACAGAAGTGACAAAATGGCCGCCCACTGAGATGGCTAAATAGGGGTGGATTTTGCTTCTTAATTCATATTCCACAAACGCAAAATTAATCAGAATGCCGTGTTTCAACTAGTGGGCCTGCTGGGAACATATTCTTGAAAAAAATATGTTTGGGTTGACTTCGGCGTTAAGTTCCAACTATGCAATGTACTCACATCCAGTTCCAAATACACCCTCCAGTTCTCCTGCCATTTTATGACGCCTTCAAACAGTTCCTTATGGTCCTCAAAGTAGCTCTTCAAAGTTTTGACTTCTGCTTCGTGCAGGGTGAGAAGCTCCTCGGTGAAGTCGTCTGCATACACAAACACACACTGACCACCGCTCCACTCACTGGACACTTTATTAGGCACACAAAGGAATGAGACCTCTCTCTTTTGATCGACACTGCCATTTTACAATTTGTGGTTGCACTGCGTCACACTAGAAGGTGCTTGTAATACTTTGGTGCCCATATTAAGCTTCAGGACTGGTTCAAAATATTAGAGACAGCTAGCTCAATATGATACACGACAGCCACAATTAAAACGCAAAACATTTCACTAATAACTCTACGATGTTTTGCCCTCACTTACGCTTTCATCTATTCCAGATTATTTTGGGGAACCTTGCCTCCAGTATTTGCTGTTCATATGCTCTTTCTGAAACGCCACAATGCAACAAAATGGTGCCACAAGTCTGAACTCACTGGCTCAGCTCGTCATACAAAGAGGTCACGTTATTACAGTTAGCACAAGCAAGCAACTCTCAAGGTTCAAACAAGGCATTCTGATGAACATTGCGTTTGTGGAATAAGAGTTAATCCACTCGTTTTTAGCAGTCTCTGAGGGCGGCCATTTTGTCACTTCTGTCGACTGAAAATGACCTCACAACTGCTCAGGCCTCGGGTAACGACCAATCACGATTTACCTGTTTTCTGAGCCGTGATTGGTCGTATCCTGAGCAGTTGTGATGTCATTTTCAGTCGACAGAAGTGACAAAATGGCCGCCCCATGAGATGGCTAAAAAGGGGTGGATTTTGTTGCTTAACTCATATTCCACAAACGCAAAATTAATCAGAATGCCGTGTTTCATCTAGTGGGCCTGCTGGGAACATATTCTGGAGAAAAAAAAATGTGTTTGGGTTGACTTCCGCTTTAAGGGGGCGGAACAAGTTGGAAAAAGCAAATCTAGTTACCGTCATGATAAGGAAGAAAAGCCTGGCGCTGTTCTTGGCTGTAGAAGCACGATCCCCAGTAAAACGAGATATCATGTCTGATGGCCTCAATGACAATTTTCATATTCTGGAGCTTGAGCAGTTCGAGACGCTCGACCTCAGCCTGGAGCTAGAGCCAATGAATACAAGCATTAATACATAGAACTGTTGCGGTGTGTGACTTTTATCTTTTTTAAATGGTGAATAACATTTCTTACTGCCTTAATGTTACTATTCTTGGACTTGATCATGTGCTCGGACAAGCTCTCCCTCTCCTCCAGGGGGATCTTCAGCCTGTCCCACAGTTCCCGAGTCTTAGTGCGGAGCGCTGCGCACAGCACCTCTTTCTCTGCTTTGCGCTCCCGCAACTGGT
Organism: Filicampus tigris; assembly: GCF_054856515.1. Taxonomy (NCBI): domain Eukaryota; kingdom Metazoa; phylum Chordata; class Actinopteri; order Syngnathiformes; family Syngnathidae; genus Filicampus; species Filicampus tigris. Next base: position 19,372,798 of record NC_141220.1, on the reverse strand, counting down.
ACAGGTCACAGTCACCGGTGTTATGACATCATACACTTTATCGAGGTCCACCGCAACACAGCTAAGTCACCTGGCATAGGAGTTGTTTAAGTGCGTCGATGTTGTCCGTGGAGAGACAGAAGGCCTCCTCATCCTCATACATCACATCCTTTTCAAAAGCGGTCTCGGCCTGATGCTCCAAATCATCCATGCATGTGATTATGTCTTTCTTTATGCTCACAAATTCTTTGTGACGATGCTCCTGAAAACAAAAACCCGTTTTTTTTTTCCCTCAAAGCGAGCTAATCATGAATAGAAAAAAAAAAATACTGATACTTTTTCCTTGGTGAGGGCATCAACATGGGTACGGTAGTCATCCAGTTGCTTCAGGGATGGGACTGACTCGCGGTCGATGCTGAAGGGGGTGGTGCACATGATGTCGCATAGTTCGCGGTCTTTGGCAACAAGACTGTTGAGGTTGTCTATTCTCTCGCTCTTCTGCTCCTTCATCAGCTCCAGACGTGTACGGCTGTTCTTCTCCACCTGAAGCATGGTGCAGCCGTCCTCCTCCTCCACACACACACATAAACAGAAAATGAGTACAACTGACCGACCGGCTGTTGAAACCGATATATTCTTATTTTCTCATGAAAAAGTATGCTAGCGTCGAGTGTTGGAGTAATTCAGAATGATGTCATGTTGCCATGTGCCCACTAGATGGAGCTCTGGCTATGCTCCATCAAAATTCACAGCATGTTCTCAAATCCAGAGTATGACAACAACCGGAAGGGGAATTAGGATTAAATTTGGGGTAAAATTTAGCACTTGTGTGACTCTGGACCCCCCATTTCATCACGTGTAGCAAGGTCTCTAAGTATAAATAACGTGTTAAATAAGGCTTATATTCATGCATTATCATCCATTTAGTCTCTGCACATTGTACAATTCAAATGCAAACATGTCAGAGATGGCATGTTTTGACATGTAAGGAAAGGCGTCTCTGCTTTTTATTTTGAAGAGATCGCTTCATGGCAAAATAAATGGAGTAGAAGAAATGTGATTTAACATTAAAGGGCATCATATTTAGCCAGTAACTTCTTTCATGTTGCTTATGCACTATATCCTCCATCTAAAAATTAATGTATCAGTTCATGCTTTTTACCATGTTTTTGTACACAAAAAATCCTCTCTGTTGTAAAGTAAAATACTCAAGGACAAAGTACTGTAAAAATAATCAAATGTTCTGCCAGTAAGTATACAAGTATTTTTGTTGTTGAAAAAGTTAGGAGACCAAACAATAAATTAGATTAAATTTATCTTTAATTACTCAACCAACTAATAATTTAGTTATCGTAATTCTTTTCTGCCAAATATTGGAAGCGTAAAATCCATATCGTCAAGCCTAATTCGAACTCATCTATTTTGTAGGCTGCATGCACACATTTCCAAAAATGTACCTCAAAGGGGCGCATCTGAAGTTCAGTACACAGTAGATGAAGTTCTTTGCGGTAGGATTCAATGTTTTTCATGACACGCTTTTTCAGCTCCTCTTCCTCGACGATCATTAAGTCCAGCAAACCCTGCAGTGCACGTGTAAATCCAGACATATCGGACAGTCAGTCAGTCACTGAGAGAAACTGTTCATCTACTTGTTGCAGTGATCTTACTTTGATGTGCTTGTGAACCACATCAGTCCTCTGTAGGCGTTGATCCTCTAAAATTCCCATTTCTTCCCATATATCTCGCAACTTGACCAGAGCTCTGTTGAGGTAGGCAACAGACTCCGCAGCATGGACTTCACTGCAGGACAAGCAGGAAAACCAAGCGTTTCTCATTTAAACAGTAAGTTGCTTTTATTCACCATTTAGTTTTAAAGTTTTAGTTTAAACGTATGCGCAATACAGTTTGATATTGGTCCTTGATATTGTTCCAACTTCTCCAAAATGACCTATATGATGAAAATTTGAGGTGGAGTAGTTAGAGGCCTCCCTTTGCCATCTACTACAGCAATCAGAATGAGAAAATGTCAATTAACTAATTTTTGGTGAATATTTTTGTCAATATAGTTTGACATTGGTCCTTGAATTGACTCCAACTTCTCCAAAATGACCTATATGATGAAATATTGAGATATAGTAGTTAGATTCCTCCCTTTGCCATCTACTACAGCAATCAGAATGACAAAAAGTGTTTTACTTGATTTTTGGTGAATATTTGTGTCAATTTAGCATCATACACATCCTTGAATTGGCTTCAACTTATCCAAAATGACCTAAATAAACAACATTTGAGGTGGAGTAGTTTGATGCCTCCCTTTGTCATCTATTACAGCAATCAGAATGACAAAATGCTAATTAACTGATTTTTGGTGAATATTTTTGTTAATTTATGACACCCTCGAACATTGCCTGTGACACCAGGCAAAAGTGTCACATTTTTTTATGTGACACTTTTGCCGTTTGGTGTGCCGTTAGATTTTTCGAATGTCGAAAATGTGCTTTGGCCCAGTAAAGTTGTGATACACCGCACTAATACACAGGGAACACCGATTAGTGGACTAGCTGTAGCAAATTCGAATTCCGAGACGAGACAGATTCAAACTCACGACGATTAATACGAACCGTAACAGCGTTCACAAAGGCCCATTGGCGACATTCTATTAAGGTTAAGGCTACCCAATAGAATAAAAAGGTGTACGAAAACACTTTGACTGATGACAGATAAGATACATACCTCACTCTCATGTTGCCGACGCAGACTATTCTAAAAAAAAAAAAAAAAAAAAAAAATTTTTAAAAACCAACAAACAAAAAACACCTTCCGTGTAATTTCGTGTCAAACCGCAACGATTTTCGTAAACGTGGTTACTGGCTAGTGCTACCGTCTCCTTTCGGTGACCAGTTCGTTTGTCGACTACAGTTGGTGTTTGAAATTTGCCACGACAGAACGCACACACTCTGATTGGCTCAGAGCAATGACGTCAGTTGCAAAACTTCCGCCCAACGCGTCGTGTATTTCAAGTCTTTTAGTGTAAAACAAAGGCTAAATAATGATTTCCCTTCCCTTTTTTTTCAGTGTGCAGCAGACACCCGTTAAACCTGGTGGCCTGGTCGAAGCGATTTGTCATACTGGATGTGTATAGTTAGAATAACATAATCAAATCAAGTAAATTAGCAATGATTCGGTATTGATAAACTAATTCTTGCTTGATGATACATCTCCAAGGAGCAAATGAACGAGGCATGTTGAGAATTAGCTTCACCTTGCCACATTGGCTGCGGCGTCGACATACTCAAGAAGGCAACTTAAGTTATGCATTGTAAATGTTGTCTAATAAATGGAGCAAAGTAAGTGTTGTCGTGAGGGTATTAATAATAATTATCTCCCCACCTCATTCATGTTCTCCCCTTAAAGCTGGGCTCTGGTGATGGGTCTAGTCCTATTGCTTAGCCATAGCACACTTGCCTCACAGTCCTGATGTTGTGACAGCGTCTTTTGAGGTACACTGAAATGAAGTGAAATGAACTGCTCACCTATGTTGTGCTATGCATTTGTGTAAGGGTTGCTTCTCTGCAATGTAGAGGTCATTGTTTACACTTTTGACTACGATGCACATTGATGAGTTTCCTTTCAGTTTGTTTGCTGATATGTGGCCTGCGATTGGCTGACGACCAGTCGAGGGCCAGCTGGGATAAACTCCATCTTAACCGTGACCTCCATGAGGACAAATGCTGAAGAACATGAATGGGTGGATATACAGTATCATAATGACTGTAGTCCATTTTGAAGTTATATTGTTTTCAAAGAAGTCTTCATTCAAACTTTCTTTGCAAGCAACCCCAATCCACCACATGATCTCTTTGATGTATGGATTTGATAACTTTATTGATTGGGTCAACAAAACATATGTATTTACAATAACATTATCCCCCTGGCGTTAATTGATAAAATGAAACAATTTGGGAACAGAGTTGGGAAATACAGGTCCATAAAGTAAAAACCCTGCTACAGTTTGTCTTGAGCTACAGGTGCTTCTAATCAACTGAGCTCGTTTACCTGCTGGTTGAGTAGAAGCACCAAACGGTAGCAGGGTTACTTTCTGGACCTGGATTTCCCATCTCTGTTTAGGGAATATAGCTAATATCTCACCGGAGGTAAATAAATAGTAATGCAATTGCAAACTGCACAATACCGTATTGATAGTATAAAATAGACACATTTCTTCATTAGTTTGAGTACTGTTGTGAATAGAAGTTTCTCAGAACTTCTTCACTGAACTGGTAGGTCAGCTTCTTTTTCACCTTTTGAATCTCGCCAGTTTTACCATAGTTCCTCAAAGCACGAGCCATTTTTTGGTAGGTCATTTTTTTGCGATTTCCTTTTTGGACTCCCCAATGACTGGCCAGGGCTTCTTTGTGTTTAGTGGAGAACTGGAAGATGCCCTTATCCTGGTCCACCCACCAGATGGAATCACTCATGTCGCCGCTTCTCAGCAAGTCCAAGAGAAACTGGTACAAGCGGATTTTCCTCTTGGCATCTACAGTAGATTGATTGATATGACACGCATTTAGGATTTTTTTTTTGTACTTTTTTTGCTTAAAGCGGAAGTCAAGTAAAAAACAACAACAACCCAGTAGTATGTTCCCCACTAGTCTAAACACAATATTGTGATTAATATTGTATTTTTAGAATAAGAATTCAACAGAATAATCCAACTGATTTGATCCATCCAAAGAGGCTGACATTTTGTGCAGTACCACCCCCTGCTGGCGACTGAAATCGACGTCATTCGAAATGCCCATGAGCTCGCATTGTCAACATCACGTGACCAAAATCAGACAACGGGCGAGCCGGTGAAAATTTTTGACTTGACTTTCCGCTTTAACAAGTCGGCTCAAACATTGAAGACTATGATCCTTACTTACTTGTTTCTTTCTTGATGGAGGGCAGGTTGTGGAATTCAGATGTATCCTCGCCTTCTGATACCTCAAGTGGGGGACTGACACCTCGTTGTTCCTCTTCTGAATAGTACTGGACGGACGAGACTGGACTTTGGTACTGATAGTACAGTGACGAGGTGTAATTTGGAATCTTTTAGACAAAACATAAACATGTTGTGGGTTCATACACAGAAGCATAGACCGGTTGTGAGTTTGTTTAGTCATGCAAAAAGAGGATGTAAGTGAATGACATCTCATTTTGTCCGTTTAAATGTCAGTTTGAAACGATTAACACAATTTTGTACGTTCATCAGGCTAGCTCTCATTCCTGGAAAATATTTCACTCCATCGGCATTACCTGTGAGAATTTTTTTTCCTTTAGGCAAACTTTTTTTTTTTTTTTTTTTGGTAGCAAAGCCTTGCATGAGCTCTTTCATCTTATAAAGATTTCATAGGGCAAATGAATCCGAGAGTAAAAATAGCAGCTATATCATGTTGACGCAGTGGTCTGTCATCAGCTACACTCACCCACACTGCATGAATCACATCTTCAACGAAGCTAATGTTAATATTTTATTATTATTATTTTACTCTCACACCAGGCGGTGCGATGGCCCGCTTGGAATCAGTGTTTTTATTAGGGCCAGACCAAAATTGATTCTTTTATTTTTATTTTTTCAGGCTGATGCCGATTCTGGTATTTGACAGAACATAATCCAGATAACCGATTAATTGGCAAATTAATTTGAAAAATATATAATTCATACAACAACTTATTTTTTGTTGCCTTAACGCTTAGCCTAAAACTAGGGCCCTTCAAACATCAACCCAATTAATTGGCCAACTTGACGATGTTCGCATATTGTTTTTACCTTTATGTACTCTAACCATTTACACAGCAGTTGTACACACGTAACACTGGTTTCATTAAAAAAAAAAAAAAAAAATGGCTGATTGTGACCGATTTTACAAGTGGTAAGATCAGCTGATTAAATTGCCCAGTTGATTAATTGGGCCCTGTATTTATTGGATCATCTTTTCGGGAGGCTCAGCATGCCTGAAAACTCCAACATTTTACCAAGTGTGTGTCCTAGTGAAAATGTATGTATTTGAGGGGTCCTTAACATATCCCACTAAAATTTACTCAGTAAAAATAAAATAGCCCAAAATCAGCATGAAATACAGTGGATATGCATATCACGACAGGATGCACGAAAATGGCTCAAGGACCCAAACTGAACAGAATTTTGGGGCTAATTCCAGTGATTGTACACGCAAATGGCCGAAATGTACCGAAATTTGGAGCATGACACTAAAGAGGTGACTCAGTGTGCACACTAGTGTGCTGGGAGAAAGGATCCAATTTGACATAATTTGTCAGAAGTGTTTTATTCATTAAATACAAATATATCTTTGTGTATCTTCATCTATCCATGCCAAAATAGTGACAAGCAGAATAATTAACTTGATGGCAGAAATAAACCTTTGTTTCCACCCGATGCCATTCATACAACAGAATAAGTAACGGCCTCCTGAAAGTCAACTTTTTAACAAAGTGTTTGGTGGTGTATTGTGTCATTTTTCTAATGTAAAATGCACGTCTTTGCTCAATAAAGGGTGAGAAACTGTATTGGGTAGATGGACAATATTGTGCTGAATTGCAAAACCTTTTGGCCAACACCATTTAATCTTGGTGAAGCATGGTGTCAAATTTGATATCATTTCAAATATTTACCATGAAAAATTAAATTCTCCAGCTCACATCCATGCTAATCTTGGATCAGAAAAAAAGAACAATGGCACGTACTGTTTAAAGCGGAAGTTAACCCAAACAATTTTTTTTCAAGAATATGTTCCCAGAGGTCCCACTAGTTGAAACACGGCATTCTGATTAATATTGTGTTTGTGGAATATAAGTTAAACAGCAAAATGCACTCGTTTTTAGCCATCTCTGGGGGTGGCCATTTTGTCAACTGAAAATGACTTCACAACTGCTCACAACGACCAATCACGGCGTACCTGTTTTCTGAATCTGAGCCCTGATTGGTCGTTGTGAGCAGTTGCGATGTCATTTTCAGTCGACAGAAGACAAAATGGCGTCTTCCCATAATGGCCCTGAGATGGCTAAAAACGAGTGGATTAACACTTATTCCACAAACGCAATATTTATCAGAATGCCCTGCTTCAACGAGTGGGACTTCTGGGAATATATATGTATATATTATACATATACATATTCTTGAAAAAAAAAATGCTTGCGTCGACTCACTCTTTAATGACAATAAAAAAAAGGCCTCACTTGTGGCAGCACCGAGAGAGGTGGCTCCATGTGAAGATGACCATCAGCGCTGTAGCGGTACGGTTGAATTTGTGGAGGAACCACACACTGAAGCTCTGTTAAATGACTCGATGGAAAATGGTCAAAGTCTGCATGCTGGATATGCTCCGAATGGTAATTCCATCTGTAGTCTGAGAGTCAGCACACGTTTTGGCTCGGGGCCATGCAGCGATCGTATCAAATCATCGTCTTACCTTCGTAAACGTCCCCCACGTTAGTGAGGTAAGGGTACAACTCCGCCGGCGCTCTATAACTCTCTGGCTCACTTTGAATAATTTCCTCAGAGGCCTTTGGTGAGAGGAAGTATGCAATTTGTCGAAAAAATCTTCATTAGATTTCTAGTTTTATTACTACAATAATGACCAAACATACAGTATGCGTCCACCATTTGGTGAGCTCCACTTACACTACACGCGTTACATACAGTAGTTTTACTTGTATAATGTGACATTTACGTCCATTGCGAAAACATGAAAAGTGTCATCAAAAAAAAGCAAAACAAAAGAAATGTATTGCACAACAATGTTAAGTCGCACAAAGCTGTCGCTCTAAAGCCTAAAAAGAACAGAACCATTCATTAATATGGTATATATTGTATAATATAAAATTCTCAAATCCACCCAAAAAACAAAACAAAACCAAGACCTAACAAGTCCTTGTGCGTTACAACCGCAAGGAAAGGGTGAAATAGCTGTTTTCTGTAAGTGGGTGGACAGAAAATGATAAAAGAAGAAAAACACTTACAGGTGGTATGACAAAGCCTTCCATTGTGTAATATTCGATTATTGAAGCAGATCATAAATGACAACTTTGTCTTCTACTGCCTTGGTTACAATGTGACAAGCACACAGTGACTTGTGCAGACAAACAGGAACTGAGAGTGACCTCACATGCCCACAGTCCCAACAGCCAATTGTCTAATTCAAATGTCCACCTCTACTTCCCTGACAGCTAATTTAGCAAAAATATCTCAAGTATTTACATATGTCCAGTTCATCATTGATTCATATTTGACTATATAATACACCTCTTCTGTCGATACCATCAACGTGCTATATGGGATGTATGATTGGTGTACTGCCAGACAATGAAACTAAAAGCAAAGGTTGGAATTAGGTTTGTTCCTCTTTTAGTTTGGAATTATGGTTTAAGTTGAGGAAGTTTTGAACATGAGAATGAAACTCACTGAAGAGTTTGCGTTGGTTATATTTTCCATTATATCAACACATTCAATGAAGGGGCACATCTTCACTTTTACTTTAATGTCTGCATCTGTGGCCATATTGAAATCTATCCGTTTATTCTGTACCATTACTCGGTGCAGCTTTTGTACGCATGACACTGAAAGTATTCACGTGCCGTTTTGGCTCAGGAAAAGATGGAGTTAGCTTTGACTTATTCTCTTTGCTTGGATCAGACTTTGACTGATCTGTTGGAGGCACATGCTCAGTCTGTTATTGAATCTACAAAAAGCGACTATGGGGATCAGGGAGATTGGTTGAAAACCCACTCCAGACCTAAATATGGAAATTGCAACTGGTTGATGGGGAGTGATGGCTTTAGGCACTGGAGAATCAACATCTTTGTGCGGTGTTTGAATCTATTTTGAGTTGTTTCTTCCGGTCTGGAAACTGACGAGACAACAAGGAATCCCTGGACATGACGCACATGGTTGGAGTAAGCTGATAGGTTAACACAAGGGAACAGGCTGATGAGAACAGGTGGAAAAAATAAACCTCATGAGTATCATAACCAAGACATGAAAAAGGCAGATGAGGAAAAAAGTCACAACATGAAACAAAACTAAATGTAATCTAAACAACAAAAAAACAGATCATGACAAATGAAACATTGTGCAAATTTGAAATACACATTTTAACATATTCTGTGAATTATCTGACCGGTCTGTCCATTAAAAAAAAGAAAAATAAATAAATGTAGCCTATGAGCACAAATGTGCCATCAAGTGTCTAATCCCTTCCCAACATGTGTCTTGACATATTAAAGTGCCATTATCATCCAATTCAATTTCACCAAAGTGGTCCAGAAGTTCTCATTTATTTTGTGAATCTCTGTTCAGCTATGCTACCGACAAGGGTATAGTGGCGGGCAGGTGAATTAAACGCTCTTCCTTCCACTCATTGGGAAATTACCTGTGCGTCTTTGTGATGAACTAAAAAGGCTATTTTTGTGATTTTTTTTTTTTGTCTTTTGAATTCGTTCCATGGCTTTGGCTCAATAAAGGAAACACTGACCCGCTGTGCCGCCGTCTGTTTGTGACAGTATCAACATCTTGTTTTTGTCGCCACCTAGTGGAGTTGTGTGTTTTTGTAGGTACCAATCCAGTATCCGGGTTAGATAGAGCTGACTGGAAGAAACAGACAACCAAAACATCGGCATCCAGGCCTCAGCATCTCCATCCTCAGTGCGGCGATGCTCGCTGCCAACCTGATCATGACTCCCTGAGGGGGTCCCCCTGTCTCGCGGAGGGGATTTCTCATCACGGCACCCGCATGGAAAGAACATGGCTGCGATGAGGACTTTAACCGCGGCGGGTCTCGTCCTAGCCTTGTGCGCCCTCGGCCTGATCGCTGTGGCCATCGGCACCGACAACTGGTACGAGACGGACGCCAGGAGGCACCGAGAGCGATGCAAGAATTATTCGAACAAGAGGACCGACCCGGGCTACATCTACATCTCCAACAACAACCTCCCGCTGCGCATGCTGCCCAAGGCGAGCGCCGAGTCGGAGGCGAGGCTGCTGAGGATGCCGAGGCTGCGGGCTCGGCGGCACCTTGCGCCTCCAGCTTCCGCGATGGAGTCGCTGTGCAATCGGCATTTCAACTCCACCGTCACCGGACTGTGGAGGAAGTGTCACCGGATGGGATTTGACTTGGAGACGGAGGATTTAATCTTTAAAGGTTTGCTGCCGTGGTAATATTTGTGTACGTGCGTGTGTCAAATGCGTATAAACGTCTTGCGCATTCAAATATAAATGGCAGATCTACACACACAAAAACTGTAGTAACAGAAACCTTGGCGTGCTTAACAATACACTGCTCCATCTTGGTGTGGGTGGGTGGATGGATGCATTGGGAGGGTGATGAAAGGTTTTTTGGGGGGTAGGGCGGGGGGAGCATCCTCTTCGTATCATGTCAGAGGTTTACGTGACACCCCCTCTCTCGTTGTGCCGTTTGCTTCCACAGGATTGGTTGCACGTTGCACGCCAATAAAGTACTACTACTCTTCATCGGCATTGCCCAGAAACGTGCCAATCAACCTGACCAAGACGATCAGGCAGGATGAGTGGCATGCGCTACGTGAGTCTTTTGTTTTGTGCTGGAAGTTAAACCGCCTGCAGCAGCAGCAGCAGCAGCAGCAGCAGCAGCAGCAGCAGCGACAAAACAACAACAACAACAACAACAACAACAACAACAACAACTGCACTGCTCAAACTTCTTCTTCTGCAGATCTCCAGAGGATGACGGTGAGTTTCATCGGCATGGCCATATCCATCATCCTGTTCGGCTGGACCATTGGCGTGCTGGGCTGTTGGAAGGCACATGACCTCATGCAGTATGTTGCTGGGCTGCTCTTCCTCATGGGAGGTAAGCGCAGTTCGCTAAATCACCACATGAGGGCATTAACCTCAAAGGGATCCATCCACACACTAGCCTCCCCACAGAAACAACAACAGTGTCAGACAAAGCGTTTATGGGCCCCGATAGCTGAATGTTTAAGCCTTTTTAGGGATGAAAATAACTCAACAGGGCAAGATTCGAACCACACACATGCCAATCACTATTAGCACACATGCAGTGTGTAATCAGTATCAGTATATATATATATATATATATATATATATATATATATATATATATATATATATATATATATATCCATCCGAAGTCAAGCGTTTATTTTATAGTATTTACATGATCTAGATATGTTAAACAACTCAGGACAGAGCACCTTTTGATTGAAGCTACTCACTTTTGAAGCGTATTGGAACAGAAATTATATAATATATTTAAAGTGAATAACATTTAATATTTGGTGGCGTAACCCTTGCAATAACTTCATCAAGCCTGCAACCCATCAACTTCACCAGATTGTTGCTTTCTTCATTTTAACTTCTTTTCCAGGCCTTTACTGCAGCCTCTTCCAGTTCTTGTTTGTTTCTGGGGGTTTCTCCCTTCAGTCTCCTCTTCAGGAGGTAAAATGATTATCCTATTGGGTTAGGGTCCGGTGATTGACTTGGCCAGGCTAAGATCTTCCACTTTTCCCCCCTGATGAAGTCTTTTGTGTGGTGGCAGTTCGTTTTGGGTCATTTTCTTGTTGCATGATGAAGCTTCTCCTGATTAGTTTGGATGCATTTTCTGTAATTTGCCAGACAAAATGTAGACTTCAGAATTAATTTTGCTGCTACCATCATGAGTTACATCAATAAAAAATAATGAGCCCATTCCAGAAGTAGCCATGCATGCCCAAGCCATGGCATTACTTCCAGCATGCTTAATAACAGTTGAGCTTGTGTGTTTTGGATCATAAGCAAATTCTTTCTTTTTCTATATTTTGGCCTTTCCATCACTTTGATAGTGGTTCACCTTGGTCTCATCAATCCACAAAACCTTGCTCTACCTTTGTGGCTCATCTCTGTACTTTGCAAAATCCAATCTGGCCGTCCAAATATTTTTGCTGATGAGTGGTTTGCATATTGTAGTATGGCCTGTATATTTCTTCACACAAAGTCTTCTTCAAACAGTGGATTTTGATACCTCCACCCCTGCGCTGTGGAGGTTTCCAGCGATGTTACTGACTGCTGTCTATGGGTGTTCCTTCACAGCTCTCGCAATGTTTCTGTCGTCAACTGCAGTTGACACCCGTGGCCAATCTGTTTGATATTTGTTGCTCAGTTCACCAATAGTTTCTTTCTTCTTCAGAACATTCCAAATTGTTGTATTGGCTATGCTCAATGTTTGTGCAATATCTCCGATCGAGTTTCCCTCTTCTCTCACCTTCAACATGGTTTACTTTTCTCCCTGACAGCTCTCTGATCTTCATGTTTGTTTAAAGTAGACACTCACCAGCCCCAAATCTCTGCATGTTCACAACCCTCACAGTAGCTAACACACATTGGCTCCTAAAACGACGTTAGCACAACAGCTAACTTTAGCTTGAAGCTAGCAAGCAGCCTATTTGCGCCTATTTGTCTAAAACTTTAAACTTAATATGAAAGTTATCACAAGCTAATTTTCAAGTAACATTATATGAATAAGATATTGTAAAGAAAGTGTTATGAGTGTTTTATTGTTGTGTTGCTTTCGAGGGCTTGTGACGAATATGTCATGTGAGTTCCTGAATGCATCATTCATAATTCATTTTACAGTGGAAACTCTTTAAAAGTCTCTCATGTGTTTCACTTCCTGCTGGACAGGAACATGCTGCATCATATCTCTCTGCACATGTGTGGCGGGAATCAACTTTGAACTGTCGCGTTACCCCCGCTACATGTATGGAATACCGGAGGACATCAGCCACGGCTACGGCTGGTCCATGTTCTGCGCATGGGGCGGACTGGGACTGACTCTGCTGGCCGGGTTCCTGTGCACGCTCGCCCCCTCCCTCTACCCGCCACACACCCCCGTGGCCCACAAGCCGCGGCAGGAGAACGGCTGCGTGTGACGGGCCCGACGGACAGCGCGGTGACCTGCATCAAGGACTGTTTGCGGGAATTCTTCGGCGCGCGGAGTGGCACAAAGAAAGCACAAGAACACGAGGGGAGGGTGGACATTGGACCGAAGATGACCCCTCTCATGATTGAGCCGATCGGTGTTGTTGCTTGCTCTCCAAGAGGACAGAAGTGTAGTTCAGCACATTTGTTGACAGCCCCATCCCCTCCTACCCCCATTTGACTAAAGAAAGAAAATAGCACAACCTGGAAACTGTATTAAATATGAAAACATATGGATGTGTACTGTCACATGAAAGGGCAACTGTGTATCATTATGTATCATTCAACACAAGTTATGTACATGTACCTTTTGAACCGTATGTATGCAGATGCATTTGTGTTTATTCAAGAGGAAAATATGGCATATTAAGTCCAAACTGTGTTCGACTGAAGTGCTTTTGTTGTTCTTGAGGTCGTCTACCCCATCGGAATATTTTTCAAAAATAAAACAGCCATGCAAAACATTCTGTGTGGAGCACATACTGACGCACACGCCAGCACAACTTATTGAAATGGATCAAATATTCCGCAAAGATAATAATGATGCTCACTTTCAATATGTATTCTCTGACAATATGTTTGTTTATTATTGTGGCTGTCCAGTGAGTGTATTCCATGGTGACTCTTAGAAGAAAACAGCATCATTGTCCTTAATCCATTTGTTATGAAATTATTGTGTCTGTGCCTTTTGTGACAAAACTATCAATTAATCGTTGCAACAAATGCCTCTACTAAAAGTAGTTTTTAGAAATGACAAAGTTCAATGGCTTTTGTTTTTTGAAAGCGGAAGTCAACCCAAACATTTTTTTTTCAAGAATATGTTCCCAGCAGGGCCACTAGTTGAAATTCTTCTCATTCTGATCAGTTTTGCGTTTGTGGAATATACGTTAAGCAGCAAAATGCACTCGTTTTTAGCTAATCACGGCTCAGATTTAGAGAACAGGTCAGCCGTGATTGGTCGTTGTGAGCAGTTATGATGTCATTTTCAGTCGACAGAAGACAAAATGGCCGCCCACAGAGATGACTAAAAATGAGTGCATTTTGCTGCTTAATTTATATTCCACAAACGCAAAATTAATCGGAATGAGAAGAATTTCAACTAGTGGGCCTGCTGGGAACGTATTCTTGAAAAAAAAAATGTTTGGGTTGACTTCCGCTTTAAATTTTCTTTAAGAAGCTAGCTCTTCTGTATTCAACGAAAACAACAGAAACTGGGGTAAATAACCTCACTCGGAGGAGGTAGTAAAGTAAAGCAATGTTCCTCTGCTTCCCTTCACTTGTTTTAAAACCAATTGGCGATTGTCTATTCAAAACATGGAACAGAGCAACACATACCAGACAATGAGACGGCAGTACACGTTTACACTTGTTGTATATAACTGCCGAGGTTCACACTGGTTACAAAACTGTAACGACTTGCCCACAATGTTTACCGGAGGTTAAAACTAAGTGACATTAAATCCAAATGCTGACTTTGCTCATTTCCTGAGGTTTCTTTGCCCCCAACATTCTCCTCTTTACAACTATGCACTTAAAGCAGATTTAAAATCTTTAAGTGATTATTTGCAGCTGCAACCACGGAACAGACTCCTTGTGTACATTGAAACCATATTTACATTAATAAGAGTGCACTCATGCTGTAATAAGATTACAATATAAATCATATGTTGGAATGATCTACTTTCTCTGTTGTGTGTTGTTCTGAGATTACGGTACAACTGTTGGCAGCAAAATTCGTCGCAGTAAATCCAAGGCATCATAAGAACTATAAGGGCCAAATCACATGTGGCCTCAAAAAGCCTCAGGGATTTTGGTGGCGCAAAACACCATGCTTAGAAGTAATTCTACAATCTTAAAACTGCTGGGTCAAAAGTAATCAAAGTTGGGCGAAATAGCTAACCCATCGCTGTGTTCAAAAGGGACCCACCCAGCCAGTGCTGGGCTATTAATACCCAGCACAATGGATTAGGGGTTCGAACCAGCATGTTGGGTCAAGATTCTGATCCAACAAGGCGTAAAAACAAACTATATTGATGAGTTAAAGTTACCAAGAATTGGATTACCAGGCTAACAGTTTAGACGTGGTTAAAAACATTACTAATTTTATTGTTACCAACATTTTCTAGAACAAGCAGCAGCAACTTTCCCGTCAGGGGTCACACTGCAAGTCACAATAATTTTCTTTCCTATACATCTTAAGTCTTGGTTCCAGTTCACCCGTGGCCCCAATTAGGGAATAGAAAATCGAGGACTAAATGGATGGATGAAAGCCAAAAGTATATTTCTGCAAAAACGATTTATCCAAACTCCTTAACAGTATTGTTTTTTCATTCATTCATTATCCATACCGCTTATCCTCACAAGGGTCGCGGGCGTGCTGGAGCCTAACCCAGCTGTCTTTGGGCAGTAGGCAGGGGACACCCTGAATTGGTTGCCAGCCAATCGCAGGGCACACAGAGACAAACATCCGCACTCACAATCACACCTAGGGGCAATTTAGACAGTCCAATCAACTTACCATGCATGTTTTTGGAATGTGGGAGGAAACCGGAGTACCCGGAGGAAACCCACGCAGGCACGGGGAGAACATGCAAACTCCACACAGGGAGGCCGGAGCCGGGATCGAACCCACGACCTCTGAACTGTGAGGCGGACGTGCTAACCAGTCGGCCACCGTGCCGCCCCAGTATTGTTTTGTATATCATTATTTAATAATACCCAAATATTTTGTATTGTATTAAATATTGGTATTATTGAATGATACCAAGCGTTCCCGTTCTAAATGAAGTGATGATTCTCATCACTGTTTCATTGTTCTTACCTTTTAACCAAACTCTCCTCAGATGCAAATCATCATCAGACAGATCATTATCACGTCGTACATTTTGTCTGCTGTCTAATCACTTCATTTACACCTTGCTAGTTTGAGCTACTAATTTTATTGGCTCCCTTCACATAAAAGCACAAAGGGCTTACTAACTGCAGCTGGCAAATGACCGTGGTGGTGAACAAACACCTTTAAAAATAGCCTCGTTGAAGCACTTTTATACGTTTGAATCAGAGCAAGTCATCAGATTAATCTAATCTAATCACCCTATAGTGCACAATTATCCTGTTCAAGATAGTGTTTATCCTCACCAGGCACTGTATTTAAGCAGGAACAGAAACATACGGTAAAAGTTGGAGATAGGAGCACTTGCATGCAGACCCACTGGTGGTCGTAAGTTGTTGGAGTGCGTAAGACCTGATCTTGCTAATTTCGCGAGGAAGCACGGACCGGCGGATCTGTGAGAGGGAGGGTTGCGCCGTTGTGGGAGTGGTCACCGCCTCTTCGATAAAAGGGCAATCAAAGCGGCTCCTTTCATTCCCTATAAATGTGGCCACGCTAGTCGCACACTACATGCAGATGTCTTGAAAAATAGATCCCACAATGACAAAACTATTGACACTGACCGGAAATGAAAATAAGAGAGAATAAAGCAAAGATTTATTCAATTAGAAACTATGCATGTATTGTTGATATTTTAAATGTCTAGGTCAAAGAATATTGGAAAAAAAGGAAAATCTGAAGTTACTCAGTACTTGAGTAGTTTTTTTCAATGAATACTTACTCTTACTCAAGTGGAGGCCTACTTTTTACTTTTACTTGAGTCCTATTATATTAAAATGACAGCATTCTTACTTTGAGTACAATTTGTGGCTACTAGTTTCTACCCACCTCTGCTTTTGACCCAGCGATTTTGAGAATGTATAGACTTTGTTTTATGCACCGATAAAGGGCTCTCTCCCAAAAACCGCTTCTAAAAAGTCGGAAGAATAAAATTGTCCTCGGTAGCGTGAAGAGTTCCAAGTTCATTGGTGTTTCCCAATTGTATAGTTTCAGCTAGCATGTCAGTGTTGTGTACTTGTCTGAGTGGGCTCGGTGTTTCAGGTCAGCTCCGAACCAGAATCGCATTCCTGACCTGCCTTTGTTTGTCCTTTCAATATGTCAGTGAGGAGAATGCATTCTTTTAACAGCAGGCCTCCTCGCTCCAAACCATCCACAACCACGCCACAAAAATGTATGCTTCTGTCGGAAGAATTAATGACGCCCCCCCCCCAGAAAACCCGTCTTGCCGAGTGCTTTTGTGAGCCTCTATAGGTTTAACATACACAGTGGATTTTTTTTCCCCCGGAAATCTAGTTAAAGCAGAGCCATCGGCTGCCCCCCGAAATTTCCGAAACCTTGACATATAAGGTTTCCGCGTACGCTGAGCTTCTGCTTCTTCGGACAGTGCTCCTTGCCTACATTGCTGCGCTGCCGTATTAAACGGAGCTGTTTTGAAAAGGGGGTCCCAGAGGGGAAGCTGGAGTGTGAGGGGAAACCAGACAAGAGGAAATCACACCCAGTTGAGCCCATTGGCGGGCAGCACATCTGGCCCCAAAAAACATGCACAGGCATCATCTTAGGCACATTTATTGCTATGTGCTTGTTGCGGACAGGAACATACAGAGACAGAAAATATACGACCAATTACAGCCGTTAGTTGGCATGTGATGCGTTTCAGCACAGGAAGGCAACGTTTCCCAGGAAATTCAGGGTGTTTGGAAAGTCACCGTGAGTTTATATTATTAAAAAAGATGTATTTCAATATAGAATACAGGAGGTAGATCTGTATCTACAATATACACTTCATTGCATATATTTCGATATAGAATACACAAGGTATAGTCAACATAGGTGCAGATTACTTTCCTAACACCCTATATTGGGAATAAAATACTGCGTAACACCGCCACAGAGGAAGACATTTGTGCTTTTGGAATT